>NC_135976.1:33316669-33646669 GCF_053455715.1 Rhinoraja longicauda | reverse complement strand
TACAAAATCATGAGGGGAATACTGTAGGGGGATGCACAGAGTCTCTTGCCCAGAGTAGGGGAATCGAGGACCAGAGGTCATAGGTTCAAGGTGAAAGGGAAAAGATTTAATAGGAATCCGAGGGGTAACTTTTTCACACAGAGGGTGGTGGGTGCATGGAACGAGCTGCCGGAGGAGGTAGTTGAGGCTGGGAGTACCCCATCGTTTAAGAAACAGTTGGACAGGTACATGGATAGGACGGGTTTGGAGGGATATGGACCAAGCGCAGGCAGGTGGGACTAGGGTAGCTGGGACATTGTTGGCCGGTGTGGGCGAGTTGGGCCGAAGGGCCTGTTTCCACACTGTATCACTCGATGACTCTAGAGAAGTCTACTCACATCCAGGTAGTTGACCAGGGGCTCGGTGGCATCAGCTGAGTCCTCCTGCTCTGGTCCCAGGTATTTGGAGTAGGGATTGTGTGGATGTTTCTCCAGGAAGTCCTTGAGCAGCCCGCGTTCGTGCAGCATATCGCGGACCGATTTGGCCTTGTGCAGCTTCACCCTGCAAACATGGACACAAAACCACATCACCATTTCTGCCACGAGGCACAAAATTATCTCCTTCTTGAGTTCAGTTTAGTTTAGAGATATAGTGTGGAAACAGGCCCTTCGGCCCACCGAGTCCGCACCGACCGGCGATCACCCCGTTCACACTAGTTCGACCGTACGCCACTTTCGTATCCACTCCCTACACATTAGGGGCAACGTAGAGAGGGCCGATTCACCAGCGAGACCGCACCAACCAGCGATTACCCCGTACACTAGTTCTACCCTACACAGTAGGAACAATTCACAGAAGCCAATTTACCGACAAGCCCGCATGGTCTTTGGGATGTGGGAGGAAACCGGAGCACCCGGAGGAAACCCACACAGTCAAAGAGAGAACGTACAAACTCTGTACAGACAGCACCCGTGGTCAGGATCAAATCCGGGTCTCAGGCGCTGTGAGGCAGCAACTCTACCGCTGTGCCACCGTGCCGCCCAAATTCTTACTGTATGCAGACATTTGCCTTACACAGAGTAGAAACAAGGAACTGCAGATGCTGGTTTACAAAAAAAGGTGCAATGTGCCTGAATAACTCAGAGGAACAGGTAGCAACTGACAAATTAAATATCATTTCTCTGATTCTCATCTTAGTGCTTATGTATAGTGTTACTTGTATTGAACTGTACACAAAAATTAATCTCACTTCACCTCGGTACAGGTGACGAATGTGAACCATTGAACCATTGATATTAACCATAACCATATAACCATATAACAACTACAGCACGGAAACAGGCCCGTTCGGCCCTACCAGTCCACGCCGACCACTCTCTCTGACCTAGTCTCATCTACCTGCTCTCAGACCATAACCCTCCAATCCCCTCTTATCCATATACCTATCCAATTTACTCTTAAACAATAAAATCGAGCCTGCCTCCACCGCTTCCACCGGAAGCCCATTCCATACAGCCACCACCCTCTGAGTAAAGAAGTTACCCCTCATGTTACCCCTAAACTTTTGTCCCTCAATTCTGAAGCCATGTCCCCTTGTTGGAATCTTCCCCACTCTCAAAGGGAAAAGCCTACCCACGTCAACTCTGTCCGTCCCTCTTAAAATTTAAAAAACCTCTATCAAGTCCCCCCTCAACCTTCTACGCTCCAAAGAATAAAGACCCAACCTGTTCAACCTCTCTCTGTAGCTTAAGTGCTGAAACCCAGGCAACATTCTAGTAGATCTCCTCTATACCCTCTCCATTTTGTCGACATCCTTCTTATAATTTGGCGACCAGAACTGCACACCATACTCCAGATTCGGCCTCACCAATGCCTTGTACAATTTTAACATTACATCCCAACTTCTATATTCGATGCTCTGGTTTATAAAGGCAAGCATACCAAACGCCTTCTTCACCACCCTATCCACATGAGATTCCACCTTCAGGGAACAATGCACAGTTATTCCCAGATCCCTCTGTTCCACTGCATTCCTCAATTCCCTACCATTTACCCTGTACGTCCTATTTTGATTTGTCCTACCAAAATGCAGCACCTCACACTTATCAGCATTAAACTCCATCTGCCATCTTTCAGCCCACCCTTCCAAAAGGCCCAAATCTCTCTGTAGACTTTGAAATTCTACTTCATTATTAACTACACCACCTATCTTAGTATCATCTGCATATTTACTAATCCAATTTGCCACACCATCATCCAGATCATTAATGTAAATGACAAACAACAGTGGACCCAACAAAGATCCTTGGGGTACTCCACTAGACACTGGCCTCCAACCTGACATACAATTGTCAACCACTACCCTCTGGTATCTCCCATTCAGCCATTGTTGAATCCATCTTACAACCTCACTATTAATACCCAACGATTTAACCTTCTTAATCAACCTTCCATGTGGAATCTTGTCAAATGCCTTACTGAAGTCCATATAGACAACATCCACAGCCTTGCCCTTATCAATTTCCCTGGTAACCTCTTCAAAAAATTCAAGAAGATTAGTCAAACATGACCTTCCAGGCACAATCCATGTTGACTGTTTCTAATCAGGCCTTGTTTATCCAAATAATTATATATATTGTCCCTAAATATCTTTTCCATTAATTTTCCCACCACAGACGTCAAACTAACAGGTCTATAATTGCTAGGTTTACTTTTAGAACCTTTTTTAAACAAAGGCACAACATGCGCAATGCGCCAATCTTCCGGCACCATCCCCGTTTCTAATGACGTTTGAAATATTTCCGTCATAGCCCCTGCTATTTCTGCACTAACTTCCCTCAATGTCCTAGGGAATATCCTATCAGGACCTGGAGACTTATCCACTTTTATATTTTTCAAAAGTGTCCGTACCTCCTCTTCTTTAATCCTCTTCTTTAATCCCCCCTCTTGACAGATAAGCATTTCCCAACTGAAAACCTTAGCACAAATATTCTGGTAATCTCAACATCTCTGTCCAGTCATAAATGTCCATTTACAGGATTAATATATTAGTTATAGATAGACACAAAATGCTGGAGTAACTCAGCGGGACAGGCAGCATCTCCGGAGAGAAGGAATGGGTGACATTTCGGTCGAGACCCTTCCTCAGACTGAAAGTCAGGGGAGGGGGAGATACAGAGATAGGCAAGGGTCATAAGGAATAGGAGTAGAATTAGGCCATTCGGCCCTTTGAGTCTACACCGCCATTCAATCATGGTTGATCTATCTCTCCCTTCTAACCCCATTCTCCTGCCTTCTCCCCCATAACCTCTGACACCTGTACTAATCAAGACGTGATGAGTGAGGAGTGAGTTGGGGAAGGTGTGAAAACGAGACATCAAAGGGGGCGAAGCTCAAGGGAAATGTAGAATAGATCAGAGTCTGAGGAAGGGTCTCGACCCGAAACATCGCCCGTTCCTTCTACCCAGAGACGCTGCCTGTCCCATTGAGTTACCCCGGCATTTTGTGTCTATCTTCGGTGTGAACCAGCACCTGCAGTTCCTTCCCACACAATATATTAGTTCTTACCTAACCAAACATTCTGAGAGTTGAAAGCAGGCGAGTGCAATCAGTAACCACTTCATTTTGCTCCTTGGTTGAATGGAAGTGCTGGTGTGCAGTGCTTCTATGATCAGGGATGAAGACGGTGTTCCCTTTTCTGCTTTTATAACGGACACCGACAACCCTATCCATTGCCTGTCGAGTCTGATAACAGAACAGCAAATGTAAGCTCGATCGCACTTGTTAAAAGTCGATCAAGGTCGAGCCGTACTCCCTCTTCTCCCATCTCCCATCGGGCAAATGGAACAGAAGTGTGAAAACGCACACCTCCAGATTCAGGGACAGTTTCTTCCCAGCTGTTATCAGGCAACTGAATCATCCTACCACAATCAGAACTACTACCTACATCTTTGGTGACCCTCGGACTATCCTTGATCGGACTTTGCTGCCTTTACCTTGCACTAATTATTTTTTTAGAAACAGAATTAGGCCATTCGGCCCATCGAGTCTACTCCGCCATTCAACCATGGCTGATCTATCTCTCCCTCCCAACCCCATTCTCCTGCCTTCTCCCCATAACCCGCACTAATCAAGAATCTATCTATCTCTGCCTTAAACATATCCATTGACTTGACCTCTACAGTCATCTATGGCAAAGAATTCCACAGATACCACCCTCTGGCCAACAAAATTTCTCCTCATCTCCTTCCGAAAGGAACGTCTAACTTCAAACTTTGATTCTGAGGCTGTGACCTCTGGTCCTAATCTCTCCCACTAATGGAAACATCCTCTCCACATCCACTCTATCCAGGCGTTTCACTATTCAGTACGTTTTAATGAGGTTCCCCCTCATCCTTCTGAACTCCAGCGAGTACAGGCCCAGTGCCGACACACACCCATCGTATGTTAACCAGATAACTAGAACGTGATAACTCCATTATCATGTATCTGTACACTGTAAGCGGCTTGATTGTAATCACGTATTGTCTTTCAGCTGACTGGTTAGCACGCTCAAAAGCTTTTCACTGTACCTCGGTACACGTGACAATAAACTAGACTGAACTAAATGCCAAACAAAATTACTTAGTCTGGAATAACATGTTTTTTGCTTCTAGTTAACGACAATTAGCAAACATTGAAATCATTGTTCATCACTTGTTTAAATTTCAAAATCAATGACAAATACTTTTGTTCCTGATAATTAATTCACAAGTCAATTTGCCAATCTACGTAGAATAATGATATTAGATAGTAAGCACTGACAACTGATAAGAAATGATAAGCAATTAATTAGGGGTTGAAGAAAGTTGAGGTAATCTAAGTAAAAAAAAAGAGTGCTGATTATCTATATAATAAAACTCCCGTTTGTTTGTTTTTATTTGTTCCTGAACCACAGCCAAAACGGTACACGATAACGCGACAATTTTAGGCCCACCTTACTCACCGTCGGCCCTTTGGTGCCAATGGAAGACGTTTCATTGAAATCGATGTTATACTTTTAAAGTTATTCACATTTTAAAGTTTAAATCTATCTCCTAGGGAGGGAGGGAGGGGGGAGGGAGGGAAGGGGGAGGATAAGGGGGGGTTGAGGGGAATGGAGTGGGGGGAAGGGGAGGGGGGAAGGGAGGGGGAGGGAGGGAAGGAGGGAAGGAGGGAAGGGGGAGGATAAGGGGGGGTTGAGGGGAATGGAGTGGGGGGGGGGGAGGGGGGAAGGGAGGGGGATGAGAGGGTGCTGCACCAATGCAGGAGAGGTTTGGGCCCAATGGGTTCACTTGGTCTAGTCTCAAATAAAATTAGAAAATGCTGGAAATACTCCTGAAGTCATACAGCATGGAAACAGGCCCTTCAGCCCACTATGGCGTACTGGGCTAGTCCCATTTGCCCGCATTTGGATGGTAGCCCTCTAAACTAGAAGGGTGAGAGGAGATCTTATCGAAACGTATAAGATTATTAAGGGGTTGGACACGTTAGAGGCAGGAAACATGTTCCCAATGTTGGGGGAGTCGAGAACAAGGGGCCACAGTTTAAGAATAGGGGGTAGGCCATTTAGAACTGAGATGAAGAAAAACGTTTTCAGTCAGAGAGTTGTGAATCTGTGGAATTCTCTGCCTCAGAAGGCAGTGGAGGCCAGTTCTCTGAATACATTCAAGAGAGAGCTAGATAGAGCTCTTAAGGATAGCGGAGTCAGGGGGTATGGGGAGAAGGCAGGAACGGGGTACTGATTGAGAATGATCAGCCATGATCACATTGAATGGCGGTGCTGGCTCGAAGGGCCGAATGGCCTCCTCCTGCACCTATTGTCTATTGTCTAAACTCTCTAACCCTCTAAACCCAGCTGAATCATCCCACCACAACCAGAGAGCAGTCCTGAACCACTATCTACGTCATTGGTGACTAGGGTTGCCAACTACCTCACTCCCAAATAAGGGACAAGGTGATGTCACCGCCCCACGCCCCACATGACCTCACCCAGCCCGGCCCGGGCGGCCGCCATTGGTGGAGCGGGAGCACGTGGCTACTGGCTGGGTGAGGTCACGTGGGGCGTGGGGCGGTGACGTCACCTTGTCCCTTATTTGGGAGTGAGAAAGTTGGCAACCCCATGTTCTGTGTTCTATCCGTTTTGGGTGGTAGAGTGATGCTTTTCAGAAGGGAAAGAGACAGTGGCGGAGTGGTAGAGTTGCTGCCTTACAGCGCCAGAGACCCAGCTTAATCGGTTTCTGACCATTGTAAATTGTCTATGATGGAACTGATGTCCAGTGTAGATGGGAAAGTGGGACAACATCGAACTCGTGTGAATGGGTGATTGTTGGCCAGCGTGGACCCGATGGGCCGAAGGTCCTGTTTCATTGCTGTATCACTGAAGTAACCGAAACTAAACTGTATCCTGTACTTCCTTGAGCTTTAACCTGGATTTTCAGAGGGCTTGTTTAACTCAGGCATTCTTGGCAAGGCCAGCAGCACAATCAAGGACCAGTCTCACCCCGGTCACTCCCTCTTCTCCCCTCTCCCATCGGGCAAGAGGTACAGAAGTGTGAAAACGCACACCTCCAGATTCAGGGACAGTTTCTTCTCAGCTGTTATCAGGCAACTGAACCGTCCTCTCACCAACGAGAGAGTGGTCCTGACCTCCCATCTACCTCATTGGAGACCCTCGGACTATCTTTATCATATCATCATATCATATCATATATATACAGCGCGGAAACAGGCCTTTTCGGCCCACCAAGTCCGCGCCGCCCAGCGATCCCCGCACATTAACACTATCCTACACACACCAGGGACAACTTTTTTTACATTTACCCAGTCAAATTAACCTAAATACCCGTACGTCTTTGGAGTGTGGGAGGAAACCGAAGATCTCGGAGAAAACCCACGCAGGTCACGGGGAGAACGTACAAACTCCTTACAGTGCAGCACCCGTAGTCAGGATCGAACCTGAGTCTCCGGCGCTGCATTCGCTGTAAAGCAGCAACTCTACCGCTGCGCTACCGTGCTGACTTTATCTTCTATTAAACGTTATTCCCTTTTTCCTATAACTGTATACTGTGGATGCCGTGATTCTAATCATGTACAGACTTTTCTCTGACCCGATAGCACGCAACAAAAATACACACAAAAAAACAAACTCAACTAGTTTAGGACATAGGTTTAAGATGAAGGGGAAAAGATTTAATAGGAATCTGAGGGGTAACCTTTTCACACAGAGGGTGGTGGGTGTATGGAACAAGCTGCCGGAAGAGGTAGTTGAGGCAGGGACTATTGCAAGGTTTAAGAAACAGTTATACAGGTATATGGATAGGACAGGTTTGGTGGGATATGGACCAAACGCAGGCAAGTTGAACTAGTGTGGATGGGACATGTTGGCCAGTGTGGGCAAGTTGGACCGAATGGCCTGTTTCCACACTGTATCACTCTATGACTCTAAACTAAACTAAAAACTGAACTCAACTAAAACTTCTTCTTTAAACTTGCCCCTCTCAATTTAAAGATAGACACGAGGTTGGAGTAACTCAGCGGGTCAGGCAGCATCTCTGGAGGACATGGATGGACACAAAGTGCTGGAGTAACTCAGCGGGTCAGGCAGCATCTCTGGAGGACATGGATGGACACAAAGTGCTGGAGTAACTCAGCGGGTCAGGCAGCATCTCTGGAGGACATGGATGGACACAAAGTGCTGGAGTAACTCAGCGGGTCAGGCAGCATCTCTGGAGAGAAGGAATAGGTGACGTTTCAGGTCGAGACCCTCCTTCAGATTCCGACCCGAAACATCACCCACTCCTTCTCTCCAGAGATGCTGCCTGTCCTGCTGAGTTACTCCAGCACTTTTTGTCCATCTTCGGTGTATACCAGCACCTGCAGTTCCTTCCTACACATTTTATCCTCTCAACTAAAAGCTAAGCCCTCTAATCCTTGACATTTCCACCGCGGGGAAAGAGGTTCTGACTGTCCACCCCTGTCTCTGCCTCTCGTAATTTTATATATAATTTAGAAACTTATGAAGGTCAGCCACAAACATTCCTGGTTTGATTGTCCTTGAGGAAGGATGGCAGACAAAACATGTTCTAATTATCATCAGCTGATGCTTTTAAATATTAAGATGAAAGATTAAGTACCTCTCACTGATATGAAAACCACTAGCACATTTGTAAAAAGATAACATTTAGATGTAGTTTGAACTGGCACACAGTTGGTCAAATACAAACCAGGCATGTGATGGAGTTTGTTCTTGTGGAAACTTGTCCAGTTTAGAGATTTAGCACGAAAACAGGCCCTTCGGCCCACCGGGTCCGCGCCGACCAGCGATCCCCACGATCGTACACGCACTAGGGGCGATTTCTACTTTCACCAAGCCAATTAACCTACAAACCTGCACGTCTTTGGAGTGTGGGAGGAAACCGAAGATCTCGGAGAAAACCCGTGCAGGTCACGGGGAGAACATACAAACCCCGTACAGACGGCGCCCGTAGTCGGGATCGAACCCTGATCTCCGGCACTGCATTCGCTGTAAGGCGGCAACTCTACCGCTGCGCTACCTTTCACGAGATATACCTCAAACATTAGTTCTAAAACCGCACAAAAGAATATGGAAGGTTTGGAAGGAGATAATGACCAAATTCTGGAGCAACATAGCAAGGAGACTGTGCAGGATGAAACTACAGATGCTGGTTTAAACCGAAGACAGGCACAAAAAGCTGGAGTAACTCAGCGGGTCAGGCAGCATCTCTGGAGAAAAGGAATAGGTGACGTTTCGGGTTGGAACCCTTCTTCAGATTGAAAGATAGAGAAGGATCTCTCTTTACCTTTCAGTCTGAAGATGAGTTCTGACCTAAAATGTCAACAATTCCTTGTCTCTAGAAGATTTCCAAGGATGTTGCCAGGACTCGAGGGCCGGAGCTACAGGGAGAGTTTGAGCAGGCTGGGACTCTATTCCTTGGAGCGAAGGAAGATGAGGGGTGATTATCTAGAGGTGTACATCTATATCTCTCATTGCCCTTTCCTCTGACTTTCAGTCTGAAGAAGGGTCTCGACCCAAAACGTCACCCATTCCTTTTCTCCAGAGATGCTGTCTGACCTGCAGAGTTACTCCAGATTTTTGTGTCGACCTTCAGCATGGAAACAGGCCTTTCGGCCCAACTTGCCCATACCAACCAGAATGCCCCATCTATAATCGTCCCACTTGCCCATGTTTGAAACATATCCCTCTACCCCTTTTTAGTTCAGAGATACAGTGCGGGATAAAAGGACGTACCTTTAGAAAGGAGACGAGGAGGAATTTCTTTAGTCAGAGGGTGGTGAATCTGTGGAATTCATTGCCACAGACGGCTGTGGAGGCCGAGTCAATGGGTATATTTATGCCGGAGGTTGATAGATTCTTGATTAGTGCGGGTGTCAGGGGTTATGGGGAGAAGGCAGGAGAATGGGGTTAACATAGAAACATAGAAACATAGAAAATAGGTGCAGGAGTAGGCCATTCGGCCCTTCGAGCATGCACCGCCATTCAATATGATCATGGCTGATCATCCAGCTCAGTAACCTGTACCTGCCTTCTCTCCATACCCCCTGATCCCTTTAGCCATAAGGGCCACATCTAACTCCCTCTTAAATATAGCCAATGAACTGGCCTTAACTACCTTCTGCGGCAGAGAATTCCACAGACTCACCATTCTCTGTGTGAAGAAATGTTTTCTCATCTCGGTCCTAAAAGACTTTGCCCTTATCCTTAAGCTGTGACCCCTGGTTCTGAACTTCCCCAACATCGGGAACAATCTTCCCGCATCTAGCCTCTCCAACCCCTTAAGAATTTTATATGTTTCAATAAGATCCCCCCTCAGTCTTCTAAATTCCAGCGAGTATAAGCCGAGTCTATCCAATCTTTCTTCATATGAAAGTCCTGCCATCCGAGGGATCAATCTGGTGAACCTTCTCTGTACTCCCTCTAAGGCTAGAATGTCTTTCCTCAGATTAGGAGACCAAAACTGTACACAATACTCCAGGTGTGGTCTCACCAAGGCCCTGTACAACTGCAGCAGAACCTCCCTGCTCCTATACTCAAATCCTCTTGTTATGAATGCTAACATACCATTCACTTTCTTCACTGCCTGCTGCACCTGCACGCTTGCTTTCAATGACTGGTGCACCATGACACCCAGGTCACGTTGCATCTCCCCTTTTCCTAATTGGCCACCATTCAGGTAATACTCTGCTTTCCTGTTCTTGCCGCCAAAGTGGATAACCTCACATTTATCCACATTATATTGCATCTGCCATGCATTTGCCCACTCTCCTAATCTATCCAAGTCACTCAGCAGCCTCCGAGCATCCTCCTCGCAGCTAACACTGCCACCCAGCTTCGTGTCATCCGCAAACTTAGAGATGTTGCATTCAATTCCCTCGTCCAAATCATTAATATATATTGTAAATAACTGGGGTCCCAGCACTGAGCCTTGCGGTACCCCATTAGTCACTACCTGCCATTCCGAAAAGGACCCGTTTATTCCTACTCTTTGCTTCCTGTCCACCAACCAATTCTCTATCCACCTCAACACTGAACCCCCAATACCATGTGCTTTAAGTTTGTACCCCAATCTCCTATGTGGGACCTTGTCGAAGGCCTTCTGAAAGTCCAGATATAACACATCGACTGGTTCTCCCTTATCCACTCTACTAGTTACATCCTCGAAAAATTCTATAAGATTCGTCAGGCATGATTTGCTTTTCATAAATCCATGCTGACTTTGTCCGATGATTCCACCACTTTCCAAATGTGATGCTATCACATCTTTAATAACTGACTCTAGCATTTTCCCCACTACCGATGTTAGGCTAACTGGTCTATAATTCCCCGTTTTCTCTCTCCCTCCCTTTTTAAAAAGTGGGGTTACATTAGCTACCCTCCAGCCCTCAGGAACTACTCCAGAATCTAAAGAGTTTTGAAAAATTATCACTAATGCATCCACTATTTCTGAGGGAGAGATAGATCAGCCATGATTGAATGGCAGAGTAGACACAATGGGCCGAATGGCTTAATTTTGCTCCTATGATTTATGAACTTATGAACTTATGAACAGGCTCCTCAGTCCACCAGTGACCCCAAGCCACTGATCATCATTAGCAGCTCAACCTGACGAAAGTGGTGTCATTTTGTTTGTTTTTGTGCCCGAACATTTTAAAGCCAAGTTATGTCCAGCAGCACTCTCCAATCAAGAAAAATCATTGTGATTAGAAACTTACTTCAAAAGATGTTTAAGAAAATAACTGCAGATGCTGGTACTAATCGAAGGTATTTAATCACAAATTGCTGGAGTAACTCAGCAAGTCAGGCAGCATCTCAGGAGAGAAGGAATGGGTGACCCGAAACGTCACCCATTCCTTCTCTCCTGAGATGCTGCCTGACCTGCTGAGTTACTCCAGCATTTTGTGAATAAATACCTTCAAAAGATGTTTATGTCTATAGTTGAAAACTATAGAAATGCAATGTGATTGTGAAGTCTTTCCAAGAAATTTGTAAGATTTAGTTCAAAGAGAGTTGAGAGAGTTTAGCACGGGAACAGGCCCTTCAGCCCACCGAGTCCACCATCAACCGTTTACCCTAGTTCCATGCTATCCCACTTTCCCATCCACTCCGTACACACTAGGAAGGGGACATTTTACAATCAACCCACAAACCCCCACGTCTTTGGGATACGGGTGAAACCGCAGCACCCGGAGGAAACCCACAAGGTTACAGGGAGAACGTGCAAACTCCACGCAGTCAGCACCCGAGGTCGGGATTGAACCCAGCGCTGTGAGGCAGCGGCTCTACCCGCTGCACCACTGTGCCGCCCTAAATTTGATTTGCCGATGTGAAATATGCTGAGAGAGGAGACTGCAGATGCTAGAATCTTGAACAAAGCACAAAGTACTGGAGTAACTCAGCGGGTCAGACAGCATCTGTGGAAGGGAATGGACAGGCAGTTCTGAAGAAGTGTCCCGACCTGAAATGTCATCTGTCCATGCCCTTCCACAGATGCTGCCTGACCCGCTGAGTTCCTCCAGCACTTTGTTTTTTTGTGTAAAACACGCTGGAGGTATCAAGGAAGGTCATTTTTGCTGCCAATTATTTTGTTTCCATTGTCATCTGAGATCAGGTGCAGGGCTATAACACAATACAAAATATGTACTTTTGTGAAGGTCATGCAAAGTTGTACACCTTATCGAATAAATGTGCACTTGGCCTGATTTTCCTTTGTTGACCGATGGAGCTGTTGCAAATGAACTTACAAATTTGATAACCATCCAGTTTGGTTAAGTATTTTCAGAGCGTTTCAATACCCTTGAGAATATTAGAAACAATAGTTCCAAATGGTTCATCCTGCACATAGTTTAGAGTTACAGCGCGTAAAACAGGCCCTTCAGCCCACTGAGTCCGCGCCGACCAGCGATCCCCGCACACGAACACTATCCTACACACACTAGGGACAATTTACAATTAGACCAAGCCAATTAACCTACAAACCTGAATGTCTTTGGAGTGTAGGAGGAAACCGGAAATCCTGGAGAAAACCCACGCGGGTCACGGGGAGAACGTACAAACTCTGTACAGATAGCGCCCGTAGTCGGGATCGAACCCGGGTCCCTGGAAAGAGGTACAGAAGTGTGAAAACGCCTGGGCGGCGCCATTGGTGGAGGGGAAAACGCGCCCGCTGGCTGGGTGAGGTCAAGTGGGGCACGGGCCGGTGACGTCCCACCTTGTCCCGTATTTGGGAGTGAGGAAGTTGGCAACCCTACACTCATCCCATTCACTAAAGATAGACATAAAAAGCAGGAGTAACTCAACAGGACAGGCAGCATCTCTGGAGAGAAGGAATGGCTGACGTTTCTGGTCAAGACCCTTCTTCAGACTCCACCCGAAACGTCACCCATTCCTTCTCTCCAGAGATGCTGCCTGTCCCGCTGAGTTACTCCAGCTTTTTGTGTCTGTTTATCTTTGGTTTGAACCAGCATCTGTAGTTCCCTCTTACACATCCCATTTACTAGTTCCACGCATTAAGTCTGGAGTGTCTAAGCAGGAGATATGGACATTCACATTGGCCGAAGCATCAAAGATTACCTCCAACATTGTTCATTACCTCCAACATTACATCCAACATTATAGTTCACTTACAGTACCTGTCTATGCATATGTAAAAAAAACATTTCATTGTTTTTCACCACTGTTTTCTTAACCCAATTTCTGATTGTGTTATCTTTTATAAAGCTTATCTTTCATTCCACACCACTTAACCTACTTACAAACCAACTTGTATCATTCACATTGAGGACTGTCCTTAATAAGAGAGATTATATGCGAGATAAACTAATCACGAGGACTTTACCATGAACTCTACTCATGTTGAATGATGGAATCTGTGTCCATGTGACCTGGGTTCGTCGGGTATAAATATTGTGGCTCAGAAGCCAGACCTCAGATTCTGCAAAGAGTCCAACTGATTGAACATGAAGTTGTTGATCTTCGCTCTTGTGTGCATTCAGCTCTCCGATGCCTTGTTCAGGTAGGACGATCTTATACCTCGAACGAGATATGGGACTAAATTCAGGTTTATCAGAATGATGCCTGGATTGGTGCGGCTCGGTGGCACAGCGGTAGAGCTGTTGCCTCACAGCGCCAAGACCCGGGTCCAATCCTGACCGCGGTTGTTTGTCTGAATGTTCTCCCCGTGACCTGCGTGGGATTTCTCCGAGATCCTCGGTTTCCTCCAACACTCCAAAGACGTGCAAGTTTTGCAGGTTAATTGGCTTGGGATAAATGTAAATAATTGTCCCTAGTGTGTGTAGGGTGGTGTTAATGTGCGGGGATCGCCGGTCGGTGCAGACTCGGTGGGCCGAAGGGCCTGTTGCCGCACTGTACCTCCAAATTAAACTAAATGAGAGGGTGTTAGCGACATGGGGGAGTTGGATAAACTTGGATTGTTTTCTCTGGAACGCTGGAGTTGCAGGGAGACCTGATAGAAGTTTATAAAATGAAGAGAGGCAGAGATAGGGCAGACAGTCAGAACCTATTTTCCAGGGAGGAGACATCAAACACTGGAAGGCATAGTTTTAAGATGAGAGGGGCAAAGTTTAAAGGAGTTCTGCGGGAAAACGTTTTCACACCGAGGGTGGTGGGTGACTGGAACATGCTGCTGGGGTGGTGGTGGATGGCAGATACGATAGTGACATTTAAGAGACCTTTGAATAAGCACAGAGGGTGGCAGCGGTAGAGTTGCTGCCTCACAGCGCCGGAGACCCGGGTTCCATCCTGACTGCGGGTGCTGTCTGTACGGAGTTTGCACGTTCTCCCCGTGACCACGTGGGTTTTCTCCAGCAGCTCCGGTTTCCTCCCGCACTCCAAAGACGTGAAGGTTTGTAGGTTAATTGCTTTGGTAAAATTGTAAATTGTGCCTAATGTGTGGGACAGTGCTAGTGTACGGGGTGATCACTGGTCAGCACGCACTCGGTGGGCCGAAGGGCCTGCTTCCATGTGGCATCTCTAAAAGTCTAAAGTAAATTTGCACGGATATGCAGGGAATGGAAGCATATGGACAATGTACCGGCAGAGAAGAGTTGGTCTTGGCATCATGTTTAGCACGGGCATTGTGGGCCGAAGGGCTTGTTCCTGTGCTGCACTGTGCAATGTTCTATGTTTAAGGAACAATAATGGTTGATGCATTTCAGTTCAGTTTAGTTGTCACGTGTACCGAGGTACAGTGAAAAGCTTTTTGTTGCGTGCTAACCAGTCAGCAGAAAGACAATACGTGATTCCAATCATGTAGCGGTCATAGCCTCGGAACTAAAGGATGTTCTTTTAGGAAGGAGATGAGGAAGAATTTCTTCAGTTAGAGAGAGGGTGGTGAATCTGTGGAATTCTTTGCCACAGAAGGCTGTGGAGGCCAAGTCAGTGGATATATTTAAGGCAGAGATAGATAGATTCTTGATTAGTATGGGTGTCAGGGATTATGGGGAGAAGGCAGGAGAATGGGGTTAGGAGGGAGAGATAGATCAGCCATGATTGAATGGCGGAGTAGACTTGATGGGCCGAATGGCCTAATTCTGCTCCTGTCACTTATGAACATTTACAGTGTATGGGATAACAGTATTTTAAATAAAAAGTGTGTGCAAAATCTGCCAAGGAGCATTAAAACAACAGAACTGAGTTAATAGAACAGTTTGTTGTCGGCTTAACTTCAACAGCACAGTATCCCTGGACAATCAGTACCATCAGACATTTAAACATTTAATGCAGTGAGTTTGAATTTCTCGTGGATCAGAAAGGGTTAAAGGCAGCACAGTTTATAAACTCATGGATATCAGGGTTAAGGTGAAAGAGCGATCACAGAATTTTCAGATGCGCACACACAGTTCCCAGTCACGTTAAAAAAAAATCTATTTGCAGATGAATTAGAAATTCAGACCGCTGATTTTGTGAAATGATATAAGAAAATAACTGCAGATGCTGGTACAAATCGAAGGTATTTATTCACAAAATGCTGGAGTAACTCAGCAGGTCAGGCAGCATCTCAGGAGAGAAGGAATGGGTGACGTTTCGGGTCGAGACCCTTCTTCAGGGCTTCAGAGTTAGTTACGGTCACAAGGCAACGGGACCCTATTAACCAGGATGACAAGATATTAATTTGTTAGCAAATGTGCTCTGCATGGATCGCATGTGACCTGATGACTATCGAGCCGTTCGCAGAATACAGATACATGATAAAGGGAATAACGTTTAGATAAGGACTGAGAGGAGGGAAAACCATTTCACCCAGAGAGTCGTGAATCTGTGCAATTCTCTGCCACCGAAGGCAGTGGAGGCCAATTCACTGGATGTTTTCAAGAGAGAGTTAGATAGAGCTCTTCAGGCTAATGGAATCAAGGGATATGGGGAGAAAGCAGGAACGGGGTACTGATTGTGGATGATCAGCCATGATTGAATGGCGGTGCTGGTTCAAAGGGCGGATTGGCCTACACCTGCACCTGTTTTTCTATGTTTCCGTGTTTTCTATAAGGGTATAATGCTCGGGTGTAGGAATAACCTTCCTAACTTGCTTCCCACATTCACAGGGTTCCCCTGATCAAGGGGCTATCTGGCCGGGAGATTCTTCGGGAGAAGGGATTACTGGAAGACTTCCTGAAGGACAATCCTTCTGATCCCTGCTCAAAGTTTGAAGGTCTCACTGGCGTATCCTCCCTGGCTTCCACTGAACCAATGGCCAACTTCCTGGATGTAAGTTATTCCTGACTTTTATAAATGGAAGTGTGTGGGGAAAGGCACACTTTACTTACAGCCCGGTGGTATGAATATTGATCTCTCTAACTACAAGTAACCCCTGCACTTCCCCTCTCTCCATCCCTCCCCCACCCAAGTCACACCAGCTTCTCGTTCTCACCCAGCAAACAGCTGACAATGGCGTTTCCTTTATCACCGTTACTTTTTTGCATATCTTTCATTCATTTGTTCTACATCTCACCCCTTCACCGTCTATATCCCTCGTTTCCCTTTCCCCTGAGTCTCAGCCTGAAGAAGGGTCTCAGTCAGAAATGTCGCCCATTCCTTTCCTGTCCCGCTGAGTTACTCCAGCATTTTGTCTATCCAGTGTAAACCAGCATCTGCAGTTCCTTCCCACACTTTGCTTCTTTCCTCTCTGCAGAGTTGTGGGCCAGACCATCACGCAAACCAACCTCCCTTCCATTGACTCCATCTACACCTCACGCTGCCTCGGCAAGACCAGCAGCATAATCAAGGACCAGTCTCACCCCGGTTACTCCCTCTTCTCCCCTCTCCCATCAGGGAAAAGGTACAGAAGTGTGAAAACGCACACCTCCAGATTCAGGGACAGTTTCTTCCCAGCTGTTATCAGGCAACTGAACCGTCCTACCACAACCAGAGAGCGGTCCTGAACTGCTATCTACCTCTTTGGTGACACTCGGACTATCCTTGATCGGACTTTGCCTTGCACTAAACGTTATTTCCTTATCATGTATCTGTACACTGTGAACGGCTCGATTGTAATAATGTATAGTCATAGAGTTATAGAGTCATAGAGTCATGCAGCATGGAAACAGGCCTATAGGCCCAACTTGCCCACGCCGACCAACAAAAGTCTGTTCACTGAAGCTAGACACAAAAGCTGGAGTAACTCAGCGGGACAGGTGCCTTTTTGTGTCTATCTTCGGTTTAAACCAGCATCTGCAGTTACTTCTTTCACAATAGTCATTTCACTGACTGGAAAGCACAAAACTCTTTTCACTGTACCTCGGAACACGTGACAATAATAAATTAAACGTTGGCCTCCGAGTGCTCCGGTTTCCTCCCACTTTCCAAATCTGTGCATGTTTGTAGGTTAATTGGCTTCTGTAAATTGTCCCTGGTGTGCAGGATAGTGCTAGTGTGTGGACTTTGGTGGTGAGAGAGTCCTGTATCCACGCTGCATGCATCCCGAAACTAAACTAAGCTAAACTAAACTAAAAGATGCTGGAGACACTCAGCAGGGCAGGGAGCATGTGTGGAAAGAGAGACGGGCTTCATATTTCAGTTTGATGTGGAAAGCTGCGGATGTTGTCAGACCTGGGTTCCATCCTGACCTCGGATGCTGTCTGTGTGGAGTTTGCACGTTTTCCCAGGTTGCTCCGGTTTCCTCCCACACCCCAAAGATGTGTGTGGGGTTTGTAGATTAATTGGCCCTCTGTGAAATTGGCCCTCCCTAGTGTGCAGGCAGTGGACACAGGGGATGTGCACTGGATCATGTAGGACTGGTGTGAAGGGGTGATCCATCGCTGGTCGGCGCGGACATGGTGGGCTGATGCACAGACTCTGTGCTGACTTTCCATGTTGTGAATCTAAAACTAAATCTCTCGTTTGTTTTTTGCTGCCAGATGTCTTATTATGGAGTTATCAGCATCGGCAGTCCTCCACAAAGCTTCACAGTCATCTTTGACACTGGCTCATCCAATCTCTGGGTTCCTTCCGTCTATTGCAAAGCAACTCCTTGCAGTAAGTCAATGTTCCCTGCTGCCAGATGTATTTGAAGTTTTACTCGTGCCCTGTGATTCCTCACGGCGGCACGGTGGCGCAGTGGTAGAGTTGCTGCTTTACAGCGCTCACAGCGCCCAGAGACCCGGGTTCAATCCCGACTAAGGGTTCTTAGTTCTTGGTTCTTGGTGCTTGTCTGTACGGAGTTTGTACGTTCTCCCCGTGACCCGCGTGGGGTTTTCTTCAAGATAACCATATAACCATATAACAACTACAGCAGGGAAACAGGCCCGTCCGGCCCTACCAGTCCACGCCGACCACTGTCCCTGACCTAGTCTCATCTACCTGCACTCAGACCATAACCCTCCAATCCCCTCCCATCCATATACCTATCCAATTTACTCTTAAATAATAAAATCGAGCCAGCCTCCACCACTTCCACCGGAAGCCCATTCCATACAGCCACCACCCTCTGAGTAAAGAAGTTACCCCTCATGTTACCCCTAAACTTTTGTCCCTCAATTCTGAAGCTATGTCCCCTTGTTGGAATCTTCCCCACTCTCAAAGGGAAAAGCCTACCCACGTCAACTCTGTCCGTCCCTCTCAAAATTTTAAAAACCTCTATCAATTCCCCCGTCAACCTTCTACGCTCCAAAGAATAAAGACCCAACCTGTTCAACCTCTCTCTGTAGCTTAAGTGCTGAAACCCAGGCAACATTCTACTAAATCTCCTCTGTACCCTCTCCATTTTGTCGACATCCTTCCTATAATTTGGCGACCAGAACTGCACACCATACTCCAGATTCGGCCTCACCAATGCCCTGTACAATTTTAACATTACATCCCAACTTCTATACTCGATGCTCTGATTTATAAAGGCAAGCATACCAAACGCCTTCTTCACCACCCTATCCACATGAGATTCCACCTTCAGGGAACAATGCACAGTTATTCCCAGATCCCTCTGTTCCACTGCATTCCTCAATTCCCTACCATTTACCCTGTACGTCCTATTTTGATTTGTCCTACCAAAATGCAGCACCTCACACTTATCAGCATTAAACTCCATCTGCTATCTTTCAGCCCACCCTTCCAAAAGGCCCAAGTCTCTCTGTAGACTTTGAAAATCTACCTCACTATCAACTACTCCACCTATCTTAGTATCATCTGCATATTTACTAATCCAATTTGCCACACCATCATCCAGATCATTAATGTAAATGACAAACAACAGTGGACCCAACACAGATCCTTGGGGTACTCCACTAGACACTGGCCTCCAACCTGACATACAATTGTCAACCATTACCCTCTGGTATCTCCCATTCAGCCATTGTTGAATCCATCTTGCAACCTCACTATTAATACCCAACGATTTAACCTTCTTAATCAACCTTCCATGTGGAACCTTGTCAAATGCCTTACTGAAGTCCATATAGACAACATCCACAGCCTTGCCCTTATCAATTTCCCTGGTAACCTCTTCAAAAAATTCAAGAAGATTAGTCAAACATGACCTTCCAGGCACAAATCCATGTTGACTGTTTCTAATCAGGCCTTGTTTATCCAAATAATTATATATATTGTCCCTAAATATCTTTTCCATTAATTTTCCCACCACAGACGTCAAACTAACTGGTCTATAATTGCTAGGTTTACTTTTAGAATTGCTCGGTTTCCTCCCACACTCCAAAGGCGTACATTGTCCCTAGTGGGTGTAGGATGGTGTTAGTGTGCGGGGATCGCTGGTCGGCACGGACCTGATGGGCCGAAGGGCCTGTTTCTACGCTGTGTCTCTAAACAAAACTAATTCCTGATTAAATCCGTACGTAATTCCTTACACTCCGTCTGCCAAGGCCTGCCTGCAGGATCTCCTGGTGGCTAAACATTCTAAATCCCCTTCCCATTCCCACACTCACCTTTCTATCCTGGGTCTCCTCCACTGTCAGAGTGAGCCCCCACACAAGCTGGTGGAACAGCATGGGCAGCTTACACCCCAGCCAAGATAGACACAAAACGCTGGAGTAACCGAGCGGGTCAGGCAGCATCTCTGGAGAAAAAGGATAAGTGATGTTTTGGGTCAGGACCCTTCTTCAGACTCTCCCGACCTGAAACGTTACCTATCCATGTCCTCCAGAGATGCTGCCTGACCTGCTGAGTTACTCCAGCACTTTGTGTCTACCGACCAAGAGGTCCTATCTACGCTCGTCCCTCCTGCCCGCGTGATGTTACGTTATGCTGAAACCTTTTTTTCATTTAAACGGAAGAAACTGATGTCTCTTTTCAGTGAACCACCGCAGATTCGACCCGTCCGACTCGTACACCTACCGTTCCTACAACCAGCGAGTGTCCATCCAATACGGAACTGGCAGCATGACTGGAATACTAGGATACGACACACTGAAAGTAAGTCGATTTCAATCCTCACCATGTCACTCCGAGTTCAGTCAAGAGTGTTTAATTATGGACAATAGTCAATAGACAATAGGTGCAGGAGTAGGCCATTCGGCCCTTCGAGCCATTCAATGTGATCATGGCTGATAATTCTCAATCAGTACCCCGTTCCTGCCTTCTCCCCATACCCCCTGACTCCGCTATCCTTAAGAGCTCTATCTAGCTCTCTCTTGAATGCATTCAGAGAACTGGCCTCCACTGCCTTCTGAGGCAGAGAATTCCACAGATTCACAACTCTCTGACTGAAAAAGTTTTTCCTCATCTCCGTTCTAAATGGCCTACCCCCTATTCTTAAACTGTGGCCCCTTGTTCTGGACTCCCCCAACATTGGGAACATGTCTGGTTTGGCTCAGCCACCAAGCACGACATCCGGAGGCTGCAACGGATCGTTCGTTCAGCCGAGAAGGTTGTTGGCTGCAACCTTCCCCCCATTGACAAACTGTACACTGCAAGGGCCAGGAAGCGAGTGGGCAAGATCACCTCTGACCCCTCTCACCCTGGTCATAAATTCTTCGAAGCACTTCCCTCTGGAAGGCGACTCCGGACTGTCAAAGCAGCCACAGCCAGACATAAAAACAGTTTTTATCCACGAGCAGCAGCTCTACTCAATAACCAAAGGTCTGTCCCCTCCTTTTGCTCTGGTATTTTATTTCACTCACACGTTTAAACTATAATGTTGTATTCTTAATGATTTAATGTTTTATGCTTTATTCGTAATTGTTTACTGTGTGTTCGTGCTGTTACTTGCGAGCAGAGCACCAAGGCACATTCCTTGTATGTGTACATACTTGGCCAATAAACTTGTTCAATTCAATTCAATTCAATGTACTGGCAATGGTTTATCTTAGATAGACACAAAAAGCTGGAGTAACTTCAGCGGGACAGGCAGCATCTTGGGAGAGAAGGAATGGGTGACGTTTCGGGTCGAGACCCTCCTCCAGACATGCTGCCTACCTTTGTCTCTTTGTGTCTACCTTCGGTGTAAACCGGCACCTGCAGTTCCTTCCTACGCAGTGATAGGTGGATACAGGATAACTCCAATTAAATTCTCTCGATCTTGACCCTTTAGGTTTCAGACATCACCATCCAAGGCCAGGAATTGGGTTTGAGCTTAACTGAACCAGGCGGATTCTTTACCCATTGCAAATTTGATGGCATCTTGGGCATGGGCTACCAGTCTCTTTCTGCTGAGGGCGCCACAACTGTGCTACACAACATGATCTCTCAGCATGTGCTCGAGGAGCCCCTCTTCTCCGTCTACTTGACCAGGTCAGTGTCTTCCCGCGTAAATACGGTCGCGTCTTCGATGACTGAGCGTACCTTTAGAACGGAGATGAGGAGGAATTTCCTTAGTCAGAGGGTGGTGAATCTGTGGAATTCGTTGCCACAGACGGCCGTGGAGGCCAAGTCATTGGGTATTTTTAAGGTGGAGATGAACAGGTTCTTGATCAGTGCGGGTGTCAGGGTCATGAGGAGAAGGCAGGAGAATGGGGTTGAGAGGGAAAGATAGATCAGCCACGATTGAATGATGGAGCAGACCTGATGGGGCCAAATGGCCTAATTCTGCTCCTACCACTAATGGTCCGATGAATTTATGAACAAAGTTTCATAAGAGTGCAGTGTTGTCCTGACTTTAGAAGCCGCTTGTCCTGACATACCAATCCTCTCCTCCATCCACCGCCATCTTATAGTTTCACTTGGAGGTCTGAACATTGTATGAATGGGGTTAGGAGGGAGGGAGAGATAGATCAGCCATGATTGAATGGTGGAGTGTACTTGATGGGCCGAATGGCCCAATTCTGCCCCTATTACTTATGGCCTTTTGCCATAGAAGATAGTTCAATTGGGGGGGGGGGGGGGGGGGAAGAAGAAAGGTGGAACTGGAGCAAGGGGGGGGGGGGAGAAAGAAGAACCTAGCACGGGATACTTTGAACCTTTGTCCGCGCCCGTTATGTGGTACCTCTTTGCATACCTTGGGCATGGAAGCAAAGAACCTGTGATTTGTGATTTGTCACATATGATAATAAAGTATTCATTCATTAATTCACAAATTGATTCTTTGGGTGTCCTTAGATGATGCTGAGCTATTATTATTCCAAACATTGTTTTACAGAGAGGTTGGTGAGTCTGGAAGTGAAATTATCTTTGGTGGAGTCGACCCCAGCCATTACCAAGGCCCAATTAACTGGGTGCCTGTCACACATCAAGCTTACTGGCAAATCGAGATCCAAAGGTATGTGCTCGCAAATCTCCAACTAACACAATGTTGAGAGCAGCTCATCGCCCATTGGCCTTCAAAGATTAACTACATTAACAGGCGGCTCGGTGGCACAGCATTAGAGTTGCTGCCTCACAGCGCCAGAGACCTGGGTTCCATCCTGACCACGGGTGCTGTCGGTACGGAGTTTGTACGTTCTTCCCGTGACCCGCGTGGGTTTTCTCCAGGTGCTCCGGTTTCCTCCCACACTCCAAAGACGTGCAGGTTTGTAGGTTCATTGGCCTCTGCAAATTGCCCCCAGTGTGTAGGATAGAACTAGTGTACGGCTGATCACTGGTCTGCATGGATTCAGTGGGCCGAAGGGCCTGTTTCCCCGTTGCATCTCTGAACTAAATCTAACGTTCTATAATTAGGTTGATGGATAGGAAAGATTTAGAGGGATATGGGCCAAAAAAGGGTAAGTGGAACTAGCGTAGATGGGGCACCTTGGTCAGCATGGACCAGTTGGGTCAAGGGCCCTGTATCTCATGACTCCATAACCTGGTAGGTTTGGCCAGTTTTTGACTAAATCAATGTGTGTTTCTCCCTCAGTGTGACCATCAATGGGCAGGTTGTGGCTTGCAGTGAGGGCTGCCCCGCCATTATAGATACGGGCACCTCCCTCCTTGTTGGACCCAGCACAGCCATCAACAACATCCAACAAGGAATCGGAGCCAATCCTGGTAGCTATGGCCAGGTACAGTCCATTCTCCACTCACCTGTACTCTGCATGCTCCCTTAAATGTGGCAGACAGTCAGCAACATGTTCAATCCATTCAACTCAATCAGTTTAGATGTTTAGTACAGCTTACTTTGCTTTACTTCCGATTACTTTATTATAGATTTGTTTACATTAATTTAAGTTTAGTATAGTTTAGATTAGTTTAGCATATAGTATAGTTTAGATTAGTTTAGCATAGTTTAGTATAGTTTAATTAGTTAGCATAGTCCAGTATAGATTAGTATAGTTTAGAATAGTTTAGCATAGTTTAGTATAGTTTTGTGTAGTTTAGATTAGTTTAGCATAGTTTAGTATAGTTTAGTATAGTTTAGCAGAGTTTAATTTTGTTTAGATTAGTTTAGTATTGTTTAGTTTAGATTATTTTAGATTAGTTTAATATAGATTAGTTTTGTATAGTTTAGATTAGTTTTGTATAGTTTAGATTAGTTTTTGATGTTTAGATTAAATTAGATTTGTTTAGTTTAGTATAGTATAGTTTGAGTTTAGATTAGTTTAGGTTAGTTGAGTTTAGATGAGATTAGTTTAGTTTATATAGTTTACTTGGGTTTAGATTGGTTTAGTTTCTATAAGTTTTTTGTTTCCTAGTTTTTAGTTGACTTTCCTCAGACCCTATGCAGGCATGACCAAGCACAGACTGGGCCATCGTTTCCCTGAACACCTTCGCTCAGTCCGCCTTGGCCGACGTTGCAGGCATGACCAAGCACAGACTGGGCCATCGTTTCTCTGAACACCTTCGCTCAGTCCGCCTTGGCCTATGTGATCTCCCGATTACCAAACACTTTAACTCCCCCACCCATTCCCACACTGACCTTTCTGTCCCGGGCTTCCTCAAATGCAAATTGGAGGAACAGCACCTCATATTTCTCTTGGGCAGCTTACACCCCAGCTGTATGAACATTGACTTCTCTAACTTCAAGTACCCCTTGCTTCCCCTCTCTCTCCGTCCCTCCCACACCCAAGTCGTCGTACTAGTTTCACTGTCGTCCTGTTGAGTTTCACTGTCTGTATAACTCGTTATCACCCGGTCCACAGCCAACAATGGATCATTGTGGGCTCCGCATTTTCCTTGATCATCGATGCTGGCTTTGATTTGTTCTTTTCACACCTTTTGTTCATTTGTTCTTTGTACCTTTTAATGCCCCCAGTTTCCCTCTCCCCTGACTCTCAGTCAGAAGGGACTCGACCCGAAAAACGCCACCTACTCTGTTCCTCTGGAGATGCTGCCTGACCCACTGAGTTACCCCAGCTTTTTGTGTCTATGATCTGAACAATGTTGCCCTTGTCTTTCAGTACTCCATAAACTGCAATGATATCGGCAGCATGCCTGATGTGGTCTTCACCATCAATGGTTATGAGTTTAATCTTCCTGCCTCTGCCTACTCACTCAAGGTATGTCACTGGACTCCGTATGATATTAAGTGATTTTTCTCGGACGACTTAAATATGTTCATGAGTTCATAAGTACTAGGCGCAGAATAGGCCCATCAAGTCCACTATGCCATCCAATCATGGCTGATCTATCTCTCCCTCCTAACCCCATTCTCCTGCCTTCTCCCCATCACCCCTGACACCCGTACTAATCAAGAATTTGTCAGTCTCCGCCTTAAAAATATCCACTGCCTTGGCCTCCCCGGCCATCTGCTGCGATGAATTCCGCAGATTCACCACCCTCTGGCCAAAAAAATCCTCCTCATCTCCTTTCCCCATCTCCTGTTGTACCGGTCACTCCAGACTAGACTGTGGACCTGCTGCTAATTGCTTTCCATCTCAAGGGGCAAGGGGGACCCAGCGTGGGGGGACCGCCAAGAGGGGGGGTGGTAGGGCGGGGGAGAACAAAGGAGGACCTGGTGCGGGATACTTTGTAACTTTGTCCACGCCCTTTATGTGGCGACTATTTGCATACTGTAGGGACGCAAAACAAAGAATTTCACTGTGACTTTTCACATGTGACAATAAAATATCCATTCAAACACTTATTCATTCATTCATTCACTCATTAATTCAATCATTGACTGATTCACTCATTGATTGATTGATTGATTCATTGATTCATTCATTCATTCAGTCATTCATTCATTCATTCTCCCATGCCTTCATTCATTCATTCATTCATTCATTCATTCATTCACCCATTCATTCATTGATTCATTCACTCATTCATTCACTCATTCATTCACCCATTCATTCATTGATTCATTCACTCATTGATTCATTCGTTCATTGATTGATTGATTGATTGAATGATTGATTGATTGATTCGTACATTCATTTATTTATTCACTTATACATTCACTCTTCCATTCACTCATTCATTCATTCATTCATTCATTCATTCATTCATTCACTCATTCATTCATTCATTCGTTCACTCATTCATTCACCCATTCATTCATTGATCCATTAACTCATTCATTCATTCGTTCATTGATTGATTGATTGATTCATTCATTCATTTATTTATTCACTCATACATTCATTCATTCACTCTTTCATTCACCCATTCATTCATTGATCCATTCACTCATTCATTCATTCGTTCATTGATTGACTGATTGATTGATTGGTTTATTCTCCCACAGCAAACCTACTACAACCAGGTTACCTGCATGAGCGGATTTAGTGCTTCCGGTAGCAACCTCTGGATTCTGGGCGACGTCTTCATCGGCGAGTACTACTCCATCTTTGACCGTGGAAACAACCGCGTGGGTCTGGCCAAGGCCGTCTAACTCTCCCGTCCACCAACCCATTGAAGATCCAGCCCCATTCAACTTGACTGCAGCCAGATCGCTGATCCCCAGAGCAGCACCACGGGCTCACCATGCCACCCAGTATCAAAGATCACGATGTCACTTTCCGATGTGCGATGCTGAAGATACTCTATTGACAGCTTAGAGTTCAGTGACGATCTTGTCCAAGCTTTAATTGAAGGGAGAAAAGAAAAGAAAATTGGAAGAAATGATGCCGTATAGATGGGATCTGTAAACAGCCATTAATGAATGTTGGGTTGGACTGGCAATGGGATCGTTGATATCCTGTAATTATTTCTGCTCTCTGATTCCATAGCTTTCCTTTCTCATTCCTTGCTTGGTACAGCTGTGACTTTCCATAATTCAATCCAAAACCATGCTCATTGAGCTCATTAATGGTGATCTAGGAATCACGCAGCATGTTATCCTCTCCTGTGAAATGTTCTGTTATTAAATAGTCCTTGAAAATGTTCAATAAAATGGAATAATGAAACGCATATCATCAGACTTTCAGTCCCTTTCTTCATGTCAGTTTGTACGTGTGAGGTCGGGCTCAACTCACCCAAACATTGCACTAAAGTTAGACACAGAGTGCTGGAGTGACTCAGTGGGTCAGGCAGCATCTCTGGAGAACATGGATAGGTGACGTTTCACAGAGTGCTGGAGTGACTGTGGGTCAGGCAGCATCTCTGGAGAATATGGATAGGTGACGTTTCACAGAGTGCTGGAGTAACTCAGTGGGTCAGGCAGCATCTCTGGAGAACATTGATAGACACAAAGTGCTGGAGTAACTCAGCGGGTCAGGCAGCATCTGTGGAGAACATGGATAGGTGACATTTCACAGAGTGCTGGAGTAACTCAGTGGGTCAGGCAGCATCTCTGGAGGACATGGATGGACACAAAGTGCTGGAGTAACTCAGCGGGTCAGGCAGCATCTCTGGAGAGAAGGAATAGGTGACGTTTCAGGTCGAGACCCTTCTTCAGATTCCGACCCGAAACGTCACCCACTCCTTCTCTCCAGAGATGTTCTAATTATCATCGGCTGATGCTTTTAAATATTAAGATCAAAGATTAAGTACCTCTCACTGATATAAAAACCACTAGCACATTTGTAAAAAGATAACATTTAGATGTAGTTTGAACTGGCACACAGTTGGTCAAATACAAGCCAGGCATGTGATGGAGTTTGTTCTTGTGGAAACTTGTTCAGTTTAGAGATTTAGCACGAAAACAGGCCCTTCGGCCCACCGGGTCCATGCCGACCAGAAATCCCCGCATATTAACACAAACGTACACACACTAGGGGCGATTTCTACACTCTCCAAGCCAATTAACCTACAAACCTGCACGTCTTTGGAGTGTGGGAGGAAACCGAAGATCTCGGAGAAAACACCCGCAGATCACGGGGAGAATGTACAAACTCCGTATAGACGGCGCCCGTGGTCGGGATCGAACCCTGATCTCTGGCACTGCATTCGCTGTAAGGCAGCAACTCTACCGCTGCACTACCTTTTAATTGAGATACCTCAAACATTAGTTCTAAAACCTCACAAAAGAATATGGAAGGTTTGGAAGGTGTGATATCATGAGAGGTAGAGTCATAGAGGGGAGATACTTTCCTCCCGGTGGATAGACAATAGACAATAGGAGCAGGAGTAGGCCATCCGGCCCTTCGAGCCAGCACCGCCATTCAATGTGATCATGGCTGATCATTCTCAATCAGTACCCCGTTCCTGCTTTCTCCCCATACCCCCTGACTCCGCTATCCTTAAGAGCTCTATCTAGCTCTCTCTTGAATATATTCAGAGAATTGGCCTCCACTGCCCTCTGAGGCAGAGAATTCCACAGATTCACAACTCTCTGACTAAAAAAGTTTTTCCTCATTTCTGTTCTAAATGGCCTACCCCTTATTCTTAAACTGTGGCCCCTGGTTCTGGACTCCGCCAACATTGGGAACATGTTTCCTGCCTCTAACATGTCCAACCCCTTAATAATCTTATACGTTTCGATAAGATCTCCTCTCATCCTTCTAAATTCCTGTGTATACAAACCTAGTCGCTCCAGTCTTTCAACATATGACAGTCCCGCCATTCCGGGAATTAACTTAGTAAACCTACGCTGCACGCCCTCAATAGCAAGAATATCGTTCCTCAAATTTGGAGACCAAAACTGCACACAGTACTCCAGGTGCGGTCTCACTAGGGCCCTGTACAACTGCAGAAGGACCTCTTTGCTCCTATACTCAACTCCTCTTGTTATGAAGGCCAACATTCCATTGGCTTTCTTCACTGCCTGCTGTACCTGCATGCTTCCTTTCAGTGACTGATGCACTAAGACACCCAGATCACGTTGTACGTCCCCTTTTCCTAACTTGACACCATTCAAATAATAATCTGCCTTCCTATTCTTACCACCAAAGTGGATAACCTCACACTTATCTACATTAAACTGCATCTGCCATGCATCTGCCCACTCACACAACCTGTCCAAGTCACCCTGCAACCTCATAGCATCTTCCTCACAGTTCACACTGCCACCTAGCTTTGTATCATCGGCAAATTTGCTAATGGTACTTTTAATCCCTTCATCCAAGTCATTGATGTATATTGTAAATAGCTGCGGTCCCAACACCGAGCCTTGCGGTACCCCACTAGCCACTGCCTGCCATTCTGAAAGGGACCCATTTATCCCCACTCTTTGCTTTCTGTCTGTCAACCGACTTTCTATCCATGTCAGTACCCTACCTCCAATACCATGTGCTCTAATTTTGCCCACCAATCTCCTATGTGGGACCTTGTCGAAGGCTTTCTGAAAGTCGAGGTACACCACATCCACCGGCTCTTCCCTGTCAATTTTCCTAGTTACATCCTCAAAAAATTCCAGTAGATTAGTCAAGCACGATTTCCCCTTCGTAAATCCATGCTGACTCGGAACGATCCTGTTACTGCGATCCAAATGCTCCACAATTTCGTCTTTTATAATTGACTCCAGCATCTTCCCCACCACTGATGTCAGACTAACTGGTCTATAATTTCCCGTTTTCTCTCTGCCTCCTTTCTTGAAAGGTGGGATAACATTAGCTACCCTTCAATCCACAGGAACTGACCCGGAATCTATAGAACATTGGAAAATAATCACTAATGCGTCCACAATTTCTAGAGCCACCTCCTTAAGCACCCTGGGATGCAGACCATCAGGCCCTGGAGATTTATCAGCCTTGAGTCCCATCAGTCTACCCAAAACTTTTTCCTGCCTAATGTGGATTTCCTCCAGTTCCTCTGTCACCCTAGGATCTCTGGCCACTAGAAGATCTGGGAGATTGTTTGTATCCTTCCCAGTGAAGACAGATCCAAAGTACCGGTTCAACTCGTCTGCCATTTCCTTGTTCCCCATAATAAATTCCCCTGCTTCTGTCTTCAAGGGACCCACATTTGCCTTGACTATTTTTTTCCTCTTCACATACCTAAAAAAGCTTTTACTATCCTCCTTTATATTATTGGCTAGTTTACCCTCGTACCTCATCTTTTCTCCCTGTACTGCCTTTTTAGTTATTTTCTGTTGCTCTTTAAAAGAGTCCCAATCCTCTGGCTTCCCACTCTTCTTTGCTATGTTATACTTCTTCCCTTTTATTTTTATGCTGTCTTTGACTTCCCTTGTCAGCCATGGGTGCCTCTTACTCCCCTTAGAATCTTTCCTCCTCTTTGGGATTAATTGATCCTGCAACTTCTGCATTATTCCCAGGAATACCTGCCATTGCTGTTCCACAGTCTTTCCTGCTAGGGCCTCCTTCCAGTCAAGTTTGGCCAGCTCCTGCCTCATGCCTCTCTAATCCCCTTTGCTATACTGTAATACTGACACTTCGGATTTTCCCTTCTCCCTCTCAATTTGTAGAGTAAAACTTATCATATTGTGGTCACTGCCTCCTAATGGCTCATTAATCTCGAGTCCCCTTATCAGGTCAGGTTCATGAATGCACTTTGGATGCAACAAGGACTACAAACCATCATGGCTGCCAGCAAAAGACTACAAACCCATAGTCAGCAGGGCTGCCTGCTCTGCTGATACTGATTGCTGGTGACACTGATTGCTACTGACACTGATTGCTACTGACACTGATTGCTGCTGATACTGATTGCTGCTGACACTGATTGCTGCTGACACTGATTGCTGCTGACACTGATTGCTGCTGACACTGATTGCTGCTGACACTGATTGCTGCCCAGCTGAACCAGATGAGCTGATTGCCTCAGTGAGAGAGCTAGAAGGGAAGGGAGGCAGTGTATTTAAAAGGAGAGACAACGACTGGAGCAGACAGGGAGAGACAACGACTGGAGCAGACAGGGAGAGACAACGACTGGAGCAGACAGGGAGAGACAACGACTGGAGCAGACAGGGAGAGACAACGACTGGAGCAGACAGGGAGAGACAACGACTGGAGCAGACAGGGAGAGACAACGACTGGAGCAGACAGGGAGAGAAGCAGTGTTTGAGTTATATTTTGTAAGAAGGCAGCAAGCTACAGTTTTGAATTAACTACCTGTTTTGGTTTTGTGTACCCGTCTGCAAACAATTAAGTTTACCTGTTTTTGGAAAAGATTAAATATATGGAATTTAAGTTTGAAAACAAGAACTTTTCTGTCTTCATTTCCGGCCCCCACACCTCCCAACCTTCAAGAGAAAAGCTCCCGACCTCTCAAGACATCACAATGGTGGAGAATGCCAAATAAGGAGGGGTGGGAGAGTATGAATGTCCATCAGTGATTTGACTATCCGCTTGGCACAATTGAGAACCAGTGAGAACGACATGGAGGAAATGTTGAAGAGGCTGGCTCAGAGTAACCAGCTCCAAATAGAGACGAGCCGGGCTCTTTTGGAGGAACAAAGAAAAGCCAATATGTTGAAAGAAGAGGAACTCAGGTTACAGAGGATCCAGTCTCAAGGAGCGGGGTCATCAACCACCAACCCGAGGGTCCGTGCCAGTTATTTTATTCCTAAAATGGGACCCACCGATGATCCAGAGGTCTATCTCCATGCATTCGAGACTACTGCAACCAGAGAAAAGTGGCCTAAAGACCAGTGGGTTGGTATCCTAGCCCCGTTCCTAGCCGGGGAATCACAGAAAGCTTTTCAAGACTTGGACAGTACAATAGCAAATAACTATGACATCTTGAAGCAGGAAATATTGAGCAGAATAGGACTTACAAAGTTTGGAATGGCTCAGCGTTTCCATAATTGGGGTTTTAGGAATGACCAACCCCCCCGGACTCAGATGCATGAACTTATTTGTATTACAAAGAAGTGGCTTGATCCTGATTAAAAACTCTGCAGTAGCCATTGTGGAAGCCATTGTTGTGGATTGATATTTACGTGCTCTACCCTATGAGGCAAAAAGGGTTATCAGCCACAGTGCTCCTGTTGCAGCTAGTGCCTTAGTGGATGCAGTTGAACAGTTTCAGGCTACTAATGAAATGCTCCGCATGGGGAAAAAAGAGCAACCTACCGTTCAAGGACGTCAGGCAAATCCTCGGCCACAGCCACTTGGCAGGGGCCATATGAAATCATCGAAAAGGTGGGAGAGGTAAACTACAAGGTAAAGCAACCGGGAAGGAGAAAACCAGAACAGACTTACCACGTGAACCTGTTGGAAAAATGGCACCCGGCAGAGGTTCTATTAAGTTGTTTACCCCCAAAAGAGTCAGGAGCACCACCAAGAGATGACATAAAGGTGGGCCCAGAGCTGTCACCCCAGCAACGTCAAGAGTGCATGGAGCTGGTTGACCGTACCCAAGATGTGTTCTCGGCCAAGCTGGGCACTACACATCTCGCGGTACATGAAATTCGCACTAAGCCTGGAAAGGTAGTCCATCAGCGGCCCTATAGAGTTCCAGAAGCCCATAAGGAAACAATTAGAGAGGAAGTTAAAAAGATGCTTGAACTAGGAGTTATTGAAGAATCCCATAGTACCTGGGCAAGCCCAATTGTACTGGTCCCCAAACCTGATACGTCGAGTGTCCGAGTTTGACGCTTACCCCATGCCCCTGGTAGATGAACTAATAGTCCGTCTGGGAATGGCTCGCTTCATCACAACCCTTGACCTCACAAAGGGGTACTGGCAAGTTCCGCTTTCCCTAGAATCCCGAGAGAAAACAGCCTTTGCAACAAGTGAAGGGCTTTTCCAGTACACCAAGTTACCATTTGGTCTACACGGAGCGCCTGCCACCTTCCAGCGGCTGATGGACCGGGTCCTGCGGCCCCACAAAGAATATGCTGCAGCCTATTTAGATGACATAGTGATACATAGCACAGATTGGGAAAGTCGTTTGCCCCGAGTACAGAAGGTACTGGATGCTCTTCGTGTAGCAGGTCTCACAGCCAATCCCTGCAAGTGCAGGCTAGCCTATAGTGAAACAGACTACCTTGGTTACACAATAGGGCGTGGCCTTGTTAAACCTCAAGATGCTAAACAAAGGGCCATCCAAGATTGGCCACGACCTGTACCAAAGAGACAAGTAAAATCCTTTATAGGCCTTGCAAACTACTATAGACGCTTTGTTCCGAACTTCTCTGATCTAATTGCCCCCCTAACAGATCTGACAACTAAAAGACAGTCCCGAATGGTGAAATGGTCACAGGAAGCAGAGGAGGCTTTCACCAGCCTGAAGAAGGCCTTGTGTTCCCACTCAGTTCTGGCCATCCCAGACTTCAACAAGGAGTTTGTTGTTCAGGTAGATGCCTCAGAGGTGGGTCTTGGGGCGGTACTCTCTCAGATACAGAAGGGTGAGGAGCACCCAATCCTCTACAGTAGCAGAAAGCTTTTGGCCCATGAGAAAAGATACTCTACACCGGAGAAAGAATGTCTGGCAGTTAAGTGGGCCCTTGAAACCCTTCACTATTACCTTATTGGGCGCAAATTCACTCTACTCACAGACCATGCTCCTTTGCAGTGGATGTCAAGAAATAAAGAAACGAACAGTCGAGTAACAAGATGGTTTCTCAGCCTCCGGGCTTTTAACTTCTCGGTTGTCCACAGGGCAGGTCGGAAACATGGGAATGCAGATGCCCTTTCCCGAAGAGACGTCCTGTGGGCCTCCTTCCCCAGTCCGGAGGCCTCAAGTCAGGGGAGGGGGAAATGTGATATCATGAGAGGTAGAGTCATAGAGGGGAGATACATTTCCTCCCGGTGGATGCAACAAGGACTACAAACCATCATGGCTGCCAGCAAAAGACTACAAAACCCATAGTCAGCAGGGCTGCCTACCCTGCTGACACTGATTGCTGCGGACACTGATTGCTGCTGACACTGATTGTTGCTGACACTGATTGCCGCTGACACTGATTGCCGCTGACACTGATTGCCGCTGACACTGATTGCCGCTGACACTGATTGCCGCTGACACTGATTGCCGCTGACACTGATTGCCGCTGACACTGATTGCCGCTGACACTGATTGCCGCTGACACTGATTGCCGCTGACACTGATTGCCGCTGACTGATTGCCGCTGACTGATTGCCGCTGACACTGATTGCCGCTGGCACTGATTGCCGCTGGCACTGATTGCCGCTGGCACTGATTGCCGCTGGCACTGATTGCCGCTGGCACTGATTGCCGCTGGCACTGATTGCCGCTGGCACTGATTGCCGCTGGCACTGATTGCCGCTGGCACTGATTGCCGCTGACACTGATTGCCGCTGACACTGATTGCTGCTTACACTGATTGCTGCCCAGCTGAACTAGATGAGCTGATTGCCTCAGTGAGAGAGCTAAAAGGGAAGGGAAACAGTATTTAAAAAGGAGAGACAACGACTGGAGCAGACAGACAGGGAGAGAAGCAGTGTTTGAGTTATATTTTGTAAGAAGGCAGCAAGCTACAGTTTTGATTTAACTACCTGTTTTGGTTTTGTGTACCTGTCTGCAAACAATTAAGTTTACCTGTTTTTGGAAAAGACTAAATATATGGAATTTAAGTTTGAAAACAAGAACTTTTCTGTCTGCATATCCGGCACCCACACCTCCCAACCTTCAAGAGAAAAGCTCCCGACCTCTCAAGAAATCACAAAAGATATGACCAAATTCTGGAGCAACATAGCAAGGAGACTGTGCAGGATGAAACTACAGATGCTGGTTTAAACCGAAGACAGGCACAAAAAGCTGGAGTAACTCAGCGGGTCAGGCAGCATCTCTGGAGAAAAGGAATAGGTGATTTTTCGGGTTGGAAACCTTCTTCAGACTGAAAGATAGAGAAGGGTCTCTCTTTACCTGATTGGGAGGGAGAGAGAAAACGGGGAATTCTAGACCTGTTAGCCTAACATCGGTAGTGGGGAAAATGCTAGAGTCAGTTATTAAAGATGTGATAGCATCACATTTGGAAAGTGGTGAAATCATCGGACAAAGTCAGCATGGATTTATGAAAGGCAAATCATGCCTGACGAATCTTATAGAATTTTTCGAGGATGTAACTTGTAGAGTGGATAAGGGAGAACCATTCGATGTGTTGTATCTGGACTTTCAGAAGGCCTTCGACATGGTCCCACATAGGAGATTGGGGTACAAACTTAAAGCACACGGTATTGGGGGTTCAGTATTGAGGTGGATAGAGAATTGGTTGGCGGACAGGAAGCAAAGAGTAGGAATAAACGGGTCCTTTTCGGAATGGCAGGCAGTGACTAGTGGGGTACCGCAAGGCTCAGTGCTGGGACCCCAGTTATTTACAATATATATTAATGATTTGCACAAGGGAATTGAATGCAATATCTCTAAATTTGCGGATGACACGAAGCTGGGTGGCAGTGTTAGCTGCGAGCAGGATGCTAGGAGGCTGCAGAGTGACTTGGATAGATTAGGAGAGTGGGCAAATGCATGGCAGATGCAATATAATGTGGATAAATGTGAGGTTATCCACTTTGGCGGCAAGAACAGGAAAACAGAGTATTACCTGAATGGTGGCCAATTAGGAAAAGGGGAGATGAAACGTGACCTGGGTGTCATGGTGCACCAGTCATTGAAAGCAAGCGTGCAGGTGCAGCAGGCAGTGAAGAAAGCGAATGGTATGTTGGCATTCATAGCAAGAGGATTTGAGTATAGGAGCAGGGAGGTTCTGCTGCAGTTGTACAGGGCCTTGGTGAGACCGCAACTGGAGTATTGTGTACAGTTTTGGTCTCCTAATCTGAGGAAAGACATTCTAGCCGTAGAGGGAGTACAGAGAAGGTTCACCAGATTGATCCCTGGGATGGCAGGACTTTCATATGAAGAAAGACTGGATAGACTAGGCTTATACTCGCTGGAATTTAGAAGACTGAGGGGGGATCTTATTGAAACATATAAAATTCTTAAAGGGTTGGAGAGGCTAGATGCGGGAAGATTGTTCCTGATGTTGGGGAAGTCCAGAACCAGGGGTCACAGCTTAAGGATAAGGGGGAAGTCTTTTAGGAACGAGATGAGAAAACATTTCTTCACACAGAGAGTGGTGAGTCTGTGGAATTCTCTGCCACAGAAGTTAGTTGAGGCCAGTTCATTGTCTATATTTAAGAGGGAGTTAGATGTGGCCCTTGTGGCTAAAGGGATCAGGGGGTATGGAGAGAAGGCAGGTACAGGTTACTGAGCTGGATGATCAGCCATGATCATATTGAATGGCGGTGCAGGCTCGAAGGGCCGAATGGCCTACTCCTGCACCTATTTTCTATGTTTCTATGTTTTCTATGTTTCTATGTTACCTTTCCGTCTGAAGATGAGTTCTGACCCAAAATTCCATTTCTCTAGAAGATTTCCCAGGATGTTGCCAGGACTCGAGGGCCTGAGCTACAGGGAGAGTTTGAGCAGGCTGGGACTCTATTCCTTGGAGCGCAGGAAGATGAGGGGTGATTATCTAGAGGTGTACATCTATATCTCTCATTGCCCTTTCCTCTGACTTTCAGTCTGAAGAAGGGTCTCGACCCAAAACGTCACCCATTCCTTTTCTCCAGAGATGCTGTCTGACCTGCAGAGTTACTCCAGCTTTTTGTGTCGACCTTCAGCATGGAAACAGGCCGTTTGGCCCAACTTGCCCATACCAACCAGAATGACCCCATCTATACTCGTCCCACTTGCCCACGTTTGAAACATATCCCTCTACCCCTTTTTAGTTCAGAGATACAGTGCGGGATAAAAGGACGTACCTTTAGAAAGGAGACGAGGAGGAATTTCTTTAGTCAGAGGGTGGTGAATCTGTGGAATTCATTGCCACAGACGGCTGTGGAGGCCGAGTCAATGGGTATATTTATGCCGGAGGTTGATAGATTCTTGATTAGTGCGGGTGTCAGGGGTTACGGGTAGAAGGCAGGAGAATGGGGATAAGAGGGAGAAATAGATCAGCCATGATTGAATGGCAGAGTAGACACGATGGGCCGAATGGGTTAATTTTGCTCCTATGATTTATGAACTTATGAACTTATGACCAGGCTCCTCAGTCTACCAGTGACCCCAAGCCACTGACCATCATTAGCAGCTCAACCTGACGAAAGTGGTATAATTTTGTTTGTTTTTGTGCCCGAACATTTTAAAGCCAAGTTATGTCCAGCAGCACTCTCCAATCAAGAAAAATCATTGTGATTAGAAACTTACTTCAAAAGATGTTTAAGAAAATAACTGCAGATGCTGGTACTAATCGAAGGTATTTAATCACAAAATGCTGGAGTAACTCAGCAGGTCAGGCAGCATCTCAGGAGAGAAGGAATGGGTGACCCGAAACGTCACCCATTCCTTCTCTCCTGAGATGCTGCCTGACCTGCTGAGTTACTCCAGCATTTTGTGAATAAATACCTTCAAAAGATGTTTATGTCTATAGTTGAAATTTGTAATATTTAGTTCAAAGAGAGTTGAGAGAGTTTAGCACGGGAACAGGCCCTTCAGCCCACCGAGTCCACCATCACCCGTTTACCCTAGTTCCATGCTATCCCACTCTCCCATCCACTCCGTACACACTAGGAAGGGGACATTTTACAGAGGGGCGATCAACCCACAAACCCGCACGTTTTTGGGATACGGGTGAAACCGCAGCACCCGGAGGAAACCCACAAGGTTACAGGGAGAACGTGCAAACTCCACGCAGTCAGCACCCGAGGTCGGGATTGAACCCAGCACTGTGAGGCAGCGGCTCTACCCGCTGCACCACTGTGCCGCCCTAAATTTGATTTGCCGATGTGAAATATGCTGAGAGAGGAGACTGCAGATGCTAGAATCTTGAACAAAGCACAAAGTACTGGAGTAACTCAGCGGGTCAGACAGCATCTGTGGAAGGGAATGGACAGGCAGTTCTGAAGAAGTGTCCCGACCTGAAATGTCATCTGTCCATGCCCTTCCACAGATGCTGCCTGACCCGCTGAGTTCCTCCAGCACTTTGTTTTTTAGTGTAAAACACGCTGGAGGTATCAAGGAAGGTCATTTTTGCTGCCAATTATTTTGTTTCCATTGTCATCTGAGATCAGGTGCAGGGCTATAACACAATACAAAATATGTACTTTTGTGAAGGTCATGCAAAGTTGTACACCTTATCGAATAAATGCGCACTTGGCCTGATTTTCCTTTGTTGACCGATGGAGCTGTTGCAAATGAACTTACAAATTTGATAACCATCCAGTTTGGTTAAGTATTTTCAGAGCGTTTCAATACCCTTGAGAATATTAGAAACAATAGTTCCAAATGGTTCATCCTGCACATAGTTTAGAGTTACAGCGCGTAAAACAGGCCCTTCAGCCCACTGAGTCCGCGCCGACCAGCGATCCCCGCCCACGAACACTATCCTACACACACTAGGGACAATTTACAATTAGACCAAGCCAATTAACCTACAAACCTGAATGTCTTTGAAGTGTAGGAGGAAACCGGAAATCCTGGAGAAAGCCCACGCGGGTCACGGGGAGAACGTACAAACTCTGTACAGATGGCGCCCGTAGTCGGGATCGAACCCGGGTCCCTGGAAAGAGGTACAGAAGTGTGAAAACGCCTGGGCGGCGCCATTGGTGGAGGGGAAAACGCGCCCGCTGGCTGGGTGAGGTCAAGTGGGGCATGGGGCGGTGACGTCCCACCTTGTCCCGTATTTGGGAGTGAGGAAGTTGGCAACCCTACCTACTACACTCATCCTATTCACTAAAGATAGACATAAAAAGCAGGAGTAACTCAACGGGACAGGCAGCATCTCTGGAGAGAAGGAATGGCTGACGTTTCTGGTCAAGACCCTTCTTCAGACTCCATCCGAAACGTCACCCATTCCTTCTCTCCAGAGATGCTGCCTGTCCCGCTGAGTTACTCCAGCTTTTTGTGTCTGTTTATCTTTGGTTTGAACCAGCATCTGTAGTTCCCTCTTACACATCCCATTTACTAGTTCCACGCATTAAGTCTGGAGTGTCTAAGCAGGAGATATGGACATTCACATTGGCCGAAGCATCAAAGATTACCTCCAACATTGTTCATTACCTCCAACATTACATCCAACATTATAGTTCACTTACAGTACCTGTCTATACATATGTAAAAAAAACATTTCATTGTTTTTCACCACTGTTTTCTTAACCCAATTTCTGATTGTGTTATCTTTTATAAAGCTTATCTTTCATTCCACACCACTTAACCTACTTACAAACCAACTTGTATCATTCACATTGAGGACTGTCCTTAATAAGAGAGATTATATGCGAGATAAACTAATCACGAGGACTTTACCATGAACTCTACTCATGTTGAATGATGGAATCTGTGTCCATGTGACCTGGGTTCGTCGGGTATAAATATTGTGGCTCAGAAGCCAGACCTCAGATTCTGCAAAGAGTCCAACTGATTGAACATGAAGTTGTTGATCTTCGCTCTTGTGTGCATTCAGCTCTCCGATGCCTTGTTCAGGTAGGACGATCTTATACCTCGAACGAGATATGGGACTAAATTCAGGTTTATCAGAATGATGCCTGGATTGGTGCGGCTCGGTGGCACAGCGGTAGAGCTGTTGCCTCACAGCGCCAAGACCCGGGTCCAATCTTGACCGCGGTTGTTTGTCTGAATGTTCTCCCCGTGACCTGCGTGGGATTTCTCCGAGATCCTCGGTTTCCTCCAACACTCCAAAGACGTGCAAGTTTTGCAGGTTAATTGGCTTGGGATAAATGTAAAGAATTGTCCCTAGTGTGTGTAGGGTGGTGTTAATGTGCGGGGATCGCCGGTCGGTGCAGACTCGGTGGGCCGAAGGGCCTGTTGCCGCGCTGTACCTCCAAATTAAACTAAATGAGAGGGTGTTAGCGACATGGGGGAGTTGGATAAACTTGGATTGTTTTCTCTGGAACGCTGGAGTTGCAGGGAGACCTGATAGAAGTTTATAAAATGAAGAGAGGCAGAGATAGGGCAGACAGTCAGAACCTATTTTCCAGGGAGGAGACATCAAACACTGGAAGGCATAGTTTTAAGATGAGAGGGGCAAAGTTTAAAGGAGTTCTGCGGGAAAACGTTTTCACACCGAGGGTGGTGGGTGACTGGAACATGCTGCTGGGGTGGTGGTGGATGGCAGATACGATAGTGACATTTAAGAGACCTTTGAATAAGCACAGAGGGTGGCAGCGGTAGAGTTGCTGCCTCACAGCGCCGGAGACCCGGGTTCCATCCTGACTGCGGGTGCTGTCTGTACGGAGTTTGCACGTTCTCCCCGTGACCACGTGGGTTTTCTCCGGCAGCTCCGGTTTCCTCCCGCACTCCAAAGACGTGAAGGTTTGTAGGTTAATTGCTTTGGTAAAATTGTAAATTGTGCCTAATGTGTGGGACAGTGCTAGTGTACGGGGTGATCACTGGTCAGCACGCACTCGGTGGGCCGAAGGGCCTGCTTCCATGTGGCATCTCTAAAAGTCTAAAGTAAATTTGCACGGATATGCAGGGAATGGAAGCATATGGACAATGTACCGGCAGAGAAGAGTTGGTCTTGGCATCATGTTTAGCACGGGCATTGTGGGCCGAAGGGCCTGTTCCTGTGCTGCACTGTGCAATGTTCTATGTTTAAGGAACAATAATGGTTGATGCATTTCAGTTCAGTTTAGTTGTCACGTGTACCGAGGTACAGTGAAAAGCTTTTTGTTGCGTGCTAACCAGTCAGCAGAAAGACAATACGTGATTCCAATCATGTAGCGGTCATAGCCTCGGAACTAAAGGATGTTCTTTTAGGAAGGAGATGAGGAAGAATTTCTTCAGTTAGAGAGAGGGTGGTGAATCTGTGGAATTCTTTGCCACAGAAGGCTGTGGAGGACAAGTCAGTGGATATATTTAAGGCAGGGATAGATAGATTCTTGATTAGTATGGGTGTCAGGGATTATGGGGAGAAGGCAGGAGAATGGGGTTAGGAGGGAGAGATAGATCAGCCATGATTGAATGGCGGAGTAGACTTGATGGGCCGAATGGCCTAATTCTGCTCCTGTCACTTATGAACATTTACAGTGTATGGGATAACAGTATTTTAAATAAAAAGTGTGTGCAAAATCTGCCAAGGAGCATTAAAACAACAGAACTGAGTTAATAGAACAGTTTGTTGTCGGCTTAACTTCAACAGCACAGTATCCCTGGACAATCAGTACCATCAGACATTTAAACATTTAATGCAGTGAGTTTGAATTTCTCGTGGATCAGAAAGGGTTAAAGGCAGCACAGTTTATAAACTCATGGATATCAGGGTTAAGGTGAAAGAGCGATCACAGAATTTTCAGATGCGCACACACAGTTCCCAGTCACGTTAAAAAAAAATCTATTTGCAGATGAATTAGAAATTCAGACCGCTGATTTTGTGAAATGATATAAGAAAATAACTGCAGATGCTGGTACAAATCGAAGGTATTTATTCACAAAATGCTGGAGTAACTCAGCAGGTCAGGCAGCATCTCAGGAGAGAAGGAATGGGCGACGTTTCGGGTCGAGACCCTTCTTCAGGGCTTCAGAGTTAGTTACGGTCACAAGGCAACGGGACCCTATTAACCAGGATGACAAGATATTAATTTGTTAGCAAATGTGCCCTGCATGGATCGCATGTGACCTGATGACTATCGAGCCGTTCGCAGAATACAGATACATGATAAAGGGAATAACGTTTAGATAAGGACTGAGAGGAGGGAAAACCATTTCACCCAGAGAGTCGTGAATCTGTGCAATTCTCTGCCACCGAAGGCAGTGGAGGCCAATTCACTGGATGTTTTCCAGAGAGAGTTAGATAGAGCTCTTCAGGCTAATGGAATCAAGGGATATGGGGAGAAAGCAGGAACGGGGTACTGATTGTGGATGATCAGCCATGATTGAATGGCGGTGCTGGTTCAAAGGGCGGATTGGCCTACACCTGCACCTGTTTTTCTATGTTTCCGTGTTTTCTATAAGGGTATAAAGCTCGGGTGTGGGAATAACCTTCCTAACTTGCTTCCCACATTCACAGGGTTCCCCTGATCAAGGGGCTATCTGGCCGGGAGATTCTTCGGGAGAAGGGATTACTGGAAGACTTCCTGAAGGACAATCCTTCTGATCCCTGCTCAAAGTTTGAAGGTCTCACTGGCGTATCCTCCCTGGCTTCCACTGAACCAATGGCCAACTTCCTGGATGTAAGTTATTCCTGACTTTTATAAATGGAAGTGTGTGGGGAAAGGCACACTTTACTTATGAATATGCTGGTGGTATGAATATTGATCTCTCTAACTGCAAGTAACCCCTGCACTTCCCCTCTCTCCATCCCTCCCCCACCCAAGTCACACCAGCTTCTCGTTCTCACCCAGCAAACAGCTGACAATGGCGTTTCCTTTATCACCGTTACTTTTTTGCATATCTTTCATTCATTTGTTCTACATCTCACCCCTTCACCGTCTATATCCCTCGTTTCCCTTTCCCCTGAGTCTCAGCCTGAAGAAGGGTCTCAGTCAGAAATGTCGCCCATTCCTTTCCTGTCCCGCTGAGTTACTCCAGCATTTTGTCTATCCAGTGTAAACCAGCATCTGCAGTTCCTTCCCACACTTTGCTTCTTTCCTCTCTGCAGAGTTGTGGGCCAGACCATCACGCAAACCAACCTCCCTTCCATTGACTCCATCTACACCTCACGCTGCCTCGGCAAGGCCAGCAGCATAATCAAGGACCAGTCTCACCCCGGTTACTCCCTCTTCTCCCCTCTCCCATCAGGGAAAAGGTACAGAAGTGTGAAAACGCACACCTCCAGATTCAGGGACAGTTTCTTCCCAGCTGTTATCAGGCAACTGAACCGTCCTACCACAACCAGAGAGCGGTCCTGAACTGCTATCTACCTCTTTGGTGACACTCGGACTATCCTTGATCGGACTTTGCCTTGCACTAAACGTTATTTCCTTATCATGTATCTGTACACTGTGAACAGCTCGATTGTAATAATGTATAGTCATAGAGTTATAGAGTCATAGAGTCATGCAGCATGGAAACAGGCCTATAGGCCCAACTTGCCCACGCCGACCAACAAAAGTCTGTTCACTGAAGCTAGACACAAAAGCTGGAGTAACTCAGCGGGACAGGTGCCTTTTTGTGTCGATCTTCGGTTTAAACCAGCATCTGCAGTTACTTCTTTCACAATAGTCATTTCACTGACTGGAAAGCACAAAACTCTTTTCACTGTACCTCGGAACACGTGACAATAATAAATTAAACGTTGGCCTCCGGGTGCTCCGGTTTCCTCCCACTTTCCAAATCTGTGCATGTTTGTAGGTTAATTGGCTTCTGTAAATTGTCCCTGGTGTGCAGGATAGTGCTAGTGTGCGGACTTTGGTGGTGAGAGAGTCCAGTATCCACGCTGCATGCATCCCGAAACTAAACTAAGCTAAACTAAACTAAAAGATGCTGGAGACACTCAGCAGGGCAGGGAGCATGTGTGGAAAGAGAGACGGGCTTCATATTTCAGTTTGATGTGGAAAGCTGCGGATGTTGTCAGACCTGGGTTCCATCCTGACCTCGGATGCTGTCTGTGTGGAGTTTGCACGTTTTCCCAGGTTGCTCCGGTTTCCTCCCACACCCCAAAGATGTGTGTGGGGTTTGTAGATTAATTGGCCCTCTGTGAAATTGGCCCTCCCTAGTGTGCAGGCAGTGGACACAGGGGATGTGCACTGGATCATGTAGGACTGGTGTGAAGGGGTGATCCATCGCTGGTCGGCGCGGACATGGTGGGCTGATGCACAGACTCTGTGCTGACTTTCCATGTTGTGAATCTAAAACTAAATCTCTCGTTTGTTTTTTGCTGCCAGATGTCTTATTATGGAGTTATCAGCATCGGCAGTCCTCCACAAAGCTTCACAGTCATCTTTGACACTGGCTCATCCAATCTCTGGGTTCCTTCCGTCTATTGCAAAGCAGCTGCTTGCAGTAAGTCAATGTTCCCTGCTGCCAGATGTATTTAAAGTTTTACTCGTGCCCTGTGATTCCTCACGGCGGCACGGTGGCGCAGTGGTGGAGTTGCTGCTTTACAGCGCTCACAGCGCCCAGAGACCCGGGTTCAATCCCGACTAAGGGTTCTTAGTTCTTGGTTCTTGGTGCTTGTCTGTACGGAGTTTGTACGTTCTCCCCGTGACCCGCGTGGGGTTTTCTTCAAGATAACCATTTAACCATATAACAACTACAGCAGGGAAACAGGCCCGTCCGGCCCTACCAGTCCACGCCGACCACTCTCCCTGACCTAGTCTCATCTACCTGCACTCAGACCATAACCCTCCAATCCCCTCCCATCCATATACCTATCCAATTTACTCTTAAATAATAAAATCGAGCCAGCCTCCACCACTTCCACCGGAAGCCCATTCCATACAGCCACCACCCTCTGAGTAAAGAAGTTACCCCTCATGTTACCCCTAAACTTTTGTCCCTCAATTCTGAAGCTATGTCCCCTTGTTGGAATCTTCCCCACTCTCAAAGGGAAAAGCCTACCCACGTCAACTCTGTCCGTCCCTCTCAAAATTTTAAAAACCTCTATCAAGTCCCCCCTCAACCTTCTACGCTCCAAAGAATAAAGACCCAACCTGTTCAACCTCTCTCTGTAGCTTAAGTGCTGAAACCCAGGCAACATTCTAGTAAATCTCCTCTGTACCCTCTCCATTTTGTCGACATCCTTCCTATAATTTGGCGACCAGAACTGCACACCATACTCCAGATTCGGCCTCACCAATGCCCTGTACAATTTTAACATTACATCCCAACTTCTATACTCGATGCTCTGATTTATAAAGGCAAGCATACCAAACGCCTTCTTCACCACCCTATCCACATGAGATTCCACCTTCAGGGAACAATGCACAGTTATTCCCAGATCCCTCTGTTCCACTGCATTCCTCAATTCCCTACCATTTACCCTGTACGTCCTATTTTGATTTGTCCTACCAAAATGCAGCACCTCACACTTATCAGCATTAAACTCCATCTACCATCTTTCAGCCCACCCTTCCAAAAGGCCCAAGTCTCTCTGTAGACTTTGAAAATCTACCTCACTATCAACTACTCCACCTATCTTAGTATCATCTGCATATTTACTAATCCAATTTGCCACACCATCATCCAGATCATTAATGTAAATGACAAACAACAGTGGACCCAACACAGATCCTTGGGGTACTCCACTAGACACTGGCCTCCAACCTGACATACAATTGTCAACCATTACCCTCTGGTATCTCCCATTCAGCCATTGTTGAATCCATCTTGCAACCTCACTATTAATACCCAACGATTTAACCTTCTTAATCAACCTTCCATGTGGAACCTTGTCAAATGCCTTACTGAAGTCCATATAGACAACATCCACAGCCTTGCCCTTATCAATTTCCCTGGTAACCTCTTCAAAAAATTCAAGAAGATTAGTCAAACATGACCTTCCAGGCACAAATCCATGTTGACTGTTTCTAATCAGGCCTTGTTTATCCAAATAATTATATATATTGTCCCTAAATATCTTTTCCATTAATTTTCCCACCACAGACGTCAAACTAACTGGTCTATAATTGCTAGGTTTACTTTTAGAATTGCTCGGTTTCCTCCCACACTCCAAAGGCGTACAGGTTTGTAGGTTAATTGGCTTGGTATAAATGTAAATTGTCCCTAGTGGGTGTAGGATGGTGTTAGTGTGCGGGGATCGCTGGTCGGCACGGACCTGATGGGCCGAAGGGCCTGTTTCTACGCTGTGTCTCTAAACAAAACTAATTCCTGATTAAATCCGTACGTAATTCCTTACACTCCGTCTGCCAAGGCCTGCCTGCAGGATCTCCTGGTGGCTAAACATTCTAAATCCCCTTCCCATTCCCACACTCACCTTTCTATCCTGGGTCTCCTCCACTGTCAGAGTGAGCCCCCACACAAGCTGGTGGAACAGCTTGGGCAGCTTACACCCCAGCCAAGATAGACACAAAACGCTGGAGTAACCGAGCGGGTCAGGCAGCATCTCTGGAGAAAAAGGATAAGTGATGTTTTGGGTCAGGACCCTTCTTCAGAATCTCCCGACCTGAAACGTTACCTATCCATGTCCTCCAGAGATGCTGCCTGACCTGCTGAGTTACTCCAGCACTTTGTGTCTACCGACCAAGAGGTCCTATCTACGCTCGTCCCTCCTGCCCGCGTGATGTTACGTTATGCTGAAACCTTTTTTACATTTAAACGGAAGAAACTGATGTCTCTTTTCAGTGAACCACCGCAGATTCGACCCGTCCGACTCGTACACCTACCGTTCCTACAACCAGCGAGTGTCCATCCAATACGGAACTGGCAGCATGACTGGAATACTAGGATACGACACACTGAAAGTAAGTCGATTTCAATCCTCACCATGTCACTCCGAGTTCAGTCAAGAGTGTTTAATTATGGACAATAGTCAATAGACAATAGGTGCAGGAGTAGGCCATTCGGCCCTTCGAGCCATTCAATGTGATCATGGCTGATAATTCTCAATCAGTACCCCGTTCCTGCCTTCTCCCCATACCCCCTGACTCCGCTATCCTTAAGAGCTCTATCTAGCTCTCTCTTGAATGCATTCAGAGAACTGGCCTCCACTGCCTTCTGAGGCAGAGAATTCCACAGATTCACAACTCTCTGACTGAAAAAGTTTTTCCTCATCTCCGTTCTAAATGGCCTACCCCCTATTCTTAAACTGTGGCCCCTTGTTCTGGACTCCCCCAACATTGGGAACATGTCTGGTTTGGCTCAGCCACCAAGCACGACATCCGGAGGCTGCAACGGATCGTTCGTTCAGCCGAGAAGGTTGTTGGCTGCAACCTTCCCCCCATTGACAAACTGTACACTGCAAGGGCCAGGAAGCGAGTGGGCAAGATCACCTCTGACCCCTCTCACCCTGGTCATAAATTCTTCGAAGCACTTCCCTCTGGAAGGCGACTCCGGACTGTCAAAGCAGCCACAGCCAGACATAAAAACAGTTTTTATCCACGAGCAGCAGCTCTACTCAACAACCAAAGGTCTGTCCCCTCCTTTTGCTCTGGTATTTTATTTCACTCGCACGTTTAAACTATAATGTTGTATTCTTAATGATTTAATGTTTTATGCTTTATTCGTAATTGTTTACTGTGTGTTCGTGCTGTTACTTGCGAGCAGAGCACCAAGGCACATTCCTTGTATGTGTACATACTTGGCCAATAAACTTGTTCAATTCAATTCAATTCAATGTACTGGCAATGGTTTATCTTAGATAGACACAAAAAGCTGGAGTAACTTCAGCGGGACAGGCAGCATCTTGGGAGAGAAGGAATGGGTGACGTTTCGGGTCGAGACCCTCCTCCAGACATGCTGCCTACCTTTGTCTCTTTGTGTCTACCTTCGGTGTAAACCGGCACCTGCAGTTCCTTCCTACGCAGTGATAGGTGGATACAGGATAACTCCAATTAAATTCTCTCGATCTTGACCCTTTAGGTTTCAGACATCACCATCCAAGGCCAGGAATTGGGTTTGAGCTTAACTGAACCAGGCGGATTCTTTACCCATTGCAAATTTGATGGCATCTTGGGCATGGGCTACCAGTCTCTTGCTGCTGAGGGCGCCACAACTGTGCTACACAACATGATCTCTCAGCATGTGCTCGAGGAGCCCCTCTTCTCCGTCTACTTGACCAGGTCAGTGTCTTCCCGCGTAAATACGGTCGCGTCTTCGATGACTGAGCGTACCTTTAGAACGGAGATGAGGAGGAATTTCCTTAGTCAGAGGGTGGTGAATCTGTGGAATTCGTTGCCACAGACGGCCGTGGAGGCCAAGTCATTGGGTATTTTTAAGGTGGAGATGAACAGGTTCTTGATCAGTGCGGGTGTCAGGGTCATGAGGAGAAGGCAGGAGAATGGGGTTGAGAGGGAAAGATAGATCAGCCACGATTGAATGATGGAGCAGACCTGATGGGACCAAATGGCCTAATTCTGCTCCTACCACTAATGGTCCGATGAATTTATGAACAAAGTTTCATAAGAGTGCAGTGTTGTCCTGACTTTAGAAGCCGCTTGTCCTGACATACCAATCCTCTCCTCCATCCACCGCCATCTTATAGTTTCACTTGGAGGTCTGAACATTGTATGAATGGGGTTAGGAGGGAGGGAGAGATAGATCAGCCATGATTGAATGGTGGAGTGTACTTGATGGGCCGAATGGCCCAATTCTGCCCCTATTACTTATGGCCTTTTGCCATAGAAGATAGTTCAATTGGGGGGGGGGGGGAAGAAGAAAGGTGGAACTGGAGCAAGGGGGGGGGGGGGGGAGAAGAAAGAAGAACCTAGCACGGGATACTTTGAACCTTTGTCCGCGCCCGTTATGTGGTACCTCTTTGCATACCTTGGGCATGGAAGCAAAGAACCTGTGATTTGTGATTTGTCACATATGATAATAAAGTATTCATTCATTAATTCATAAATTGATTCTTTGGGTGTCCTTAGATGATGCTGAGCTATTATTATTCCAAACATTGTTTTACAGAGAGGTTGGTGAGTCTGGAAGTGAAATTATCTTTGGTGGAGTCGACCCCAGCCACTACCAAGGCCCAATTAACTGGGTGCCTGTCACACATCAAGCTTACTGGCAAATCGAGATCCAAAGGTATGTGCTCGCAAATCTCCAACTAGCACAATGTTGAGAGCAGCTCATCGCCCATTGGCCTTCAAAGATTAACTACATTAACAGGCGGCTCGGTGGCACAGCATTAGAGTTGCTGCCTCACAGCGCCAGAGACCTGGGTTCCATCCTGACCACGGGTGCTGTCGGTACGGAGTTTGTACGTTCTTCCCGTGACCCGCGTGGGTTTTCTCCAGGTGCTCCGGTTTCCTCCCACACTCCAAAGACGTGCAGGTTTGTAGGTTCATTGGCCTCTGCAAATTGCCCCCAGTGTGTAGGATAGAACTAGTGTACGGCTGATCACTGGTCTGCATGGATTCAGTGGGCCGAAGGGCCTGTTTCCCCGTTGCATCTCTGAACTAAATCTAACGTTCTATAATTAGGTTGATGGATAGGAAAGATTTAGAGGGATATGGACCAAAAAAGGGTAAGTGGAACTAGCGTAGATGGGGCACCTTGGTCAGCATGGACCAGTTGGGTCAAGGGCCCTGTATCTCATGACTCCATAACCTGGTAGGTTTGGCCAGTTTTTGACTAAATCAATGTGTGTTTCTCCCTCAGTGTGACCATCAATGGGCAGGTTGTGGCTTGCAGTGAGGGCTGCCCCGCCATTATAGATACGGGCACCTCCCTCCTTGTTGGACCCAGCACAGCCATCAACAACATCCAACAAGGAATCGGAGCCAATCCTGGTACCTATGGCCAGGTACAGTCCATTCTCCACTCACCTGTACTCTGCATGCTCCCTTAAATGTGGCAGACAGTCAGCAACATGTTCAATCCATTCAACTCAATCAGTTTAGATGTTTAGTACAGCTTACTTTGCTTTACTTCCGATTACTTTATTATAGATTTGTTTACATTAATTTAAGTTTAGTATAGTTTAGATTAGTTTAGCATATAGTATAGTTTAGATTAGTTTAGCATAGTTTAGTATAGTTTAATTAGTTAGCATAGTCCAGTATAGATTAGTATAGTTTAGAATAGTTTAGCATAGTTTAGTATAGTTTTGTGTAGTTTAGATTAGTTTAGCATAGTTTAGTATAGTTTAGTATAGTTTAGCAGAGTTTAATTTTGTTTAGATTAGTTTAGTATTGTTTAGTTTAGATTATTTTAGATTAGTTTAATATAGATTAGTTTTGTATAGTTTAGATTAGTTTTGTATAGTTTAGATTAGTTTTTGATGTTTAGATTAAATTAGATTTGTTTAGTTTAGTATAGTATAGTTTGAGTTTAGATTAGTTTAGGTTAGTTGAGTTTAGATGAGATTAGTTTAGTTTATATAGTTTACTTGGGTTTAGATTGGTTTAGTTTCTATAAGTTTTTTGTTTCCTAGTTTTTAGTTGACTTTCCTCAGAACCTATGCAGGCATGACCAAGCACAGACTGGGCCATCGTTTCCCTGAACACCTTCGCTCAGTCCGCCTTGGCCTACGTTGCAGGCATGACCAAGCACAGACTGGGCCATCGTTTCTCTGAACACCTTCGCTCAGTCCGCCTTGGCCTACGTTGCAGGCATGACCAAGCACAGACTGGGCCATCGTTTCTCTGAACACCTTCGCTCAGTCCGCCTTGGCCTATGTGATCTCCCGATTACCAAACACTTTAGCTCCCCCTCCCATTCCCACACTGACCTTTCTGTCCCGGGCTTCCTCAAATGCAAATTGGAGGAACAGCACCTCATATTTCTCTTGGGCAGCTTACACCCCAGCTGTAAGAACATTGACTTCTCTAACTTCAAGTGCCCCTTGCTTCCCCTCTCTCTCCGTCCCTCCCACACCCAAGTCGTCGTACTAGTTTCACTGTCGTCCTGTTGAGTTTCACTGTCTGTATAACTCGTTATCACCCGGTCCACAGCCAACAATGGATCATTGTGGGCTCCGCATTTTCCTTGATCATCGTTGCTGGCTTTGATTTGTTCTTTTCACACCTTTTGTTCATTTGTTCTTTGTACCTTTTAATGCCCCCAGTTTCCCTCTCCCCTGACTCTCAGTCAGAAGAAGGGTCTCAACCCGAAAAACGCCACCTACTCTGTTCCTCTGGAGATGCTGCCTGACCCACTGACTTACCCCAGCTTTTTGTGTCTATGATCTGAACAATGTTGCCCTTGTCTTTCAGTACTCCATAAACTGCAATGATATCGGCAGCATGCCTGATGTGGTCTTCACCATCAATGGTTATGAGTTTAATCTTCCTGCCTCTGCCTACTCACTCAAGGTATGTCACTGGACTCCGTATGATATTAAGTGATTTTTCTCGGACGACTTAAATATGTTCATGAGTTCATAAGTTCTAGGCGCAGAATAGGCCCATCAAGTCCACTCTGCCATCCAATCATGGCTGATCTATCTCTCCCTCCTAACCCCATTCTCCTGCCTTCTCCCCATCACCCCTGACACCCGTACTAATCAAGAATTTGTCAGTCTCCGCCTTAAAAATATCCACTGCCTTGGCCTCCCCGGCCATCTGCTGCGATGAATTCCGCAGATTCACCACCCTCTGGCCAAAAAAATCCTCCTCATCTCCTTTCCCCATCTCCTGTTGTACCGGTCACTCCAGACTAGACTGTGGACCTGCTGCTAATTGCTTTCCATCTCAAGGTGCAAGGGGGACCCAGCGTGGGGGGACCGCCAAGAGGGGGGGGTGGTAGGGTGGGGGAGAACAAAGGAGGACCTGGTGCGGGATACTTTGTAACTTTGTCCACGCCCTTTATGTGGCGACTATTTGCATACTGTAGGGACGCAAAACAAAGAATTTCACTGTGACTTTTCACATGTGACAATAAAATATCCATTCAAACACTTATTCATTCATTCATTCACTCATTAATTCAATCATTGAATGATTCACTCATTGATTGATTGATTGATTGATTGATTGATTCATTCATTCAGTCATTCATTCATTCATTCTCCCATGCCTTCATTCATTCATTCATTCATTCATTCACCCATTCATTCATTGATTCATTCACTCATTCATTCACCCATTCATTCATTGATTCATTCACTCATTGATTCATTCGTTCATTGATTGATTGATTGATTGAATGATTGATTGATTGATTCGTACATTCATTTATTTATTCACTTATACATTCACTCTTCCATTCACTCATTCATTCATTCATTCATTCATTCATTCATTCACTCATTCATTCATTCATTCGTTCACTCATTCATTCACCCATTCATTCATTGATCCATTAACTCATTCATTCATTCGTTCATTGATTGATTGATTGATTCATTCATTCATTTATTTATTCACTCATACATTCATTCATTCACTCTTTCATTCACCCATTCATTCATTGATCCATTCACTCATTCATTCATTCGTTCATTGATTGACTGATTGATTGATTGGTTTATTCTCCCACAGCAAACCTACTACAACCAGGTTACCTGCATGAGCGGATTTAGTGCTTCCGGTAGCAACCTCTGGATTCTGGGCGACGTCTTCATCGGCGAGTACTACTCCATCTTTGACCGTGGAAACAACCGCGTGGGTCTGGCCAAGGCCGTCTAACTCTCCCGTCCACCAACCCATTGAAGATCCAGCCCCATTCAACTTGACTGCAGCCAGATCGCTGATCCCCAGAGCAGCACCACGGGCTCACCATGCCACCCAGTATCAAAGATCACGATGTCACTTTCCGATGTGCGATGCTGAAGATACTCTATTGACAGCTTAGAGTTCAGTGACGATCTTGTCCAAGCTTTAATTGAAGGGAGAAAAGAAAAGAAAATTGGAAGAAATGATGCCGTATAGATGGGATCTGTAAACAGCCATTAATGAATGTTGGGTTGGACTGGCAATGGGATCGTTGATATCCTGTAATTATTTCTGCTCTCTGATTCCATAGCTTTCCTTTCTCATTCCTTGCTTGGTACAGCTGTGACTTTCCATAATTCAATCCAAAACCATGCTCATTGAGCTCATTAATGGTGATCTAGGAATCACGCAGCATGTTATCCTCTCCGGTGAAATGTTCTGTTATTAAATAGTCCTTGAAAATGTTCAATAAAATGGAATAATGAAACGCATATCATCAGACTTTCAGTCCCTTTCTTCATGTCAGTTTGTACGTGTGAGGTCGGGCTCAACTCACCCAACCATTGCACTAAAGTTAGACACAGAGTGCTGGAGTGACTCTGTGGGTCAGGCAGCATCTCTGGAGAATATGGATAGGTGACGTTTCACAGAGTGCTGGAGTAACTCAGTGGGTCAGGCAGCATCTCTGGAGAATATGGATAGGTGACGTTTCACAGAGTGCTGGAGTAACTCAGTGGGTCAGGCAGCATCTCTGGAGAACATTGATAGACACAAAGTGCTGGAGTAACTCAGCGGGTCAGGCAGCATCTGTGGAGAACATGGATAGGTGACATTTCACAGAGTGCTGGAGTAACTCAGTGGGTCAGGCAGCATCTCTGGAGGACATGGATGGACACAAAGTGCTGGAGTAACTCAGCGGGTCAGGCAGCATCTCTGGAGAGAAGGAATAGGTGACGTTTCAGGTCGAGACCCTTCTTCAGATTCCGACCCGAAACGTCACCCACTCCTTCTCTCCAGAGATGTTCTAATTATCATCGGCTGATGCTTTTAAATATTAAGATCAAAGATTAAGTACCTCTCACTGATATAAAAACCACTAGCACATTTGTAAAAAGATAACATTTAGATGTAGTTTGAACTGGCACACAGTTGGTCAAATACAAGCCAGGCATGTGATGGAGTTTGTTCTTGTGGAAACTTGTTCAGTTTAGAGATTTAGCACGAAAACAGGCCCTTCGGCCCACCGGGTCCATGCCGACCAGAAATCCCCGCATATTAACACAAACGTACACACACTAGGGGCGATTTCTACACTCTCCAAGCCAATTAACCTACAAACCTGCACGTCTTTGGAGTGTGGGAGGAAACCGAAGATCTCGGAGAAAACACCCGCAGATCACGGGGAGAATGTACAAACTCCGTATAGACGGCGCCCGTGGTCGGGATCGAACCCTGATCTCTGGCACTGCATTCGCTGTAAGGCAGCAACTCTACCGCTGCACTACCTTTCAATTGAGATACCTCAAACATTAGTTCTAAAACCTCACAAAAGAATATGGAAGGTTTGGAAGGTGTGATATCATGAGAGGTAGAGTCATAGAGGGGAGATACTTTCCTCCCGGTGGATAGACAATAGACAATAGGAGCAGGAGTAGGCCATCCGGCCCTTCGAGCCAGCACCGCCATTCAATGTGATCATGGCTGATCATTCTCAATCAGTACCCCGTTCCTGCTTTCTCCCCATACCCCCTGACTCCACTATCCTTAAGAGCTCTATCTAGCTCTCTCTTGAATATATTCAGAGAATTGGCCTCCACTGCCCTCTGAGGCAGAGAATTCCACAGATTCACAACTCTCTGACTAAAAAAGTTTTTCCTCATTTCTGTTCTAAATGGCCTACCCCTTATTCTTAAACTGTGGCCCCTGGTTCTGGACTCCGCCAACATTGGGAACATGTTTCCTGCCTCTAACATGTCCAACCCCTTAATAATCTTAACGTTTCGATAAGATCTCCTCTCATCCTTCTAAATTCCTGTGTATACAAACCTAGTCGCTCCAGTCTTTCAACATATGACAGTCCCGCCATTCCGGGAATTAACTTAGTAAACCTACGCTGCACGCCCTCAATAGCAAGAATATCGTTCCTCAAATTTGGAGACCAAAACTGCACACAGTACTCCAGGTGCGGTCTCACTAGGGCCCTGTACAACTGCAGAAGGACCTCTTTGCTCCTATACTCAACTCCTCTTGTTATGAAGGCCAACATTCCATTGGCTTTCTTCACTGCCTGCTGTACCTGCATGCTTCCTTTCAGTGACTGATGCACTAAGACACCCAGATCACGTTGTACGTCCCCTTTTCCTAACTTGACACCATTCAAATAATAATCTGCCTTCCTATTCTTACCACCAAAGTGGATAACCTCACACTTATCTACATTAAACTGCATCTGCCATGTATCTGCCCACTCACACAACCTGTCCAAGTCACCCTGCAACCTCATAGCATCTTCCTCACAGTTCACACTGCCACCTAGCTTTGTATCATCGGCAAATTTGCTAATGGTACTTTTAATCCCTTCATCCAAGTCATTGATGTATATTGTAAATAGCTGCGGTCCCAACACCGAGCCTTGCGGTACCCCACTAGCCACTGCCTGCCATTCTGAAAGGGACCCATTTATCCCCACTCTTTGCTTTCTGTCTGTCAACCGACTTTCTATCCATGTCAGTACCCTACCTCCAATACCATGTGCTCTAATTTTGCCCACCAATCTCCTATGTGGGACCTTGTCGAAGGCTTTCTGAAAGTCGAGGTACACCACATCCACCGGCTCTTCCCTGTCAATTTTCCTAGTTACATCCTCAAAAAATTCCAGTAGATTAGTCAAGCACGATTTCCCCTTCGTAAATCCATGCTGACTCGGAACGATCCTGTTACTGCGATCCAAATGCTCCACAATTTCGTCTTTTATAATTGACTCCAGCATCTTCCCCACCACTGATGTCAGACTAACTGGTCTATAATTTCCCGTTTTCTCTCTGCCTCCTTTCTTGAAAGGTGGGATAACATTAGCTACCCTTCAATCCACAGGAACTGACCCGGAATCTATAGAACATTGGAAAATAATCACTAATGCGTCCACAATTTCTAGAGCCACCTCCTTAAGCACCCTGGGATGCAGACCATCAGGCCCTGGAGATTTATCAGCCTTGAGTCCCATCAGTCTACCCAAAACTTTTTCCTGCCTAATGTGGATTTCCTCCAGTTCCTCTGTCACCCTAGGATCTCTGGCCACTAGAAGATCTGGGAGATTGTTTGTATCCTTCCCAGTGAAGACAGATCCAAAGTACCGGTTCAACTCGTCTGCCATTTCCTTGTTCCCCATAATAAATTCCCCTGCTTCTGTCTTCAAGGGACCCACATTTGCCTTGACTATTTTTTTCCTCTTCACATACCTAAAAAAGCTTTTACTATCCTCCTTTATATTATTGGCTAGTTTACCCTCGTACCTCATCTTTTCTCCCTGTACTGCCTTTTTAGTTATTTTCTGTTGCTCTTTAAAAGAGTCCCAATCCTCTGGCTTCCCACTCTTCTTTGCTATGTTATACTTCTTCCCTTTTATTTTTATGCTGTCTTTGACTTCCCTTGTCAGCCATGGGTGCCTCTTACTCCCCTTAGAATCTTTCCTCCTCTTTGGGATTAATTGATCCTGCAACTTCTGCATTATTCCCAGGAATACCTGCCATTGCTGTTCCACAGTCTTTCCTGCTAGGGCCTCCTTCCAGTCAAGTTTGGCCAGCTCCTGCCTCATGCCTCTCTAATCCCCTTTGCTATACTGTAATACTGACACTTCGGATTTTCCCTTCTCCCTCTCAATTTGTAGAGTAAAACTTATCATATTGTGGTCACTGCCTCCTAATGGCTCATTAATCTCGAGTCCCCTTATCAGGTCAGGTTCATGAATGCACTTTGGATGCAACAAGGACTACAAACCATCATGGCTGCCAGCAAAAGACTACAAACCCATAGTCAGCAGGGCTGCCTGCTCTGCTGATACTGATTGCTGGTGACACTGATTGCTACTGACACTGATTGCTACTGACACTGATTGCTGCTGATACTGATTGCTGCTGACACTGATTGCTGCTGACACTGATTGCTGCCCAGCTGAACCAGATGAGCTGATTGCCTCAGTGAGAGAGCTAGAAGGGAAGGGAAGCAGTATATTTAAAAGGAGAGACAACGACTGGAGCAGACAGACAGGGAGAGACAACGACTGGAGCAGACAGACAGGGAGAGACAACGACTGGAGCAGACAGACAGGGAGAGACAACGACTGGAGCAGACAGACAGGGAGAGAAGCAGTGTTTGAGTTATATTTTTTGTAAGAAGGCAGCAAGCTACAGTTTTGAATTAACTACCTGTTTTGGTTTTGTGTACCCGTCTGCAAACAATTAAGTTTACCTGTTTTTGGAAAAGACTAAATATATGGAATTTAAGTTTGAAAACAAGAACTTTTCTGTCTTCATTTCCGGCACCCACACCTCCCAACATTCAAGAGAAAAGCTCCCGACCTCTCAAGACATCACAATGGTGGAGAATGCCAAATAAGGAGGGGTGGGAGAGTATGAATGTCCATCAGTGATTTGACTATCCGCTTGGCACAATTGAGAACCAGTGAGAACGACATGGAGGAAATGTTGAAGATGCTGGCTCAGAGTAACCAGCTCCAAATAGAGACGAGCCGGGCTCTTTTGGAGGAACAAAGAAAAGCCAATATGTTGAAAGAAGAGGAACTCAGGTTACAGAGGATCCAGTCTCAAGGAGCGGGGTCATCAACCACCAACCCGAGGGTCCGTGCCAGTTATTTTATTCCTAAAATGGGACCCACCGATGATCCAGAGGTCCATCTCCATGCATTCGAGACTACTGCAACCAGAGAAAAGTGGCCTAAAGACCAGTGGGTTGGTATCCTAGCCCCGTTCCTAGCCGGGGAATCACAGAAAGCTTTTCAAGACTTGGACAGTACAATAGCGAATAACTATGACATCTTGAAGCAGGAAATATTGAGCAGAATAGGACTTACAAAGTTTGGAATGGCTCAGCGTTTCCATAATTGGGGTTTTAGGAATGGCCAACCCCCCCGGACTCAGATGCATGAACTTATTTGTATTACAAAGAAGTGGCTTGATCCTGATTAAAAACTCTGCAGTAGCCATTGTGGAAGCCATTGTTGTGGATTGATATTTACGTGCTCTACCCTATGAGGCAAAAAGGGTTATCAGCCACAGTGCTCCTGTTGCAGCTAGTGCCTTAGTGGATGCAGTTGAACAGTTTCAGGCTACTAATGAAATGCTCCGCATGGGGAAAAAAGAGCAACCTACCGTTCAAGGACGTCAGGCAAATCCTCGGCTTTGCACGTGGTAACAGACTTACCACGTGAACCTGTTGGAAAAATGGCACCCGGCAGAGGTTCTATTAAGTTGTTTACCCCCAAAAGAGTCAGGAGCACCACCAAGAGATGACATAAAGGTGGGCCCAGAGCTGTCACCCCAGCAACGTCAAGAGTGCATGGAGCTGGTTGACCGTACCCAAGATGTGTTCTCGGCCAAGCTGGGCACTACACATCTCGCGGTACATGAAATTCGCACTAAGCCTGGAAAGGTAGTCCATCAGCGGCCCTATAGAGTTCCAGAAGCCCATAAGGAAACAATTAGAGAGGAAGTTAAAAAGATGCTTGAACTAGGAGTTATTGAAGAATCCCATAGTACCTGGGCAAGCCCAATTGTACTGGTCCCCAAACCTGATACGTCGAGTGTCCGAGTTCGATGCTTACCCCATGCCCCTGGTAGATGAACTAATAGTCCGTCTGGGAGTGGCTCGCTTCATCACAACCCTTGACCTCACAAAGGGGTACTGGCAAGTTCCGCTTTCCCTAGAATCCCGAGAGAAAACAGCCTTTGCAACAAGTGAAGGGCTTTTCCAGTACACCAAGTTACCATTTGGTCTACACGGAGCGCCTGCCACCTTCCAGCGGCTGATGGACCGGGTCCTGCGGCCCCACAAAGAATATGCTGCAGCCTATTTAGATGACATAGTGATACATAGCACAGATTGGGAAAGTCGTTTGCCCCGAGTACAGAAGGTACTGGATGCTCTTCGTGTAGCAGGTCTCACAGCCAATCCCTGCAAGTGCAGGCTAGCCTATAGTGAAACAGACTACCTTGGTTACACAATAGGGCGTGGCCTTGTTAAACCTCAAGATGCTAAACAAAGGGCCATCCAAGATTGGCCACGACCTGTATCAAAGAGACAAGTAAAATCCTTTATAGGCCTTGCAAACTACTATATACGCTTTGTTCCGAACTTCTCTGATCTAATTGCCCCCCTAACAGATCTGACAACTAAAAGACAGTCCCGAATGGTGAAATGGTCACAGGAAGCAGAGGAGGCTTTCACCAGCCTGAAGAAGGCCTTGTGTTCCCACTCAGTTCTGGCCATCCCAGACTTCAACAAGGAGTTTGTTGTTCAGGTAGATGCCTCAGAGGTGGGTCTTGGGGCGGTACTCTCTCAGATACAGAAGGGTGAGGAGCACCCAATCCTCTACAGTAGCAGAAAGCTTTTGGCCCATGAGAAAAGATACTCTACACCGGAGAAAGAATGTCTGGCAGTTAAGTGGGCCCTTGAAACCCTTCACTATTACCTTATTGGGCGCAAATTCACTCTACTCACAGACCATGCTCCTTTGCAGTGGATGTCAAGAAATAAAGAAACGAACAGTCGAGTAACAAGATGGTTTCTCAGCCTCCGGGCTTTTAACTTCTCGGTTGTCCACAGGGCAGGTCGGAAACATGGGAATGCAGATGCCCTTTCCCGAAGAGACGTCCTGTGGGCCTCCTTCCCCAGTCCGGAGGCCTCAAGTCAGGGGAGGGGGAAATGTGATATCATGAGAGGTAGAGTCATAGAGGGGAGATACATTTCCTCCCGGTGGATGCAACAAGGACTACAAACCATCATGGCTGCCAGCAAAAGACTACAAAACCCATAGTCAGCAGGGCTGCCTACCCTGCTGACACTGATTGCTGCGGACACTGATTGCTGCTGACACTGATTGTTGCTGACACTGATTGCCGCTGACACTGATTGCCGCTGACACTGATTGCCGCTGACACTGATTGCCGCTGACACTGATTGCCGCTGACACTGATTGCCGCTGACACTGATTGCCGCTGACACTGATTGCCGCTGACACTGATTGCCGCTGACACTGATTGCCGCTGACACTGATTGCCGCTGACACTGATTGCCGCTGACTGATTGCCGCTGACTGATTGCCGCTGGCACTGATTGCCGCTGGCACTGATTGCCGCTGGCACTGATTGCCGCTGGCACTGATTGCCGCTGGCACTGATTGCCGCTGGCACTGATTGCCGCTGGCACTGATTGCCGCTGGCACTGATTGCCGCTGGCACTGATTGCCGCTGACACTGATTGCCGCTGACACTGATTGCCGCTGACACTGATTGCTGCTGACACTGATTGCTGCTGACACTGATTGCTGCTTACACTGATTGCTGCCCAGCTGAACTAGATGAGCTGATTGCCTCAGTGAGAGAGCTAAAAGGGAAGGGAAACAGTATTTAAAAAGGAGAGACAACGACTGGAGCAGACAGACAGACAGGGAGAGCAGCAGTGTTTGAGTTATATTTTGTAAGAAGGCAGCAAGCTACAGTTTTGATTTAACTACCTGTTTTGGTTTTGTGTACCTGTCTGCAAACAATTAAGTTTACCTGTTTTTGGAAAAGACTAAATATATGGAATTTAAGTTTGAAAACAAGAACTTTTCTGTCTGCATATCCGGCACCCACACCTCCCAACCTTCAAGAGAAAAGCTCCCGACCTCTCAAGAAATCACAAAAGATATGACCAAATTCTGGAGCAACATAGCAAGGAGACTGTGCAGGATGAAACTACAGATGCTGGTTTAAACCGAAGACAGGCACAAAAAGCTGGAGTAACTCAGCGGGTCAGGCAGCATCTCTGGAGAAAAGGAATAGGTGATTTTTCGGGTTGGAAACCTTCTTCAGACTGAAAGATAGAGAAGGGTCTCTCTTTACCTGATTGGGAGGGAGAGAGAAAACGGGGAATTCTAGACCTGTTAGCCTAACATCGGTAGTGGGGAAAATGCTAGAGTCAGTTATTAAAGATGTGATAGCATCACATTTGGAAAGTGGTGAAATCATCGGACAAAGTCAGCATGGATTTATGAAAGGCAAATCATGCCTGACGAATCTTATAGAATTTTTCGAGGATGTAACTTGTAGAGTGGATAAGGGAGAACCATTCGATGTGTTGTATCTGGACTTTCAGAAGGCCTTCGACATGGTCCCACATAGGAGATTGGGGTACAAACTTAAAGCACACGGTATTGGGGGTTCAGTATTGAGGTGGATAGAGAATTGGTTGGCGGACAGGAAGCAAAGAGTAGGAATAAACGGGTCCTTTTCGGAATGGCAGGCAGTGACTAGTGGGGTACCGCAAGGCTCAGTGCTGGGACCCCAGTTATTTACAATATATATTAATGATTTGCACAAGGGAATTGAATGCAATATCTCTAAATTTGCGGATGACACGAAGCTGGGTGGCAGTGTTAGCTGCGAGCAGGATGCTAGGAGGCTGCAGAGTGACTTGGATAGATTAGGAGAGTGGGCAAATGCATGGCAGATGCAATATAATGTGGATAAATGTGAGGTTATCCACTTTGGCGGCAAGAACAGGAAAACAGAGTATTACCTGAATGGTGGCCAATTAGGAAAAGGGGAGATGAAACGTGACCTGGGTGTCATGGTGCACCAGTCATTGAAAGCAAGCGTGCAGGTGCAGCAGGCAGTGAAGAAAGCGAATGGTATGTTAGCATTCATAGCAAGAGGATTTGAGTATAGGAGCAGGGAGGTTCTGCTGCAGTTGTACAGGGCCTTGGTGAGACCGCAACTGGAGTATTGTGTACAGTTTTGGTCTCCTAATCTGAGGAAAGACATTCTAGCCGTAGAGGGAGTACAGAGAAGGTTCACCAGATTGATCCCTGGGATGGCAGGACTTTCATATGAAGAAAGACTGGATAGACTAGGCTTATACTCGCTGGAATTTAGAAGACTGAGGGGGGATCTTATTGAAACATATAAAATTCTTAAAGGGTTGGAGAGGCTAGATGCGGGAAGATTGTTCCTGATGTTGGGGAAGTCCAGAACCAGGGGTCACAGCTTAAGGATAAGGGGGAAGTCTTTTAGGAACGAGATGAGAAAACATTTCTTCACACAGAGAGTGGTGAGTCTGTGGAATTCTCTGCCACAGAAGTTAGTTGAGGCCAGTTCATTGTCTATATTTAAGAGGGAGTTAGATGTGGCCCTTGTGGCTAAAGGGATCAGGGGGTATGGAGAGAAGGCAGGTACAGGTTACTGAGCTGGATGATCAGCCATGATCATATTGAATGGCGGTGCAGGCTCGAAGGGCCGAATGGCCTACTCCTGCACCTATTTTCTATGTTTCTATGTTTTCTATGTTTCTATGTTACCTTTCCGTCTGAAGATGAGTTCTGACCCAAAATTCCATTTCTCTAGAAGATTTCCCAGGATGTTGCCAGGACTCGAGGGCCTGAGCTACAGGGAGAGTTTGAGCAGGCTGGGACTCTATTCCTTGGAGCGCAGGAAGATGAGGGGTGATTATCTAGAGGTGTACATCTATATCTCTCATTGCCCTTTCCTCTGACTTTCAGTCTGAAGAAGGGTCTCGACCCAAAACGTCACCCATTCCTTTTCTCCAGAGATGCTGTCTGACCTGCAGAGTTACTCCAGCTTTTTGTGTCGACCTTCAGCATGGAAACAGGCCGTTTGGCCCAACTTGCCCATACCAACCAGAATGACCCCATCTATACTCGTCCCACTTGCCCACGTTTGAAACATATCCCTCTACCCCTTTTTAGTTCAGAGATACAGTGCGGGATAAAAGGACGTACCTTTAGAAAGGAGACGAGGAGGAATTTCTTTAGTCAGAGGGTGGTGAATCTGTGGAATTCATTGCCACAGACGGCTGTGGAGGCCGAGTCAATGGGTATATTTATGCCGGAGGTTGATAGATTCTTGATTAGTGCGGGTGTCAGGGGTTACGGGTAGAAGGCAGGAGAATGGGGATAAGAGGGAGAAATAGATCAGCCATGATTGAATGGCAGAGTAGACACGATGGGCCGAATGGGTTAATTTTGCTCCTATGATTTATGAACTTATGAACTTATGACCAGGCTCCTCAGTCTACCAGTGACCCCAAGCCACTGACCATCATTAGCAGCTCAACCTGACGAAAGTGGTATAATTTTGTTTGTTTTTGTGCCCGAACATTTTAAAGCCAAGTTATGTCCAGCAGCACTCTCCAATCAAGAAAAATCATTGTGATTAGAAACTTACTTCAAAAGATGTTTAAGAAAATAACTGCAGATGCTGGTACTAATCGAAGGTATTTAATCACAAAATGCTGGAGTAACTCAGCAGGTCAGGCAGCATCTCAGGAGAGAAGGAATGGGTGACCCGAAACGTCACCCATTCCTTCTCTCCTGAGATGCTGCCTGACCTGCTGAGTTACTCCAGCATTTTGTGAATAAATACCTTCAAAAGATGTTTATGTCTATAGTTGAAATTTGTAATATTTAGTTCAAAGAGAGTTGAGAGAGTTTAGCACGGGAACAGGCCCTTCAGCCCACCGAGTCCACCATCACCCGTTTACCCTAGTTCCATGCTATCCCACTCTCCCATCCACTCCGTACACACTAGGAAGGGGACATTTTACAGAGGGGCGATCAACCCACAAACCCGCACGTTTTTGGGATACGGGTGAAACCGCAGCACCCGGAGGAAACCCACAAGGTTACAGGGAGAACGTGCAAACTCCACGCAGTCAGCACCCGAGGTCGGGATTGAACCCAGCACTGTGAGGCAGCGGCTCTACCCGCTGCACCACTGTGCCGCCCTAAATTTGATTTGCCGATGTGAAATATGCTGAGAGAGGAGACTGCAGATGCTAGAATCTTGAACAAAGCACAAAGTACTGGAGTAACTCAGCGGGTCAGACAGCATCTGTGGAAGGGAATGGACAGGCAGTTCTGAAGAAGTGTCCCGACCTGAAATGTCATCTGTCCATGCCCTTCCACAGATGCTGCCTGACCCGCTGAGTTCCTCCAGCACTTTGTTTTTTAGTGTAAAACACGCTGGAGGTATCAAGGAAGGTCATTTTTGCTGCCAATTATTTTGTTTCCATTGTCATCTGAGATCAGGTGCAGGGCTATAACACAATACAAAATATGTACTTTTGTGAAGGTCATGCAAAGTTGTACACCTTATCGAATAAATGCGCACTTGGCCTGATTTTCCTTTGTTGACCGATGGAGCTGTTGCAAATGAACTTACAAATTTGATAACCATCCAGTTTGGTTAAGTATTTTCAGAGCGTTTCAATACCCTTGAGAATATTAGAAACAATAGTTCCAAATGGTTCATCCTGCACATAGTTTAGAGTTACAGCGCGTAAAACAGGCCCTTCAGCCCACTGAGTCCGCGCCGACCAGCGATCCCCGCCCACGAACACTATCCTACACACACTAGGGACAATTTACAATTAGACCAAGCCAATTAACCTACAAACCTGAATGTCTTTGAAGTGTAGGAGGAAACCGGAAATCCTGGAGAAAGCCCACGCGGGTCACGGGGAGAACGTACAAACTCTGTACAGATGGCGCCCGTAGTCGGGATCGAACCCGGGTCCCTGGAAAGAGGTACAGAAGTGTGAAAACGCCTGGGCGGCGCCATTGGTGGAGGGGAAAACGCGCCCGCTGGCTGGGTGAGGTCAAGTGGGGCATGGGGCGGTGACGTCCCACCTTGTCCCGTATTTGGGAGTGAGGAAGTTGGCAACCCTACCTACTACACTCATCCTATTCACTAAAGATAGACATAAAAAGCAGGAGTAACTCAACGGGACAGGCAGCATCTCTGGAGAGAAGGAATGGCTGACGTTTCTGGTCAAGACCCTTCTTCAGACTCCATCCGAAACGTCACCCATTCCTTCTCTCCAGAGATGCTGCCTGTCCCGCTGAGTTACTCCAGCTTTTTGTGTCTGTTTATCTTTGGTTTGAACCAGCATCTGTAGTTCCCTCTTACACATCCCATTTACTAGTTCCACGCATTAAGTCTGGAGTGTCTAAGCAGGAGATATGGACATTCACATTGGCCGAAGCATCAAAGATTACCTCCAACATTGTTCATTACCTCCAACATTACATCCAACATTATAGTTCACTTACAGTACCTGTCTATACATATGTAAAAAAAACATTTCATTGTTTTTCACCAGTTTTCTTAACCCAATTTCTGATTGTGTTATCTTTTATAAAGCTTATCTTTCATTCCACACCACTTAACCTACTTACAAACCAACTTGTATCATTCACATTGAGGACTGTCCTTAATAAGAGAGATTATATGCGAGATAAACTAATCACGAGGACTTTACCATGAACTCTACTCATGTTGAATGATGGAATCTGTGTCCATGTGACCTGGGTTCGTCGGGTATAAATATTGTGGCTCAGAAGCCAGACCTCAGATTCTGCAAAGAGTCCAACTGATTGAACATGAAGTTGTTGATCTTCGCTCTTGTGTGCATTCAGCTCTCCGATGCCTTGTTCAGGTAGGACGATCTTATACCTCGAACGAGATATGGGACTAAATTCAGGTTTATCAGAATGATGCCTGGATTGGTGCGGCTCGGTGGCACAGCGGTAGAGCTGTTGCCTCACAGCGCCAAGACCCGGGTCCAATCTTGACCGCGGTTGTTTGTCTGAATGTTCTCCCCGTGACCTGCGTGGGATTTCTCCGAGATCCTCGGTTTCCTCCAACACTCCAAAGACATGCAAGTTTTGCAGGTTAATTGGCTTGGGATAAATGTAAAGAATTGTCCCTAGTGTGTGTAGGGTGGTGTTAATGTGCGGGGATCGCCGGTCGGTGCAGACTCGGTGGGCCGAAGGGCCTGTTGCCGCGCTGTACCTCCAAATTAAACTAAATGAGAGGGTGTTAGCGACATGGGGGAGTTGGATAAACTTGGATTGTTTTCTCTGGAACGCTGGAGTTGCAGGGAGACCTGATAGAAGTTTATAAAATGAAGAGAGGCAGAGATAGGGCAGACAGTCAGAACCTATTTTCCAGGGAGGAGACATCAAACACTGGAAGGCATAGTTTTAAGATGAGAGGGGCAAAGTTTAAAGGAGTTCTGCGGGAAAACGTTTTCACACCGAGGGTGGTGGGTGACTGGAACATGCTGCTGGGGTGGTGGTGGATGGCAGATACGATAGTGACATTTAAGAGACCTTTGAATAAGCACAGAGGGTGGCAGCGGTAGAGTTGCTGCCTCACAGCGCCGGAGACCCGGGTTCCATCCTGACTGCGGGTGCTGTCTGTACGGAGTTTGCACGTTCTCCCCGTGACCACGTGGGTTTTCTCCGGCAGCTCCGGTTTCCTCCCGCACTCCAAAGACGTGAAGGTTTGTAGGTTAATTGCTTTGGTAAAATTGTAAATTGTGCCTAATGTGTGGGACAGTGCTAGTGTACGGGGTGATCACTGGTCAGCACGCACTCGGTGGGCCGAAGGGCCTGCTTCCATGTGGCATCTCTAAAAGTCTAAAGTAAATTTGCACGGATATGCAGGGAATGGAAGCATATGGACAATGTACCGGCAGAGAAGAGTTGGTCTTGGCATCATGTTTAGCACGGGCATTGTGGGCCGAAGGGCCTGTTCCTGTGCTGCACTGTGCAATGTTCTATGTTTAAGGAACAATAATGGTTGATGCATTTCAGTTCAGTTTAGTTGTCACGTGTACCGAGGTACAGTGAAAAGCTTTTTGTTGCGTGCTAACCAGTCAGCAGAAAGACAATACGTGATTCCAATCATGTAGCGGTCATAGCCTCGGAACTAAAGGATGTTCTTTTAGGAAGGAGATGAGGAAGAATTTCTTCAGTTAGAGAGAGGGTGGTGAATCTGTGGAATTCTTTGCCACAGAAGGCTGTGGAGGACAAGTCAGTGGATATATTTAAGGCAGGGATAGATAGATTCTTGATTAGTATGGGTGTCAGGGATTATGGGGAGAAGGCAGGAGAATGGGGTTAGGAGGGAGAGATAGATCAGCCATGATTGAATGGCGGAGTAGACTTGATGGGCCGAATGGCCTAATTCTGCTCCTGTCACTTATGAACATTTACAGTGTATGGGATAACAGTATTTTAAATAAAAAGTGTGTGCAAAATCTGCCAAGGAGCATTAAAACAACAGAACTGAGTTAATAGAACAGTTTGTTGTCGGCTTAACTTCAACAGCACAGTATCCCTGGACAATCAGTACCATCAGACATTTAAACATTTAATGCAGTGAGTTTGAATTTCTCGTGGATCAGAAAGGGTTAAAGGCAGCACAGTTTATAAACTCATGGATATCAGGGTTAAGGTGAAAGAGCGATCACAGAATTTTCAGATGCGCACACACAGTTCCCAGTCACGTTAAAAAAAAATCTATTTGCAGATGAATTAGAAATTCAGACCGCTGATTTTGTGAAATGATATAAGAAAATAACTGCAGATGCTGGTACAAATCGAAGGTATTTATTCACAAAATGCTGGAGTAACTCAGCAGGTCAGGCAGCATCTCAGGAGAGAAGGAATGGGCGACGTTTCGGGTCGAGACCCTTCTTCAGGGCTTCAGAGTTAGTTACGGTCACAAGGCAACGGGACCCTATTAACCAGGATGACAAGATATTAATTTGTTAGCAAATGTGCCCTGCATGGATCGCATGTGACCTGATGACTATCGAGCCGTTCGCAGAATACAGATACATGATAAAGGGAATAACGTTTAGATAAGGACTGAGAGGAGGGAAAACCATTTCACCCAGAGAGTCGTGAATCTGTGCAATTCTCTGCCACCGAAGGCAGTGGAGGCCAATTCACTGGATGTTTTCCAGAGAGAGTTAGATAGAGCTCTTCAGGCTAATGGAATCAAGGGATATGGGGAGAAAGCAGGAACGGGGTACTGATTGTGGATGATCAGCCATGATTGAATGGCGGTGCTGGTTCAAAGGGCGGATTGGCCTACACCTGCACCTGTTTTTCTATGTTTCCGTGTTTTCTATAAGGGTATAAAGCTCGGGTGTGGGAATAACCTTCCTAACTTGCTTCCCACATTCACAGGGTTCCCCTGATCAAGGGGCTATCTGGCCGGGAGATTCTTCGGGAGAAGGGATTACTGGAAGACTTCCTGAAGGACAATCCTTCTGATCCCTGCTCAAAGTTTGAAGGTCTCACTGGCGTATCCTCCCTGGCTTCCACTGAACCAATGGCCAACTTCCTGGATGTAAGTTATTCCTGACTTTTATAAATGGAAGTGTGTGGGGAAAGGCACACTTTACTTATGAATATGCTGGTGGTATGAATATTGATCTCTCTAACTGCAAGTAACCCCTGCACTTCCCCTCTCTCCATCCCTCCCCCACCCAAGTCACACCAGCTTCTCGTTCTCACCCAGCAAACAGCTGACAATGGCGTTTCCTTTATCACCGTTACTTTTTTGCATATCTTTCATTCATTTGTTCCACATCTCACCCCTTCACCGTCTATATCCCTCATTTCCCTTTCCCCTGAGTCTCAGCCTGAAGAAGGGTCTCACTCAGAAATGTCGCCCATTCCTTTCCTGTCCCGCTGAGTTACTCCAGCATTTTGTCTATCCAGTGTAAACCAGCATCTGCAGTTCCTTCCCACACTTTGCTTCTTTCCTCTCTGCAGAGTTGTGGGCCAGACCATCACGCAAACCAACCTCCCTTCCATTGACTCCATCTACACCTCACGCTGCCTCGGCAAGGCCAGCAGCATAATCAAGGACCAGTCTCACCCCGGTTACTCCCTCTTCTCCCCTCTCCCATCAGGGAAAAGGTACAGAAGTGTGAAAACGCACACCTCCAGATTCAGGGACAGTTTCTTCCCAGCTGTTATCAGGCAACTGAACCGTCCTATCACAACCAGAGAGCGGTCCTGAACTGCTATCTACCTCTTTGGTGACACTCGGACTATCCTTGATCGGACTTTGCCTTGCACTAAACGTTATTTCCTTATCATGTATCTGTACACTGTGAACAGCTCGATTGTAATAATGTATAGTCATAGAGTTATAGAGTCATAGAGTCATGCAGCATGGAAACAGGCCTATAGGCCCAACTTGCCCACGCCGACCAACAAAAGTCTGTTCACTGAAGCTAGACACAAAAGCTGGAGTAACTCAGCGGGACAGGTGCCTTTTTGTGTCTATCTTCGGTTTAAACCAGCATCTGCAGTTACTTCTTTCACAATAGTCATTTCACTGACTGGGAAGCACAAAACTCTTTTCACTGTACCTCGGAACACGTGACAATAATAAATTAAACGTTGGCCTCCGGTTGCTCCGGTTTCCTCCCACTTTCCAAATCTGTGCATGTTTGTAGGTTAATTGGCTTCTGTAAATTGTCCCTGGTGTGCAGGATAGTGCTAGTGTGCGGACTTTGGTGGTGAGAGAGTCCAGTATCCACGCTGCATGCATCCCGAAACTAAACTAAGCTAAACTAAACTAAAAGATGCTGGAGACACTCAGCAGGGCAGGGAGCATGTGTGGAAAGAGAGACGGGCTTCATATTTCAGTTTGATGTGGAAAGCTGCGGATGTTGTCAGACCTGGGTTCCATCCTGACCTCGGATGCTGTCTGTGTGGAGTTTGCACGTTTTCCCAGGTTGCTCCGGTTTCCTCCCACACCCCAAAGATGTGTGTGGGGTTTGTAGATTAATTGGCCCTCTGTGAAATTGGCCCTCCCTAGTGTGCAGGCAGTGGACACAGGGGATGTGCACTGGATCATGTAGGACTGGTGTGAAGGGGTGATCCATCGCTGGTCGGCGCGGACATGGTGGGCTGATGCACAGACTCTGTGCTGACTTTCCATGTTGTGAATCTAAAACTAAATCTCTCGTTTGTTTTTTGCTGCCAGATGTCTTATTATGGAGTTATCAGCATCGGCAGTCCTCCACAAAGCTTCACAGTCATCTTTGACACTGGCTCATCCAATCTCTGGGTTCCTTCCGTCTATTGCAAAGCAGCTGCTTGCAGTAAGTCAATGTTCCCTGCTGCCAGATGTATTTGAAGTTTTACTCGTGCCCTGTGATTCCTCACGGCGGCACGGTGGCGCAGTGGTGGAGTTGCTGCTTTACAGCGCTCACAGCGCCCAGAGACCCGGGTTCAATCCCGACTAAGGGTTCTTAGTTCTTGGTTCTTGGTGCTTGTCTGTACGGAGTTTATACGTTCTCCCCGTGACCCGCGTGGGGTTTTCTCCAAGATAACCATATAACAACTACAGCAGGGAAACAGGCCCGTTCGGCCCTACCAGTCCACGCCGACCACTGTCCCTGACCTAGTCTCATCTACCTGCACTCAGACCATAACCCTCCAATCCCCTCCCATCCATATACCTATCCAATTTACTCTTAAATAATAAAATCGAGCCAGCCTCCACCACTTCCACCGGAAGCCCATTCCATACAGCCACCACCCTCTGAGTAAAGAAGTTACCCCTCATGTTACCCCTAAACTTTTGTCCCTCAATTCTGAAGCTATGTCCCCTTGTTGGAATCTTCCCCACTCTCAAAGGGAAAAGCCTACCCACGTCAACTCTGTCCGTCCCTCTCAAAATTTTAAAAACCTCTATCAAGTCCCCCCTCAACCTTCTACGCTCCAAAGAATAACGACCCAACCTGTTCAACCTCTCTCTGTAGCTTAAGTGCTGAAACCCAGGCAACATTCTAGTAAATCTCCTCTGTACCCTCTCCATTTTGTCGACATCCTTCCTATAATTTGGCGACCAGAACTGCACACCGTACTCCAGATTCGGCCTCACCAATGCCCTGTACAATTTTAACATTACATCCCAACTTCTATACTCGATGCTCTGATTATAAAGGCAAGCATACCAAACGCCTTCTTCACCACCCTATCCACATGAGATTCCACCTTCAGGGAACAATGCACAGTTATTCCCAGATACCTCTGTTCCACTGCATTCCTCAATTCCCTACCATTTACCCTGTACGTCCTACCAAAATGCAGCACCTCACACTTATCAGCATTAAACTCCATCTGCCATCTTTCAGCCCACCCTTCCAAAAGGCCCAAGTCTCTCTGTAGACTTTGAAACTCTACTTCATTGTTAACTACACCACCTATCTTAGTATCATCTGCATATTTACTAATCCAATTTGCCACACCATCATCCAGATCATTAATGTAAATGACAAACAGTGGACCCAACACAGATCCTTGGGGTACTCCACTAGACACTGGCCTCCAACCTGACATACAATTGTCAACCATTACCCTCTGGTATCTCCCATTCAGCCATTGTTGAATCCATCTTGCAACCTCACTATTAATACCCAACGATTTAACCTTCTTAATCAACCTTCCATGTGGAACCTTGTCAAATGCCTTACTGAAGTCCATATAGACAACATCCACAGCCTTGCCCTTATCAATTTCCCTGGTAACCTCTTCAAAAAATTCAAGAAGATTAGTCAAACATGACCTTCCAGGCACAAATCAATGTTGACTGTTTCTAATCAGGCCTTGTTTATCCAAATAATTATATATATTGTCCCTAAGTATCTTTTCCATTAATTTTCCCACCACAGACGTCAAACTAACTGGTCTATAATTGCTAGGTTTACTTTTAGAATTGCTCGATTTCCTCCCACACTCCAAAGGCGTACAGGTTTGTAGGTTAATTGGCTTGGTATAAATGTAAATTGTCCCTAGTGGGTGTAGGATGGTGTTAGTGTGCGGGGATCGCTGGTCGGCACGGACCTGATGGGCCGAAGGGCCTGTTTCTACGCTGTGTCTCTAAACAAAACTAATTCCTGATTAAATCCGTACGTAATTCCTTACACTCCGTCTGCCAAGGCCTGCCTGCAGGATCTCCTGGTGGCTAAACATTCTAAATCCCCTTCCCATTCCCACACTCACCTTTCTATCCTGGGTCTCCTCCACTGTCAGAGTGAGCCCCCACACAAGCTGGTGGAACAGCTTGGGCAGCTTACACCCCAGCCAAGATAGACACAAAACGCTGGAGTAACCGAGCGGGTCAGGCAGCATCTCTGGAGAAAAAGGATAAGTGATGTTTTGGGTCAGGACCCTTCTTCAGACTCTCCCGACCTAAAACGTTACCTATCCATGTCCTCCAGAGATGCTGCCTGACCTGCTGAGTTACTCCAGCACTTTGTGTCTACCGACCAAGAGGTCCTATCTACGCTCGTCCCTCCTGCCCGCGTGATGTTACGTTATGCTGAAACCTTTTTTTCATTTAAACGGAAGAAACTGATGTCTCTTTTCAGTGAACCACCGCAGATTCGACCCATCCAACTCGTACACCTACCGTTCCTACAACCAGCGAGTGTCCATCCAATACGGAACTGGCAGCATGACTGGAATACTAGGATACGACACACTGAAAGTAAGTCGACTTCAATCCTCACCATGTCACTCCGAGTTCAGTCAAGAGTGTTTAATTATGGAAAATAGTCAATAGACAATAGGTGCAGGAGTAGGCCATTCGGCCCTTCGAGCCATTCAATGTGATCATGGCTGATAATTCTCAATCAGTACCCCGTTCCTGCCTTCTCCCCATACCCCCTGACTCCGCTATCCTTAAGAGCTCTATCTAGCTCTCTCTTGAATGCATTCAGAGAACTGGCCTCCACTGCCTTCTGAGGCAGAGAATTCCACAGATTCACAACTCTCTGACTGAAAAAGTTTTTCCTCATCTCCGTTCTAAATGGCCTACCCCCTATTCTTAAACTGTGGCCCCTTGTTCTGGACTCCCCCAACATTGGGAACATGTCTGGTTTGGCTCAGCCACCAAGCACGACATCCGGAGGCTGCAACGGATCGTTCGTTCAGCCGTGAAGGTTGTTGGCTGCAACCTTCCCCCCATTGACGAACTGTACACTGCAAGGGCCAGGAAGCAAGTGGGCAAGATCACCTCTGACCCTTCTCACCCTGGTCATAAACTCTTCGAAGCACTTCCCTCTGGAAGGCGAATCCGGACTGTCAAAGCAGCCACAGCCAGACATAAAAACAGTTTTTATCCACGAGCAGCAGCTCTACTCAACAACCAAAGGTCTGTCCCCTCCTTTTGCTCTGGTATTTTATTTCACTCACACGTTTAAACTATAATGTTGTATTCTTAATGATTTAATGTTTTATGCTTTATTCGTAATTGTTTACTGTGTGTTCGTGCTGTTACTTGCGAGCGGAGCACCAAGGCACATTCCTTGTATGTGTACATACTTGGCCAATAAACTTATTCAATTCAATTCAATGTACTGGCAATGGTTTATCTTAGATAGACACAAAAAGCTGGAGTAACTTCAGCGTGTCAGGCAGCATCTCTGGAGAGAAGGAATGGGTCACGTTTCAGATCGAGACCCTTCTTCAAACCAAAGAGTGAAGTTTCGGGACGGGTCTGATGAGGGTCTCGACCCAAAACCTCGCCCGCTCCTTCCCTCCAGAGACGCTGCCTGTCCCGCTGAGCGGCGCCAGCATTTTTGTGCCCATCCTGGTGAGTGATAGGTGGACAGACAGTTGGAGTAACTCCAGCGGGACAGGCAGCATCTTGGGAGAGAAGGAATGGGTGACGTTTCGGGTCGAGACCCTCCTCCAGACATGCTGCCTACCTTTGTCTCTTTGTGTCTACCTTCGGTGTAAACCGGCACCTGCAGTTCCTTCCTACGCAGTGATAGGTGGATACAGGATAACTCCAATTAAATTCTCTCGATCTTGACCCTTTAGGTTTCAGACATCACCATCCGAGGCCAGGAATTGGGTTTGAGTTTAACTGAACCAGGCGGATTCTTTACCCAAAGCAAATTTGATGGCATCTTGGGCATGGGCTACCAGTCTCTTTCTGCTGAGGGCGCCACAACTGTGCTACACAACATGATCTCTCAGCATGTGCTCGAGATGCCCCTTTTCTCCGTCTACTTGACCAGGTCAGTGTCTTCCCGCGTAAATACGGTCGCGTCTTCGATGACTGATCGTACCTTTAGAACGGAGATGAGGAGGAATTTCCTTAGTCAGAGGGTGGTGAATCTGTGGAATTCGTTGCCACAGGCGGCCGTGGAGGCCAAGTCATTGGGTATTTTTAAGGTGGAGATGAACAGGTTCTTGATCAGTGCGGGTGTCAGGGTCATGAGGAGAAGGCAGGAGAATGGGGTTGAGAGGGAAAGATAGATCAGCCACGATTGAATGATGGAGCAGACCTGATGGGGCCAAATGGCCTAATTCTGCTCATATCACTTATGAACTAATGATGGAATGGAGCACCCTAAATGCCGTAGGTAGACAGATTCTTGATTAGTACGGGCGTCAGGGGTTGTGGAGAGAAGGCAGAAGAATGGGGTCAGGAGGGAGGGATAGATCAGCCATGATTGAATGGCGGAGTAAAATTGATAGGCCAAATGGCCTAATTCTGCTCCTACCACTAATGGTCCGATGAATTTATGAACAAAGTTTCATAAAAGTGCAGTGTTGTCCTGACATACCAATCCTCTCCTCCATCCACCGCCATCTTATAGTTTCACTTGGAGGTCTGAACATTGTATGAATGGGGTTAGGAGGGAGGGAGAGATAGATCAGCCATGATTGAATGGTGGAGTGTACTTGATGGGCCGAATGGCCTAATTCTGCCCCTATTACTTATGGCCTTTTGCCATAGAAGATAGTTCAATTGGTGGGGGGGGGGAGGGAAGAAAGGTGGAACTGGAGCAAGGGGGGGGGGGGGAGAAAGAAGAACCTAGCACGGGACACTTTGAACCTTTGTCCGCGCCCGTTATGTGGTACCTCTTTGCATACCTTGGGCATGGAAGCAAAGAACCTGTGATTTGTGATTTGTCACATATGATAATAAAGTATTCATTCATTAATTCACAAATTGATTCTTTGGGTGTCCTTAGATGATTCTGAGCTATTATTATTCCAAACATTGTTTTACAGAGAGGTTGGTGAGTCTGGAAGTGAAATTATCTTTGGTGGAGTCGACCCCAGCCATTACCAAGGCCCAATTAACTGGGTGACTGTCACACATCAAGCTTACTGGCAAATCGAGATCCAAAGGTATGTGCTCGCAAATCTCCAACTAACACAATGTTGAGAGCAGCTCATCGCCCATTGGCCTTCAAAGATTAACTACATTAACAGGCGGCTCGGTGGCACAGCGGTAGAGTTGCTGCCTCACAGCGCCAGAGACCCGGGTTCCATCCTGACCACGGGTGCTGTCGGTACGGAGTTTGTACGTTCTTCCCGTGACCCGCGTGGGTTTTCTCCGGGTGCTCCGGTTTCCTCCCACACTCCAAAGACGTGCAGGTTTGTAGGTTCATTGGCCTCTGCAAATTGCCCCCAGAGTGTAGGATAGAACTAGTGTACGGCTGATCACTGGTCTGCATGGATTCAGTGGGCCGAAGGGCCTGTTTCCACGTTGCATCTCTGAACTAAATCTAACGTTCTATAATTAGGTTCATGGATAGGAAAGATTTAGAGGGATATGGGCCAAAAAAGGGTAAGTGGGACGCGTAGATGGGGCACCTTGGTCAGCATGGACCAGTTGGGTCAAGTGTCCTGTATCTCATGACTCCATAACCTGGTAGGTTTGGCCAGTTTTTGACTGTCAATGTGTGTTTCTCCCTCAGTGTGACCATCAATGGGCAGGTTGTGGCTTGCAGTGAGGGCTGCCCCGCCATTATAGATACGGGCACCTCCCTCCTTGTTGGACCCAGCACAGCCATCAACAACATCCAACAAGGAATCGGAGCCAATCCTGGTAGCTATGGCCAGGTACAGTCCATTCTCCACTCACCTGTAAACTCTGCATGCTCCCTTAAATGTGGCAGACAGTCAGCAACATGTTCAATCCATTCAACTCAATCAGTTTAGATGTTTAGTACAGCTTACTTTGCTTTACTTCCGATTACTTTAGTATAGATTTGTTTACATTAATTTAAGTTTAGTATAGTTTAGATTAGTTTAGCATATAGTATAGTTTAGATTAGTTTAGCATAGTTTAGTATAGTTTAATTTACTTTAGTTTAGTATAGTTTAGATTAGTTTCGTATAGTTTAGTATAGTTTAGATTAGTTTAGCATAGTCCAGTATAGATTTGTATAGTTTAGAATAGTTTAGCATAGTTTAGTATAGTTTAATTTACATTAGTTTAGTTTAGTATAGTTTAGATTAGTTTAGTATTGTTTAGGTTAGATTATTTTAGATTAGTTTAATATAGATTAGTTTTGTATAGTTCAGATGACTTTTGTATAGTTTAGATAAGTTTTGTATAGTTTAGATTAGCTTAGTTTAGTTTAGTTGTTTAGATTAGATTAGTATAGTTTAGCTTAAATTAGATTTGTTTAGTTTAGTATAGTATAGTTTGAGTTTAGATTAGTTTAGGTTAGTTGAGTTTAGATTAGATTAGTTTGAGTTTAGATTAGTTTAGGTTAGTTGAGTTTAGATTAGATTAGTTTAGTTTATATAGTTTACTTGAGTTTAGATTGGTTTAGTTTCTATAAGTTTTTTGTTTCCTAGTTTTTAGTTGACTTTCCTCAGACCCTATGCAGGCATGACCAAGCACAGACTGGGCCATCGTTTCCCTGAACACCTTCGCTCAGTCCGCCTTGGCCTACGTTGCAGGCATGACCAAGCACAGACTGGGCCATCGTTTCACTGAACACCTTCGCTCAGTCCGCCTTGGCCTACGTTGCAGGCATGACCCAGCACAGACTGGGCCATCGTTTCTCTGAACACCTTCGCTCAGTCCGCCTTGGCCTATGTGATCTCCCGATTACCAAACACTTTAGCTCCCCCTCCCATTCCCACACTGACCTTTCTGTCCCGGGCTTCCTCAAATGCAAATTGGAGGAACAGCACCTCATATTTCTCTTGGGCAGCTTACACCCCAGCTGTAAGAACATTGACTTCTCTAACTTCAAGTGCCCCTTGCTTCCCCTCTCTCTCCGTCCCTCCCACACCCAAGTCGTCGTACTAGTTTCACTGTCGTCCTGTTGAGTTCCACTGTCTGTATAACTCGTTATCACCCGGCCCACAGCCAACAATGGATCATTGTGGGCTCCGCATTTTCCTTCATCATCGATGCTGGCTTTGATTTGTTCTTTTCACACCTTTTGTTCATTTGTTCTTTGTACCTTTTAATGCCCCCAGTTTCCCTCTCCCCTGACTCTCAGTCAGAAGGGACTCGACCCGAAAAACGCCACCTACTCTGTTCCTCTGGAGATGCTGCCTGACCCACTGAGTTACCCCAGCTTTTTGTGTCTATGATCTGAACAATGTTGCCCTTGTCTTTCAGTACTCCATAAACTGCAATGATATCGGCAGCATGCCTGATGTGGTCTTCACCATCAATGGTTACGAGTTTAATCTTCCTGCCTCTGCCTACTCACTCAAGGTATGTCACTGGACTCCGTATGATATTAAGTGATTTTTCTCGGACGACTTAAATATGTTCATGAGTTCATAAGTTCTAGGCGCAGAATAGGCCCATCAAGTCCACTCTGCCATCCAATCATGGCTGATCTATCTCTCCCTCCTAACCCCATTCTCCTGCCTTCTCCCCATCACCCCTGACACCCGTACTAATCAAGAATTTGTCAGTTTCCGCCTTAAAAATATCCACTGCCTTGGCCTCCCTGGCCATCTGCGGCGATGAATTCCGCAGATTCACCACCCTCTGGCCAAAAAATTCCTCCTCATCTCCTTTCCCCATCTCCTGTTGTACCGGTCACTCCAGACTAGACTGTGGACCTGCTGCTAATTGCTCTCCATCTCAAGGGGCAAGGGGGACCCAGCGTGGGGGGACCGCCAAGAGGGGGGGTGAGAACAAAGGAGGACCTGGTGCGGGATACTTTGTAACTTTGTCCGCGCCCTTTATGTGGCGACTATTTGCATACTGTAGGGACGCAAAACAAAGAATTTCACTGTGACTTTTCACATGTGACAATAAAATATCCATTCATTCATTCACTCATTAATTCAATCTTTGACTGATTCACTCATTGATTGATTGATTGATTGATTCATTCAGTCATTCATTCATTCATTCGCCCATGCCTTCATTCATTCATTCATTCATTCACCCATTCATTCATTGATTCATTCACTCATTCATTCATTCGTTCACTCATTCATTCACCCATTCATTCATTGATCCATTCACTCATTCATTCATTCGTTCATTGATTGACTGATTGATTGATTGGTTTATTCTCCCACAGCAAACCTACTACAACCAGGTTACCTGCATGAGCGGATTTAGTGCTTCCGGTAGCAACCTCTGGATTCTGGGCGACGTCTTCATCGGCGAGTACTACTCCATCTTTGACCGTGGAAACAACCGCGTGGGTCTGGCCAAGGCCGTCTAACTCTCCTGTCCACCAACCCATTGAAGATCCAGCCCCATTCAACTTGACTGCAGCCAGATCGCTGATCCCCAGAGCAGCACCACGGGCTCACCATGCCACCCAGTATCAAAGATCACGATGTCACTTTCCGATGTGTGATGCTGAAGATACTCTATTGACAGCTTAGAGTTCAGTGACGATCTTGTCCAAGCTTTAATTGAAGGGAGAAAAGAAAAGAAAATTGGAAGAAATGATGCCGTATAGATGGGATCTGTAAAAAGCCATTAATGAATGTTGGGTTGGACTGGCAATGGGATCGTTGATATCCTGTAATTATTTCTGCTCTCTGATTCCATAGCTTTCCTTTCTCATTCCTTGCTTGGTACAGCTGTGACTTTCCATAATTCAATCCAAAACCATGCTCATTGAGCTCATTAATGGTGATCTAGGAATCACGCAGCATGTTATCCTCTCCTGTGAACTGTCCTGTTATTAAATAGTCCTTGAAAATGTTCAATAAAATGGAATAATGAAACGCATATCATCAGACTTTCAGTCCCTTTCTTCATGTCAGTTTGTACGTGTGAGGTCGGGCTCAACTCACCCAAACATTGCACTAAAGTTAGACACAGAGTGCTGGAGTGACTCAGTGGGTCAGGCAGCATCTCTGGAGAACATGGATAGGTGACGTTTCACAGAGTGCTGGAGTAACTCAGCAGGTCAGGCAGCATCTGTGGAGAACATGGATAGGTGACATTTCACAAAATGCTGGAGTAACTCAGCGGGTCAGGCAGCATCTCTGGAGAACATGGATAGGTGACGTTTCACAGAGTGCTGGAGTAACTCAGCGGGTCAGGCAGCATCTCTGGAGAACATGGATAGGCGACTCTTCAAATTTGGGACCCTTATTTAATTGGAGAGAAACAGAGTTATCGTTTCAGGTTAAGACCCGGTAGCGCAGCGGTGGAGTTGCTGCCTTCCAGCACTTACAGCGGCAGAGACCCGGGTTCCATCCCGACTACAGGTGCTGTCTGTACGGAGTTTGTACCTTCTCCCCGTGACCAGCGTGGGTTTTCTCCCAGACCTTCGGTTTCCTCCCACACTCCAAAGCCGTGCAGGTTTGTAGGTTTATTGGCTTTGCTATATATGTAAAATTGTCCCTTATGTAAGATAGCGTTAATGTGCGGGGATCGCTGGTTCGGCGCAGACTCAGTGGGCCGAAGGGCCTGATTCCGTGCTGTATCTCTGAACTGCACTGAACTGAACAAAGTGCTGGAGTATCTCAGCGGGTCAGGCAGCTTCTATGGAGAACATGGATAGGTTACGTTTCGGGACAGGACCCTTCTTTAGACTGATTTAGATAATTGCCCTAGATTGGGTAGGTTAGTTTTGTGTAGGAAGGAACTGCAGATGCAGGTTTACACCAAAGACAGACACAAATTGCTGGAGTAACTCAGCGGGACAGGCAACATCTTTGGAAAGAAGGAATGGGTGACATTTCGGGTCGAGACCTTTCTTCAGAACACTATATTGTCTTGTTTAGCTCAATGAAGCTGTTGCTAAAAACAGCTTGCAATTTGAAAAGTGACATTGGTTGTGGAAAAAAGGAACCGCAGGTGCTAGTTTACCAAGAAACCCCCCCCCCCCCCCCACATGCTGAAGTAACTCACGGGGACAGGCAGCATCCCTGGAAAACAGGAAATATGTTGTTAAGCTGGAAAGAGTGCAGTGAGGATTTGCGAGGATGTTGCCAGACCTGGAGGGAGAGATTGGGCAGGCTGGGACTTTGTTACGTGGATCGCAGAAGGATCGGGGTGGCACAGTGACACAACGATAGAGTTGCTGCCATACAGAGTTTGTGAGGAGAAAGCGGGCACAACAAAAGGAGGGGTGGGCATGCAGAGGACCGAGAGGTGGGGGGGGAAGCAGGGGTACTACTTAAAATTAATCACCCCGTCTTTGCCTCCAATTTAAAACAAATACCTGATTATTTTACTGGGTGTAACTGTGACCAACCCTTAAGCAAAACATTTTTCAGATGCTACTGATAGAGTGGGTAAACATTCCCATTGTAAAAGTTACCCGAAAACCTCCAAGCTTTATCAAATCGCTGTTGACTAATTCCTGCCTCATTTGCCTTGCACCCTAGCACGGGGCTGGTCTTTCAGATTGTGTTCTGGTCTTTAATAATCTGGCGCTGCAAGTTCTCTGTATCGCAGGTCCGAGTCCGATCCCGATCCCAGCGCAATGAAGCACGTTGGGATGAAGTGGTTAATCTTTGCCCTCGTTTGGCTCGACCTTTCGGAGAGTCTGAAAAGGTAATTAAACAAAACCTCTTTTGGTTTGGTTCAGGGGTGCAGAGGTACGCGAGGTATTAGAGATATGTGGACGCACAGCCATCGGCCTACCACGTCCACAACGACCGTCGATCGCCCATTCGCACCAGTTCGTTTTTAGTTTAGTGTCGTTTAGAGACACAGCGCGGAAACAGAACCTTCGGCCCACCGAGTCCCTGCCGACCAGCGATTGCCCGTTCACGGCACACTTTAAGACTTTAGACTTTAAAGATACAGTGTGAAAACAGGCTCTTTGTCCCACCGAGTCCCTGCCGACCATCGATCGCCCGTTCACACTGGACTGCAACTGAACTATCCTATCACCAGCTAGCGAGCAGTCCTCATCTACCATCTCCTTTAGCCGGGTAACAGGCCCTTCGGCCCAACTTGCCCACTCTGGCCAACATGTCCCAGCTGCACTTGTTTCATCTGCCCACGTTTGGTCCATATCCCTCCAAGCTAATCACTCGATTACACAAGATAGACCACTCGACCCTAAAAGCCGTAGTACGTCACGGCGCCATTTTAGTAGGCAGAAACTTGCAGAAACATTTAAAAAGCGAAATAACAAAAATCTGTGAATTGATAGATGAGATATATTCTGCATTTTTATGGTATCATCACACATACTGCTCCCCCAAAACACCGATTACACTACGAGAGGCATAGCGAACGGCGGGTTTTGCATACTAAAATGGTGGCCGTTACGCTCCTTTGCGTGCTACACCTCAGTAGAGGCGATTTCGACGGAGTGGTTCATCTTGCTCCTCTAGTATCTTTGCCTGCAAGTAAGTAATCTTATCTGCCTGCACGTGACCCATATCCCTCCATTCCCTGCGAAAGGTATGTTGGCATTCATAGCGAGGGGATTTGAGTATAGGAGCAGGGAGGTTCTGCTGCAGCTGTACAGGGCATTGGTGAGACCACACCTGGAGTATGGCGTACAGTTTTGGTCTCCTAATCTGAGGAAAGACATTCTTGCCATAGAGGGAGTACAGAGAAGGTTCACCAGATTGATTCCTGGGATGGCAGGACTTTCGTATGAAGAAAGACTGGATAGACTCGGCTTGTACTCGCTGGAATTTAGAAGATTGAGGGGGGATCTTATAGAAACCTACAAAATTCTTAAGGGGTTGGACAGGCTAGATGCGGGAAGATTGTTCCCGATGTTGGGGAAGTCCAGAACAAGGGGTCACAGTTTAAAGATAAGTGGGAATTCTTTTAGGACCGAGATGAGGTTTTTATTCACACAGAGAGTGGTGAATCTGTGGAATTCTCTGCCACAGAAGGTAGTTGAGGCCAGTTCATTGGCTATATTTAAGAGGGAGTTAGATGTGGCCCTTGTGGCTAAAGGGATCAGGGGGTATGGAGAGAAGGCAGGTACGGGATACTGAGTTGGATGATCAGCCATGATCGTATTGAATGGCGGTGCAGGCTCGAAGGGCCGAATGGCCTACTCCTGCACCTATTTTCTATGTTTCTATGTTTCTATGTATCCGTGTGCCTATCTAATGGGCAATTTTTGTTTTCATGGGGGTGTCTTCACAGAATTCCTCTGAGGAGACACAAGTCCATCAGGCAAAGGATGAGAGAGACAGGGATGCTTCCGGAATTCTGGGAACACAACAAGTTGGATATGATCCAGCGTGGCCACACCCAACAATGTTCCACACTGCAGGCATCGACTGAGCCCCTTCTCAACTACATGGACGTAAGTTACCTACGGCTAGGGTCGCCAACTTCCTTGCTCCCAAATAAGGGACAAAGGGTGACGTCACCGCCCCGCGCTCCCACGTGACCTCGCCCAGCCAGCGGCCACGCGCTCCCACTCCACCAATGGCGGCAGCCATTGGTGGAGGGGGAGCACGTGGCCGCTGGCTGGGTGAGGTCACGTCGGATCGCGGGGCGGTGATGTCACCCGTTGTCCCTTATTTGGGAGCGAGGAAGTTGGCAACCCTACTAATACGGGGACAAGGGGCGGGTCCCTTACGGGACAAACTAATTTAGCGCAAAAGACGGGATGTCCCGGCAAATACGGGACAGTTGGCAACCCCTACCTACGGCAGCCTGGATCATCGTAAAAACATCGAAACATAGAAACATGGAAAGTAGGTGCAGGAGTAGGCCATTTGGCCCTTCGAGCCAGCACCGCCATTCAACATGATCATGGCTGATCATCCACAATCAGTACCCCGTTCCTGCTTTCTCCCCATATCCCTTGATTCCGTTAGCCCTAAAGAGCTGTATCTAACTCTCTCTTGAAAACATCCAGTGAATCGGCCTCCACTGCCTTCTGTGGCAGAGAATTCCACAGATTCAGACCTAAATGGCCTAACCCCTTATTCTTAAACTGTGTGTGATGCTTCCACATCCCAAAAGGCATCACAATGTTTAAGAAACATTTAAGCAGGTACATGGATAGGATAGGTTTAGAGGGGAAAAAAGTGCAGATGTTAGTTTAAATCGAAGATAGACACAAAATGCTGGAGAAACTCAACGGGCCAGACAGCATCTCGGGAGAGCAGGAATGGGTGACGTTTCTTCAGTCTGAAGAAGGGTCTCAACCCGAAACGTCAACCATTCCTTCTCTCCCGAGATGCTGCCTCACCCGCTGAGTTACTCCAGCATTTTGTGTCTATCTTTCATATTAAATGGAGCACCAGGTTTGGGAGGTTTTGTGAACTTTCTCCGCTCGTATTTTGCTGTGTTCTTGACTCCTGCCATTGACTAGCCAGATTGATTGGGCTGTCCTTCTTTCTTGCCAGACTCAGTACGCAGGGGTCATTTCTATCGGTACGCCCCCTCAGAACTTTACGGTGGTGTTTGATACCGGCTCATCCAACCTATGGGCGCCTTCCATCTATTGCCACAGTGCAGCCTGCAGTAAGTACACACCGAGGCACGACACAATCCTACCATCACGGGGTAGTGGTATCAGATACTAGCGGACGTGGCTTTAAGGTGAGAGGGGCAAAGTTTAAAAGAGACGTATCAATAGACAATAGACAATAGGTGCAGGAGGAGGCCATTCGGTCCTTCGAGCCAGCACCGCCATTCAATGTGATCATGGCTGATCATTCTCAATCAGTACCCCGTTCTTGCCTTCTCCCCATACCCCCTGACTCCGCTATCCTTAAGAGCTCTATCTAGCTCTCTCTAAAATGCATTCAGGGAATTGGCCTCCACTGCCTTCTGAGGTAGAGAATTCCACGAGTATCTTAGAGTCGTAGAGTGATACAGCGTGGAAACAGGCCCTTCAGCCCAACTTGCCCACACCGGCCAACATGTCCCATCTACACTAGTCCCACCTGCCCGCGTTTGGCCCATATCCCTCCAAACCTGTCCTATCCATGTGCCTGCCTACCTGTTTCTTAAACGTTGGGATAGTCCTAGCCTCAACTACCTCCTCTGGCAGCTCGTTCCATACACCCACCACCCTTTATGTAAAAAAAGTTACCCCTCAGATTCCTGTTAAATCTTTTCCCCTTCACCTTAAACCTATGTCCTCCGGTCCTCGATTCACCTACTCTGGGCAAGAGACTCTGTGCATCTACCTGATCTATTCCTCTCATGATTTCATACTCTGTGGGGCAAGGTTTGTTACACAGAGGGTGGCGGGTGCCTGGAACTTGCTGTCAGGGGTGGTGGTGGAGGCAAATACGATAGAGGCGTTCAAGAGGCTTTTGGATAGGCACATGGATATGCAGGGGATGGAGGGACATGGATCACGTGCAGGCAGATAACGGTTTGCCTTGGCATCATGTTTGGCACAGACATTGTCGGCTGAAGGGCCTGTTCCTGTGCTGTACTGTTCTATGCTCTATGTTCTATGACAATGGTGGCAATAATCAGAAGGTCCTGACTGTAAAAATGCTGGAGTAACTCCTATGGTGGGCGGTGCCTCACAGCTCCAGAGTCCCGGGTTCGATCCCGACTACGGGTGCTGTCTGCACGGAGTTTGTACGTTCCCCCCCGTGACCTACGTGGGTTTTCTCCGAGATCTTCGGTTTCCTCCCACACTCCAAAGCCGTACAGGTTTGTAGATTAGTTGGCTTGGCATCAATATAAGATTGTCGCTAGTGTGTGCAGGGTAGTGTTAGCGTGCGGGGATTGCTGGTCGGAGGGGACTCGGCGTGGACCTTTCTTTGAAGGGTCTCAACCCGAAACGTCACCCATGCCTTCCCTCCAGAGATACTGCCTGCCCCGCTGAGTTACTCCAGCTTTTCGTGTCTAAGGTTGAGGGTGGAGCTGATAGAAGTTCCAGGTCCCAGGTGTGAAAGTTTCTTTCTTTTGCCTTTCACAGAGCAGCACAACAAATTTATCCCAGAAACCTCCTCGACGTACAAGAGAATTGGCCGGCCTTTCTCTATCCATTACGGCACGGGCAGCCTCTCTGGAGTTCTTGGGGTGGACACAGTGGACGTAAGTAACTGTTCTGAGATGTGGCAGTCGTGTTCAGAAGTGTCTTTGCATCCGTCTCTACGATGGCACGGTGGTAGAGTTGCGGCCTCACCGCGCCAACAGACCGGGCTCTCGCCCACCACGGACCACGAGAACTAGGGTTGCCAACTATCTCGCTCCCAAATAAGGGACAAGGTGATGCGCCCCACGTGACCTCACCCAGCCAGCGGCCACATGCTCCCTCTCCACCAGTGGCGGCCAACTGGGTTGGCAGGCGGGTTGCTACGCAACCTCCATTAGGCAGCGCCCGGGTCCCCGGGCCTACACTATCTGGACCTACACTGTCCGGACCTACAGTGTCAGGGCCTCCAGCGGCCGGGCCTACAGCGGCCGGGCCTACAGCGGCCGGCGAGCAGACAGGCTGTGGGAGGGAAGGAGGGAGGGAAGGAGTGCACGGCCTGAACGGGGGAGTGGGCCGCTGGAGGCCCTGCAGCAGCCTGGGGCTTGGCGTGGACCGGGCGCCGCTCCAAGAAGCTGAGCGCGTGGACCGCATGCGGCCTACAGTGGTAGAGCAGCGGCGGAGGACACCACGGCCAGGCCGACCCTGCAACGTCGCCATGACAATGGGCCTTCATGGTTAGGCCAAGAACCCGGCACTTCCAGCAACTGGGACTTGGAAATGGAGCCAAACTGGCGACTCTGTATACTGTAGGAAAGAACTGCCGATGCTGGCTTAAATCAAAGGTTGACACAAAATGCTGGAGCAACTTAGCGGAACCAGCAGAATCATTATCCATTCCTTCTCTCCCGAGACTCTGCACACTGTCTCAGTGTACTACTGCTCTACACTTGTACTGTATCTGAGAGTTGCTTATCTAAGTGCGTCTAAGTGCTTATGTGTAGTGATACTTGTACAGCTTTGGAGTGTGGGAGTAAACCGAAGATCTCGGAGAAAACCCACACAGGTCACGGGGAGAACGTACAAACTCCGTACAGACAGCGCCCGTAGTTGGGATCGAACCCGCTGTAAGTACTGTAAGGCAGCAACTCTACCGCTGTGCCCTTGTGCCACTGAGTGGTACATGTGACAAATAACGTAAGTGCCGCACTGATACAATGGCGTGGCCCCCGGGACTGAAGCAAGCTCTGGTGTTGTCTCCCGTGTTTAGGTTGAAGGTCTCTCCGTGGTGGGCCAGGTATTTGGGGAGAGCGTGACTGAGCCGGGTTCCACCTTCGAGTATTCCCCATTCGACGGCATCCTGGGCCTGGCCTACCCCTCCATCGCCGCTGACGATGTCACCCCTGTGTTCGACAACATGATGGCACAAGACCTGGTGGCACTGCCCCTGTTCTCCGTCTTCCTCTCCAGGTACGACAGTCCAGTGCAAAATAGGCCCAGGATGAAATACCTTCATAGGCCATACGATATGATTGGGATTGGTCAGAGGTTGGCTATTTGTCCATGCTTTTAGTTTTGTTTACTTTATAATCGTCACGTCTCCAGAACCAGGGGTCACAGTTTAAGAATCCAGAACCAGGGGTCACCGTTTAAGAATCTAGAACCAGGGGTCACAGTTTCTTCCCAGCAGTCATCAGGCAACTGGAATTCAGAACGATGAGAGGAGATCTTATAGAAACACTTGGGCCACAAACCTCTCCTGCATTGGTGCAGCACCCTCTCCTCCCCCCTCTCTCTCCCCCTCCCCCTCCCCCTCCCCCTCCCCCTCCCTTCTTCCTCCCCCCCTCCCCTCCCCCTCCCTTCTTCCTCCCCCTCCCCCTCCCCATCTCCCCTTCCCCTTCCCATCCCTCACTCCATCCCCCTCAACCCCCTTATCCTCCCCCCCACTCCATCCCCCTCAACCCCCTTATCCTCCCACCACCCCTCTGCCCCCTCCCCCTCCCTTCTTCCTCACCCCCTCCCCCTCCCTTCTTCCTCCCCCTCCCCTTCCCCTCCCCCTCCCCCCCACTCCAACCCCCTCAACCCCCTTATCTGCCCTCCACCCCTCTCCCTCCCTCCCTCCCCCCCTCCCTCCCTAGGAGATAGATTTAAACTTTTAAAAGCAAATAACTTAAAAAATATAACACCGATTTCAATGAAACTTCTTCTATTAGCACCAAAGGGACGACGGTGAGTAAGATGGGCCTAAAATTGTCGCACTATCGTGTACCGTTTTAGCTGTAGTTCAGGAACAAACAAACGAGAGTTTTAGTATCTAGATATAAAAAATTCTTAAAGGATTGGACAGGCTAGATGCAGGAACAATGTTCCCCATGTTTGGGGAGTCCAGAACCAGGGGTCACATACAGTTAAAAAATATGGGGTTAGGCCATTTAGGACTGAGATGAGGAAAAACTTTTTCCACCCAGAGAGTTGTGAATCTGTGGAATTCTCTGCCACAGAAGGCAGTGGAGGCCGATTCACTGGATGTTTTCAGGAGAGAGTTAGGGGTGGGGAAAAAAACTGGAGATGCTTGTTTATAATCTAAAGTAGACACAAAATGCTGGAGTAACTCAGCGGGTCAGGACACCCGCCACCTCCCCTGACATCAGTCTGAAGAAGGGTCTCGACCCGAAACGTCACCCATTCCTTCTCTCCCCAGAGATGCTGCCTGACCCGCTGAGTTACTCCAGCATTTTGTGTCTACCTCGAACTGCATTTAACCAAACGTCTTTAGTTTTTAAAGTTTTTCAGCAGATTGTACCAATTTCTCTTTTTTGTATTTTTTTCCCCTTCCCAGGAATCCCGACGAGGAGCCGGGCAGTGAGATCGTTTTTGGCGGTTTCGATATCTCTCATTTCACCGGGGATCTCCACTGGGTTCCTGTAACCCACCAAGGATACTGGCAAATCCAGCTGGACCGGTAAATGCAGGGTTGCCAACTGTCCCGTATTAGCCGTATTTTAGACAATAGACAATAGGTGCAGTAGGCCATTCGGCCCTTCGAGCCAGCACCGCCATTCAATGTGATCATGGCTGATCATTCTCAATCAGTACCCCGTTCCTGCCTTCTCCCCATACCCACTGACTCCGCTATCCTTAAGAGCTCTATCTAGCTCTCTCTTGAATGCATTCAAAGAATTGGCCTCCACTGCCTTCTGAGGCAGAGAATTCCACAGATTCACAACTCTCTGACTGAAAAAGTTTTTCCTCATCTCAGTTCTAAACGTCCTACCCCTTATTCTTAAACTGAGGCCCCTTGTTCTGGACTCTCCCCAACATTGGGAACATGCCTCCTGCCTCGTGTCCAACCCCTTAATAATCTTATACGTTTCGATAAGATCTCCTCTCATCCTTCTAAATTCCAGTGTATACAAGCCTAGTTGCTCCAGTCTTTCAAGTGGACTAAATTTTTGGGCTAAATTGGTTTGTCCCGAACGGGACCGACCTTGTCCCGTGTTAGGCCCGGGGGGCGCTGTAGGCCCGGACAGGGGTTTGTAGGTTAATCGGCTCTCTGTAAATTGCCCCCTAGTGTGTGTTGAGTGGATGGGAAAGCGGGATTACATGGAACTAGTGTGTGAACGGGCGATCGGTGGGTGGTCTGTGCAGACTCGGTGGGCCGAAGGTCCTGTTTCCTTGCTGTATCTCTAAACTAAACTAAACTGCCTTTGATTTGTTCTTTTCATACCTTTCATTCATTTTGTGCCTTTTCATGCCACTAGCTTCCCTCTCCCCTGACTCTCAGTCTGAAGAAGGGTCTCAATCAGAAACGTCACCCATTCCTTCTCTCCCGAGATGCTGCCTGACCCACTGAGTTACTCCAGCATTTTGTGTCTATCTTCAGTGTAAACCAACATCTGCAGTTCCTTACCACGCTAAACCTATTTAAACTCTCCATATTTCTGTCAGTGCGGGAACCAGGGGATTGCAGTTTTGGTGCACACCATTAGATGGCGGTAGATCCTTCATCTAGACCAGGTGGAGTTATGGAGAATGACCATATAGTACAAGTCCCAGCCAAAACTTCCCAAGATGTATTCTTTCTATTTCTTTACATTTTTAGTTTAGTTTAGTTTAGAGATACAGCGTGGAAACAGGCCTTTTAGCCCGTCGTGTCTGTGCCGACCAGCGATCCCCTCGATCTAACACTAGGAACAATTTTTACATTTACCAAGCCAATTAACCCACAAACCTGCACGTCTTTGGAGTGTGGGAGGAAACCGAAGATCTCGGGGAAAACCCACGCAGGTCACGGGGTTGACGTGCAAATTCCATACAGACTTCATCGCATCTTTCTTTGCAATATTCTCCTTCAATTAATTATGGGCTGCACAGTGGTGCAGAAGTAGAGACGACGCCTTACAGGGCCGGAGACTCACAGATGAACTTTGCCCACTCCATCCAACGACCTCGGCAACCCACAGCATCGTGGGCAGCATGGATGAGCTGGGCCGAAGGGCCTGTTTCTGTGGTGAACGACTCTATGATCTAATCTCCCCACAGGCAATCATGTCTTTCCTGTCATGTGCTAAGCTGATGAATCCACGAAACTCAAGCTGTGGTCAAACCACGGCACTGCGTGTCTGAGACACAAGGAACTGTAGATGCTGGTTTACCAAAACAAAAGACACAAAATACGGGAGTAACTTGGTGTAGCATTTCTGGAGCACATGGATAGATGATGTTTCAGGTCAATAGACAATAGGTGCAGGAGGAGGCCATTCGGCCCTTCGAGCCAGCACCACCATTCAATGTGATCATGGCTGATCATTCTCAATCAGTACCCCATTCCTGCCTTCTCCCCATAACCCCTGACTCCGCTATCCTTAAGAGCTCTATCTAGCTCTCTCTTGAATGCATTCAGAGAATTGGCCTCCGCTGCCTTCTGAGGCAGGGAATTCCACAGATTTACAACTCTCTGACTGAAAAGGTTTTTCCTCATCTCCGTTCTAAATGGCCTGCTCCTTATTCTTAAACTGTGGCCCCTGGTTCTGGACTCCCCCAACATTGGGAACATGTTTCCTGCCTCTAACGTGTCCAACCCCTTAATAATCTTATATGTTTTGATAAGATCCCCTCTCTTCCTTCTAAATTCCAGTGTATACAAGCCTAGCCACTCCAGTCTTTCAACATACGACCCTTCTTCAGATCCTAGAGTACACAAAGTGCTGGAGTAACTCAGCGGGTCAGGCAGCATCTCTGGAGAACATGGATAGACACAAAGTGCTGGAGTAACTCAGCGGGTCAGGCAGCATCTCTGGAGAACATGGATAGACACAAAGTGCTGGAGTAACTCAGCAGAGGGAATGGGTGACGTTTCGGGCCGAGACCCTTCTTCAGACTAGAGATGTGGAAGGGTAAGATGAGGGAATCAGACAGATCAAAGCAGATGATGCTAAGGAAATGTAGAATGGTGCATCGTTAGTTGAGGGGAAGGTGCAACGAGGCACCCAAACAGTAAAATTAATCAGGAGGACAGTGAAACAAGTCGGAGAACTAGGATGGGGGAGGGGCGGAGAGAGAGGGGATGCAAGGGTTACTTGAAGTTAGAGAAATCAATGTTCATACCGCTGGGGTGTAAGCTGCCCAAGTGAAATATGAGGTGCTGTTCCTCCAATTTGCGTTGGTCATAAGGTCATAAGGAATAGGAGTAGAATTAAGTCATTCGGCCCATCAAGTCTACACCATTCAATCATGGCTGATCTATCTCTCCCTCCTAACCCCATTCTCCTGCCTTCTCCCCATAACCTCTGCCACCTGTACTAATCAAGAATCTATCTATCTCTGCCTTAAAAATATCCACTGACTTGGCCTCCACAGCTTTCTGTGGCAAAGAATTCCACTCTGATGAAATAAATCTCTCCTCATCTCCTTCCTAAAATAATGTATTTTAATTCTGAGGCCGTGACCTCTGGTCCTAGACTCTCCCACTAGTGGAAACATCCTCTCCACATCCACTCTATCCAGGCTTTTCACTATTCTGTACATTTCAATGAGTTCCCCCCCCCCCCCCTCATTCTTCTAATCTCCAGCGAGTACAGGCCCAGTGCCGACAAACGCTCATCATAGGTTAACCCACTCATTCCTGGGATCGTTCTTGTAAACCTCCTCTGGACCCTCTCCAGAGCCAGCACATCCTTCCTCAGATATGGTGCTCAAAATTGCTCACAATATTCCACATGCGGCCTTACCAGCACCTTACAGAGCATCAATATTACATCCCTGTTTTTGTCTACAAGCCATCTTGAAATAAATGCTCGCATTGAGTTTGCTTTCTTTACTACCGATTCGACTTGCAGATTAACTTTTTGCGAATCCTGCTCCAGCACTCCCGTCCCTTTGCACCACTGATTTCTGGATTCTCTCCCTATTTAGTAAATAGTCTACGCCTTTATTCCTACAACCGATAAGCATGACTCCACACTTTTCTACACTATATTCCATCTGCCACTTCTCTGCCCACTCTACCAACCTGTCCAAGTCCTTCTGCAGAGACCCTGATTTTTCTACACTACCTGCCCTGCCAACTATTTTTGTATCATCTGCAAACTTTGCGACAAAGCCTTCAATCCCCCTCGTTCATATCATTAATGTACAACGTGAACAGTACCGAGCCCTGCGGAACTCCACTAGTCACTGGCAGCAAACCTGAAAAAGCCCCCTTTATTGCCACTCTGTCTTCGATCTAGCTCTCTCTTGAATGTATTCAGAGAATTGGCCTCCACTGCCTTCTGAGGCAGAGATGAGAAAGTTTTTTTTCACACAGAGAGTGGTGAATCTGTGGAATTCTCTGCCACAGAAGGTAGTTGAGGCAAGTTCATTGGCTATATTTAAGAGGGAGTTAGATGTGGCCCTTGTGGCTAAAGGGATCAGGGGGTATGGAGAGAAGGCAGGTACGGGATACTGAGTTGGATGATCAGCCATGATCATATTGAATGGCGGTGCAGGCTCGATGGGCTGAATGACCTACTCCTGCACCTATTTTCTATGTTTCTAAACGAAACCAATAATTCAATCAGCTGTTCGGACAAGTCCTGCTCCCATTGCTGATGCTCGTGTGTGTGTGTTTGTCTAATATGTTTCAGTGTGGAGGTTGGAGGCGCCCTTGTGTCGTGTGAGAGTGGATGTAAAGCCATTGTAGACACAGGAACCTCCTTCCTGACGGGTCCCACCAGCAGTATCGCGGTGATCCAGGGCAGGATCGGCGCAGTGGCCAGCAGTGACGGCACGGTACGTCCACCGATACGGAACTGCACCAAAGTATTATTGCCGGCGTAGATTTGGGTTCATTATTGTCACGTCTACCGAGGTAAGCGAGTCGCGAATCAAAGGCAGCACGGTGGCGCAGCGGTAGAGTTGCCGCCTCACGCCGCCAGAGACCCGGGTTCGATCCCGACCACGGGCGCTGCCGGTACGGAATTTGCACGTTCTCCCCGTGACCTGCGTGGGTTTTCTCCGAGATCTCCGGTTTCATAGACGTGCAGGTTAATTGTAGGTTAATTGGCTTGGTTTAAAAATGTATAAATGTAAAATTGTCGAAGGTATTTATTCACGAAATGCTGGAGTAACTCAGCAGGTCAGGCAGCACCTCAGGAGAGAAGGAATGGATGACGTTTTGGGTCGAGACCCTTCTTCAGACTGAGTGTAAAATTGTCCCTTGTGTGTGTAGGATAGCGTTAGCGTGTGGGGATCGCTGGTCGGCATGGACCCGGTGGGCCGAGGGGCCTGTTTCCGCGCTGTATCTCTAAACTAAACTAAACCAAGAGTGTTTAATTGTCATATGTACCCAAACGGAAACATGAAATCCTTACCTACTGCAGCATATTAATACACAATAGATAACATGATAAACAACAAAAAGGAATTCAAGGGATCAAACAAAACGCAATATTAGTGCAAAAGAAAGCCTGAAGTTCCTCGTGCAACCAAGGCAGTCCGTAGTTTAGGTTATTATTGGCACGTGTACCGAGGTACAATGAAAAGCTAGAAACAAAAAGCTGCAGTAACTCAATGGGACGGGCGGCATCTCTGGAGAGAAGGAATGGGTGACGTTTCGGGTCACACTGAATTACTCCATCATTTTGTGTCTATCTTCGTTGTAAACCAGCATCTGCAGTTCCTTCCTACGCAATCAAAAGCTTTTTTGTAGCGTGTTATCCAGTCAGTGGAAAGACTACATACGATTACAATTGAGCCGTCCACAGTGTACAGACACAGGATTAAAGGGAATAACGTTTAGTGCAAGATAACGTCTGACTAAAGATAGTCCAAGGGTCTCCAATAAGGTGGATGATAGATTAGAGGTTCTGCAATGAGGACAACTCTCGGGTATGTAGTTTAGTTGGACTTGGTGGTGTTCAACAGCTTGATATAGAAACATAGATAGAAACATAGAAAATAGGTGCAGGAGGAGGCCATTTGGCCCTTCGAGCCAGCATTGTGATCATGGCTGATCGTCTCCAATCAATAACCCGTGCCTGCCTTCTCCCCATATCCCTTGATTCCACTAGCCCCTAGAGCTCTATCTAACTCTCTCTTAAATCCATCCAGTGATTTGGCCTCCACTGCCCTCTGTGGCAGAGAATTCCACAAATTCACAACTCTCTGGGTGAAAAATATTTTTTCTCACCTCAGTTTTAAATGGCCTCCCCTTTATTCTAAGACTGTGGCCCATGGTTCTGGACTCGCCCAACATTGGGAACATTTTTCCTGCATCTAGCTTGTCCAGTCCTTTTATAATTTTATATGTTTCGATGTAGTAAGGAACTGCAGATGCTAGTTTAAACCGAAGATAGACACAAAAGGCTGGAGTCTGGAGAAGGGCCTCGACCCGAAACATCGCCCATTCCTTCTCTCCAGAGATGCTGTCTGACCCGCTGAGTTACTCCAGCTTTTTGCGTCTATCTTCAAGGTTGTTGGGAAGAAGCTGTTCCAGAACCTGGAGGTCACGGTTTTCAGACAATAGTTGGTCTGGCAAAACGGATAATCCGGAAAGGCTTTGGAGCCAAGGGAGCTGGGGAATGGGTGGTGGAGCGGTGATAATAATCCCAACACAATCCCGCTGTGCGTTCACAGGTAGCCGTCGATTGCAACCGTTTGGCCGCCATGCCTGACATCACCTTCATCATCGGAGGGGTCGAGTACGTTCTCCCGCCCGAGGCCTACATACTTCAGGTAGGTTACATTCAAGATTCTAGGTTCAATATTCTAGATTCTAGATTCAAGATTCTAGATTCAAGATTCTAAATTTGAGATTCTAAATTTGAGATTCTAGATTCTAGATTCTAGATTCTAGATTCGAGATTCTAGATTAAAGGTTCTAGATTCAAGATTCTAGATTCAAGACTCAAAATTCAAGATTCAAGATTCAAGATTCAATTTATTGTCACATGTACCAATTAAGGTACAGTCAAATTTGAGTAACCATACAGCCATACCAATTAAAAAGCAACAAGACACACAGCCACATAAAATAGAACTTAACATCAACACCGACCAACTGTGTGTGGGAACTGCAGATGTGTACGAAAAAAATCAGTCTGGAGAAGGGTCTCGACCCGAAACGTCACCCATTCCTTCCCTCCAGAGATGCTGCCTGACCTGCTGAGTTACTCCAGCATCTTGCGTCCACCAGCGGAAAGACAATACCTGATTATTATATTGTAGTCATTGTAATATGAGGTGGTGTTCCACCAGTGTGCATGTGGCTTTACTCTGGTTATTACCTCATGAATCGTCTGTCTCTTGTATAGGAGGCAGCTGAATGGGGACAAATGTTCTGCTCCAGTGGATTCGGAGGCATGGACATCCCCCCACCCGCGGGACCTCTCTGGATCCTCGGAGATGTCTTCATTCGTCATTATTACGCTGTGTTCGACAGAGGCAACAACAAAGTGGGACTGGCCAAATCTGTCCCGTGATACAGGATGCCCATCCATTCACCAGGCCAAAGATAAAACTGGATATATTGAATTGAATTGAATAAATGTATTGGCCAAGTATGTACACGTACAAGGAATGTGCCTTGGTGCTCCGCTCGCAACTAACAGCACGAACATACAGTAAACAATTAAGAATAAAGCATAAAACATTAAAACATTAAGAATACAACATTGCGGTTTAAACATGTGAGTGAAATAAACCAGAACAAAAAGAGACGACAGACTTTTGGTTGTTGAGTAGAGCTACTACTCGCGGAAAAAAGCTGTTTTTATGTCTGGCTGTGGCTGCTTTGACAGTCCGGAGTCGCCTTCCAGAGGGAGTGTAAGAAAATAACTGCAGATGCTGGTACAAATTGAAGGTATTTATTCACAAAATGCTGCAGTAACTCAGCGGGTCAGGCAGCATCTCAGGAGAGAAGGAATGTGTGACGTTTCGGGTCGAGACCCTTCTTCCAGAGGGAAGTACTTCAAGGAGTTTGTGGCCAGGGTGAGAGTGGTAATAATGAGAGGTGATAAACTAGATACATCCAACATTGACTATTCTGGCAGTGAATATTGAGGCACTTGGTCGTTCCCTGACCCCCCCCCCCCCCACCCCTTCCTCTCCCACTGCACTGCCTCACTGGGTAGGGAGGAACTGCAGATGCTGGTTTAAACTGAAGATAGACAGACACAAAAAGCAGGAGTAACTCAGCGATCCCATACGGGACAAACCAATTTAGCCCAAAATATGGGATGTCCCGGCTAATACGGGACAGTTGGCAACCCTATCACGGGCAGAACGTACAAATTCCGAATCTGTGGAATTCTTTGCCACAGACGGCTGTGGAGGCCAAGTCAATGGATATTTTTAAGGCAGAGATTCCTGATCAGTGCGGGTGTCAGGGGCTGTGAGGAGAGGGCAGAAGAATGGGGTTAGGAGGGAAAGATAGATCAGCCATGATTGAGTGGCGTAGACTTGATGGGCCGAATGGCCTAATTCTGCTCCTATCACTTATGAACACATGAACCGTGTGGGGTTCCTCCGGGTGCTCCGGTTTCCTCCCACATCCCAAAGGCGTGCGGGTTTGTGGCTTTATCGGCCCCTCTGTAAATTGCCCCCTAGTGCGCAGGGAGTGGATGAGAAAGTGGGACAACATGGAACTGGTGGTGTGAACAGATGATGGCTGGTCGGCGCGGAGAGGGTTAACAGCTTCAAATTCCTGCGTGTTCTTGGCGATTCACCACCAGCAGGCAGATGTAATCGTGCAGAAGACCGGGCCAGTGTGTCTGTTTTTTTTAGCGATTTGGCATGTCAACCAAATACTTGAACAGACTCCTCCAGACGCCCTGCAGAAAGTATCCCTTCTGGCTAATTGGCAACCTGTAGAATTGTCCCTAGTGTGTGTGTGTACGACAGTGACCCGATGGTCGGCCTGGACTGGGCGGGCCGAAGGGCCTGTTTCCATGCTGCACCTCTAAAAGCACACCTCTAACTTGGTATTATAAGAAAATAACTGCAGATGCTGGTACAAATCGAAGGTATTTATTCACAAAAAGCTGGAGTAACTCAGCAGGTCAGGCGGCATCTCAGGAGAGAAGGAATGGGTGACGTTTCGGGTCGAGACCCTTCTTCAGACTGAAGAAGCCTCTAGCTTGGTGCACTGTGCAAGGGAAGCCTGTTTATTCATCAGATCAAACAATGACTCACACACCATGAACCAAGGCAACAGAACACACTCATGTGTTGAATGTGTGTCCAGTCACCATGGCAGCCACTAATTCGCTGACGACACCACTGTTGTTGCCTGAATCACGGCTGGTGATGAGTCAGCGGGCAGGAGAGAGAGAGAGTGAGAGAGAGATAAACACTTGGACGCAGCAGTAGAGTTGCTGCCTTACAGCGAATGCAGCGCCAGAGACCCGGGTTCGATCCCGACTACGGGTGCTGTCTGTACAGAGTTTGTGTGTACGTTCTCCCCGTGACCTGCGTGGGTTTTCTCTGACATCTTCGGTTTCCTCTCACACTCCAAAGACGTCCGGGTTTGTAGGTTAATTGGCTTGGTAAATGTAAAAATTGTCCCCAGTGTGTGTAGGATAGTGTTAGTGTGCGGGGATCGCTGGTCGGCGCGGAACAGGTGGGCCTGTTTCCGTGCTGTGTCTCCGAACTAAACTAAACTAAACCAAACCAAGGAATTGACCTACTGACCTACCTTAGAGAACTGAGTCCATCTACACCTCACGCTGCCTCGGCAAGGCCAGCAGCATCATCAAGGACCAGTCTCACCCTGGTCACTCCCTCTTCTTCCCTCTCCCACCGGGCAAGAGGTGCAGAAGTGTGAAAACGCACACCTCCAGATTCAGGGACAGTTTCTCCCCAGCTGTTATCAGGCAACTGAACCGTCCTCTCACCAAGAGAGTGGTCCTGACCTCCCATCTACCTAATTGGAGACCCTCAGACTATCTTTAATCGGACTTCACTGGACTTTATCTTGCACTAAACCTTATCCCCTTTACCCTATATCTGTACACTGCAGACGGCTCGATTGGAATTATGTATAGACTTTCTGCCGACTGGATAGCACGCAACAAAAATGTTTTTCACTGTACCTCGGTACACGTGACAATAAACGAAACGAAACTAGTGATAGACACAAAATGCTGGAGTAACTCAGCGGGACAGGCAGCATCTCTGGAGAGAAGGAATGGGTGACGTTTCAGATCTCGACCAGAAACGTCACCCATTTCATTCTCTCCAGAGATGCTGCCTGTCCCTCTGAGTTACTCCAGCTTTTTGTGTCTGTCTTCGGTTTAACTCAGCATCTGCCGTTCCTTCCTACCCAAACTAAACCAAAGGTTGACTTCAAAAAGGAGAAGCTGGAAGATCAGGTGCCAGTGTTGGTTGGTGGGTCTGTGGTGGAGAGGGTCAACAGCTTCAAATTGCAGCGTGTTCACAGCTGATTTACCCTGGGCCCAGCATGCAGATGTAATCGTGCCGGTCTATCTATTTTCTTAGAGATCTAAAGAGATTCGGCATGTCACCAAATACTTGAACAAGCTCAGACACTAGAATGGAGACGAGGAAAAACTTTTTCAGTCAGAGAGTTGTAAATCTGTGGAATTCTCTGCCTCAGAAGGCGGTGGAGGCCAATTCTCTGAGTCCTTTCAAGAGAGAGCTAGATAGAGCTCTTAAGGATAGCGGAGTCAGGGGGTATGGGGAGAAGGCAGGAACGGGGTATTGATTGAGAATGATCAGCCATGATCACATTGAATGGTGGTGCGTACAGGCTCGAAGGGCCGAATGGCCTACTTCTATTGTCTATTGTCTATTGTCTAGAAAGTGTCCCCACTGGGTAATTGGTTTTGGTAAGTTGTAAAATTGTCCCTCGTGTGTGTATGATCGTGTACGGGGTGATCGTTGGTCGGCGTGGACTTGGTGGGCCGAAGGGCCTGTTTCCGCGCTATATCCTAAAGTCTAAAGTTTTTAAAAGTCTAAAAATTTGTAAAGTCTAACCTGTAAAGTCCAAAGTTTAACGTCTCTGTCTGGCCCACTGAGTAACTCCAGCATTTTGTGTCTATCTTTGGTACAAACCAGCATCTGCAGTTTTTGTTTTTATGGCCCATCAAATCAACCCATCCTTGGTGACCAAGTTGCTTAACCCAGCTCATCCCACATGCCTGCATGACCCATATTTCTTCTACTCTTGTTGATACATTCTTTATTCCAGCATCTCGAACAGTCGGTGTGGTTCAGTTAGATACTTTTTTTCAATCTCTTACCTCGTCGGGAGATGTGATTTTTCTCAGTGTCTTATCTCCGTCCCCACTGCGGCCTAACGTCGAGGAGTTGGCGACCTTTCCTGGAGACCGGCCAGGCGCTTCAAGCCACGGGCGCGGTGCGGACTTTAACATCACGGAGCTGGCGATCCTTTGCCGTGGACCGACAGTGGAGAGCTCCAACCGCGGGGCCTGTGGACTCTAACACCGTGAAGCTCGCAGTCTCTGGTGAGAAGAGGCCGACTCGGGAGCTCCATGCCGCGGAGAGAGTTTCGACCGTCCCGACGCTGGAGTTTCGATCGCCCCGACGCGAGGGTCTCGGACATCGGACAGTCGGCAGCGGCGACTGCGGACGGTTCAACAACCCTGACCGCGGGTGAACAAAGAGGAGAGGATTGAACTTTATTACCTTCCATCACAGTGAGGAATGTGGAATCCGCTGTGGTGGATGTTTATGTTAACTTTTATTATGTGTGGCTGTGTGTCTCGTTGCTTTTCACTTAATATGGCTGTACGGTAACTCAAATGTCACTGTACCTTAATTGGTACCTTAAATGAATCTTGAATCTTGAATCTTGAGACACATCTGTATGTGTAGGAAGGACCTGCCGACGCAGGTTTAAACCGAAGATAGACACAAATAACTGGAGTAACTGAACGGGACAGGCAGCATCTCTGGATATGCTTCTTAAGGGTCTCGACCCCAAACGTCACCCATTCCTTCTCTGCAGAGATGCTGCCTGTCCCGCTGAGTTACTCCAGTTTTTGTGTCGATCTTTGATACATCTGTACCCCAGTCAGGAGACCACCAGTTGCTGTGCAGCCCGACAGTTTGTGCCAAACAGTGAGTACTGGGGTAACGACACAACACACACCAGCTGCTTCCAATTTCAATGCTTCAATGATACTTTACCATCACTTTCATCCACTAATCCCTCTTCATACGTGATGGGAGCAGAAACATCGAGTTTACTATATACACCAATGTATATTGATGACTGATCGATCTCTCCCTCCTAGCCCCATTCTCCTGCCTTCTCCCCATCACCTCTCACACCCGTACTAATCCAGAATCTATCTATCTCTGCCATTTAAAACTGAGGTGAGAAGAAACTTTTTCACCCAGAGAGTTGTGAATTTGTGGAATTTTCTGCCACAGAAGGCAGTGGAGGCCAATTCACTGGATGAATTTAAAGGGGAGTTAGATAGAGCTCTAGGGGCTAGTGGAATCAAGGGATATGGGGAGAAGGCCGGCACGGGTTACTGATTGTGGATGATCAGCCATGATCACATTGAATGGCGGTGCTGGCTCAAAGGGCCAAATGGCCCCCTCCTGCACTATTTTCTACGTTTCTATGTTTCTGTGCCTTAAAAATATCCATTGACCTGGCTTCCACAGCCTTCTGTGGCAATGAATTCCACAAATTCACCACCCTCTGACTAAAGTAATTCCTCCTTATCTCCTTCCTAAAGGAACGTCCTTTAATTCTGAGGCTGTGACCTCTGGTCCCAGACTCTCCCACTAGTGGAAACATCCTCTCCACGTCCACTCTATCCAGTCTTATACTAAACGCTGTTCCCTTTATCCTTTATCTGTGCACTGTGGACGGCTTGTTTGTATTTACGTGTAGTCTTTTCTTTGATTGGATAGCACTTAACAAAAGTTTTTCTCTGCACCTCGGCACACACGATGATAATAAACCCCTACGTTTTAGTTTTAGTTTTAGAAATGCAGCGCGGACATAGGCCCTGCGGCCCACCGGGTCCACGCCGACCAGCGATTGCCCCGCACACTAACGCTATCCTACACACTAGGGACAATGTTTACATTTATACCAAAGCCAATCAACCTACGTACCTGCACGTTTTTGGAGTGTGGGAGAAAATTGAAGATCTCGGAGAAAACCCACGCAGGTCACGGGGAGAACGTACATACTCCGTACAGACGGCGCCCGTGGTCGTGATTGAACCCAAGTCTCTAGCGTTATGAGGCTTAGTTTATACCTCATAACGCCTCTTGAGTTTATTTTAGAAATACAGCGTGGAAACAGGCCCTTCGGCCCACCGAGTCCATGCCGACCAGCGATCACCTACACACTGACACTACCCTACACACAATTTACAGAAGCCAATGAACCTACAAACCTGCACGTCTGTGGGATTTGGGAGGAAACCAGAGCACCCGGAGAAACCCACGCGGTCATGGGGTGAACGTACAAACTCCGTACAGACAGCGCCCGTAGTCAGGATCGAACCCGGGTCTCTGGCGCTGTGAGGCAGCGGCTCTACCGCTGCGCCACCGTGACGCCCTAATGGTCTGAAATCTCCCTGCATTAATGGGTGAAATGTTACCAGAGATGATAGAGAACAATCTGCCAAGACATCTGCCAAGGGTCTCGACCCGAAACGTCACCCATTCCTTCCCTCCTGAGATGCTGCCTGACCTGCTGAGTTGCTCCAGCATTTTGTGAAATAAATACCTTCGATTTGTACCAGCATCCGCACTATTCTTACACAATCTGCCAAGACGTTACTTTCAGGAAGGACTATTTAAACACTGTGCACATCCACAGGAAGTGATAAAAATGCCCTTTATTAAAGACTGACAATGGGCACTTTAACCACATGTGATTTATTCTATTACAAATCTCAAATTGTGAAGTACAGAGGCAAATAAATAAATGATGGGTCTTTGTCCCAAACATTATGGAGGGCACTGTATACCACACACGCACACACATATACACATACACACACACACACACAAACATACATACACACACATACACGCACACACAAACATACATACGCACACACACACCCACATACACACACAAACATACATACACACCCACACATACATATACACACACACATACACACACACATACACATACACACACACATAAACATCCACACCCACACATACACATATACACATATACACACACACATAAACACCCACACCCACACATACACATATACACACACACACACACACACATAAACACACATATACACACATAAACATACACACACGCACACACATAAACATATATGTATAGGAAAGAACTGCAGATGCTGGTTTAAATCGTAGACACAAAATGCTGGAGTAACTCAGCGGGACGGGCAGCATCTCTGGAGAGAAGGAATGGGTGATGTTCTTCAGACATACACACACATATACGGTATACTGTAGGAACATAGGGATTGGCTGGGAGAGTTCGAACCCTCGGATTGGCTAGCGATGTCACCAGGTGTGCCAGCGCGGGAGGGACAAGCTGTCTAGTGTTGAACTCCGTCTAGGTAAGACGTTTTGTTGGTGTCTACAGTTTTGAATGTTGCGATTGTCACGGAGTTTTTGCCCATGCAATAAACTTTGTCTGCAACATCCATCCGCTACCAGACTCGCCACATTGGTGACCCCGGCGTGATCAACGATCACGAGAACATGTCGCAAGAAGGAACGAGCAGTGGGCAGCCGAACGCGGGCGGCGTTCACCTGCCCCCGTTCTCGGCCCATCAACCGCACCTGTGGTTCGTGCAGGCAGAGTCCCGGTTCCACCTCAAGAAAGTCGCGGAGGACCAAGAGAAGTTCCACCACTTGGTAAGCTGTCTACAGCCCGAGGTGGCCGCGCGGGTGGGACGGTACCTGACCAGCCCCCCCCAAACCAAGAAATACGAGGGGCTCAAGAAGCTCCTGCTGAGGACTTTTGGTTTTAGCCAAAACCAGCGGGCCCTGAAGCTCCTGCATTTACCGGAGCTAGGGGATCGGCTACCGTCTGTCCTGATGACCGAAATGCTAACCTTGATCGGCGACCACCAGCCTTGCATGATGTTTGAAGCGGCATTCTGGGAGAAATTGCCCCGGGACGTCAGGTTAGTTTTGGCGGACGTCTCTTTCGAAGACCCGGTGGCGTTCGCAGAGAAGGCCGACGCGCTCGTAACGGAGGACGCCACGGGGAAACGACTCGGTATATCGGGTTTCAAGGCCTAGCAGCAACCGGCCGCGCTGCCAAGATGGCGGCGCATCGGCCGCCATTTTACAGAAAGCCCGCCAAGACGGAGCTGCAGCGTCCGCCATTTTGCAGCGGGCCCACGCAACAGAGCCGCACGGTAAATGCAGGAGCTTCAGGGCCCGCTGGTTTTTTTCCACAAGCGGTGGGGCAGTGAAGCCCGAAATTGCAGGGCCCCGTGTACCTTTCCGGGAAATGCCTCGGCCGATCGAATGTAGAGGCAGTCTCGATCGGCCGCAACCGCCGCCTCTACGCCACGGGTCGAGGTACCGGCACCGTTTTCCTGGTCGATACGGGAGCGGTCGTTAGCATCGTGCCTCCCTACGGCTGCGAAGTTCGAGCAGGTAGGAAAGATCCGTCCCTCATCGCGGTAAACGGCAGTCCCATCCGCACCTACGGCAAGAGGGCCATGTCCCTGTCCTTCGGGTCCGCGACCTACCATTGGGAATTCATCGTTGACGACGTGGGCCAGGCCATCCTGGGCGCAGATTTCCTCTGGGCTTTTTCGTTGGTCGCAGACGTCCGCGGAAGGGCCTGCAGACCTCTGCTAGCAGCGTGGAGCCTGCTACTTCTCCACCTGCCACCCCACCCGGCCCGTCGATCCAGGCCATCACCGCGGCTCCCAATCAGTTCGCTGCGGTCCTCGCCGACTTCCCGGAGCTCCTCATACAGTGGTTCGGTGCCCGTTCCGCTAAGCACGGTGTCGTCCACTTCATCCCTACCGAGGGGCCGCCTGTATTCGCCCGGGTGCGGCGCCTGCCTCCCGACAAGCTGGCCATGGCTCGGAAGGAGTTCCTCAATTTGGAACGACTGGGGATTGTTCGGCCTTCAGATAGTCCGTGGGCCTCCCCCTTGCATATGGTCTCCAAAGCATCTGGGGGGTGGAGACCATGCGGGGATTACCGGCGTCTTAACGCTGCCACCCGGCCTGACCGCTATCCGATCCCTCACATACAGGACTTCTCAGCCAGCTAGTCGTTCGGTCCCAGAGCACCTGGTCCACCTACGCACTGTGTTCCAGAGGCTGCAGGACCACGTCCTGATCCTCCACCCGTCCAAATGCCAGTTCGGCCTGTCCTCTGTGGATTTCCTGGGTCACCTGGACACACCGGCCGGTGCCACTCCCTTGCCCGCCCAGGTGGACGCCGTCCGCCCTTTCCCCCGCCCTACCACCATCAAGGGCTTGCAGGAATTCGTGGGCATGGTGAACTTTTATCACCGGTTCGTGCCTGCGGCAGCTCGGATCATGCGCCCCCTTTTTCAATGCCTCGCAGGTAAACCCGCTGAGTTGGTCTGGTCCACAGCTGCCGCGGCGGCCTTTGATGCGGTCAAGCTGGCCCTTGCCAACGCCACCATGCTCGTGCACCCCCGCTCCTCTGCCCCCACGGCCCTGACGGTGGACGCCTCAGCCGTGGCGGTGGGGGGTGGGGGGGGTTTAGAGCAACAGGTCAATGGTCACTGGCAGCCTCTGGCATTTTTCAGCCGGCAGCTTATTCGACCTGAGCTGAACTACAGTGCCTTTGACAGGGAGCTCCTGGCACTCTATTTAGCTGTTCGTCATTTTCGCTATTTTTTGGAGGGCCGCTCTTTTGTTGCCTACACGGATCACAAGCCCCTCACGTTTGCTTTTTCTAAGGTTTCTGATCCGTGGTCGGCCCGCCAGCAACGGCACCTCACCCTCATTTCGGAGTTCACCACGGATGTTCGCCACATCGCGGGTAGGCTTAACGCCGTTGCTGACGCCCTGAATCGGCCGGCCAGTCCCTCTGTGGCTGCGGTGGGGGGTGAGGTGGATTTTTGGGAGCTAGCAGAGGCTCAGCGCCTGGAAGACGTTGCCTCAGCATACGCCTCCACCGCCTCAGGGTTGCGGTTGGCCCAGGTAGCGTGCGGCCCCACAGGTACCACACTTTGGTGTGACGTTTCCCTTCCCCGCCCCCGCCCGGTTGTGCCGACCGCCCTGCGGCGCAAGGTTTTTGAGGCCATTCACGGCCTGGCACACCCGTCCATTCGGGCAACCTCGGCCATGGTGGCCGCCCGATTTGTCTGGCATGGCCTGCGGAAGCAGGTGGCCGCCTGGGCCCGCGCCTGTGTCCCGTGCCAGACCTCCAAGGTCCACCGCCACGTCCAGCCCCCGTGCCAGAATTTCGTGGTTCCGTCCGTTTTTTCTACATCCACGTGGATTTGGTTGGTCCATTGCCTTACTCTAGGGGCTACACTCATCTCCTGACGGTGGTTGACCGTTTTACTCCTTGGTCGGAGGCTTTTCTGTTGTCGGACACCTCGGCGGCCTCCTGTGCACGGGCCCTGGCGTTACATTGGGTTGCCCGTTTTGTTGGTTGTCTAGTTTTGAATGTTGCGATTGTCACGGAGTTTTTGCCCATGCAATAAACTTTGTCTGCAACACCCATCCGCTACCAGACTCGCCACAATACACTCACACACATATATATATATATTATATATATAAATATATATATACATATGTGTGTGTACTGAACTTTCTTCTTGTCTATACAGTGTACTATGTCTGCTGCAAGTAAGGATTTCATTGTTCTGTTTGGAACATTTGACAGTAAAACACTCTTGACTTGAGTGGCCTAATTCTGCTCCTATCCCTTATGAATTTATCAACAAATGAGTCACTCCAGTGGGTGTGTGGAACGAGCTGCCAGAGGAGGTAGTCGAGGCTGGGACTGTCCCAAAGTTTAAGAAGCAGTTCGACAGGTTAGGACAGGTTTGGACACGGATAGGACAGGTTTGGAGGGATATGGACCAAACGCGGGCATGTGGGACTAGTGTAGCTGGGACACGTTGGCCGGTGTGGGCAAGTTGGGCCGAAGGGACTGTTCCCACGCTGCATCACTCTATGACCACGTCTCCTTTAAATTTTGCCCCTCTCACCTTAAAGCTCCGTCCGCTAGTGTTTGATACTTCTACCCAGTGATGGTAGAATTGTGTGGGGCCTCTGAGTGTACTTACTGCAGGCTGCACTGTGGCAAGAGATGGACGAAGTGTCTTTCGAAACTGTGTTTGTTCCAGTCAGCCAGTCAGTCAGTGAAGGTGTGGCTCCCTGCCAGCACCGTGCTGGGTGTGTGTCACTGATTGCCAAACCGGTGGTGTGGGATTAACAGCGGAGCGCACGCTGTAACGTAGCAGGGTGGTGATGACTTTGTTCCGTCATGCATCAGATGGAATCTGGGGAACACCCCTGCCTGTAAATCTGGATCTCAACAGACCAGTTTCCTGCAGCGGAGCCGACGGGATCCTTTCAGCAGCTGTTGTCAGTCTCTGAGCTCCACGTCCCTGTCTCCCACTGTTTTACATCGCGGATCAGACCTGGGTTAACCAGGCGTGTGTGGCAGACAGCAGTAATCTCCTTCCAAGCTGCATTGGGAATGTGCCAAACTGTGAGTACTGGGGTAACGACACAACCCAGGAGCTTTTTCACCCAGAGAATTTGTTGTGAATCTGTGGGATTCTCTGCCACAGAAGGCAGTGGAGGCCAAATCACTGGATGGGTTTAAGCGAGAGTTAGATAGAGCTCTAGGGGCTAGTGGAATCAGGGGATATGGGGAGAAGGCAGGCACGGGTTACTGATTGTGGACGATCAGCCATGATCACAATCGAAGGGTGACTCTGAGGGCCGAATGGCCTCCTCCTGCACCTATTTTCTATGTTTCTATGTGTCTAAGTTTCTAACCCACAACCGCTGCGTTCAGTTTCAATGCTCCAGTGATATTTTACTGTCACTTTAATCCACTAACTCCTCTTCATCAATCGAGTCTATTCCGCCATTCAATCACGGCTGATCTATCTCTCCCTCCTAACCCCATTCTCGTGCCTTCACCCCATAACCTCTGACACCCTTACTAATCAAGAATCTATCTATCTGCCTTAAATACAGTATATCCACTGACTTGGTCTCCATGGCCTGCTGTCATGAGTGATCGGAGTAGAATTAGGCCATTCTGCCCATCAAGTCTACTCCGCCATTCAATCATGGCTGTGGCAATGAATTCCACATATTCACCACCCTCTGACTCAAGAAATTCCTCCTCATCTCCTTCCTAAAGGAATGTCCTTTAATTCTGAAGCTGTGACCTCTGGTCCAACACACTCCCACTAGTGGAAACATCCTCTCCACATCCACTCTATCCAGGCCTTATACTCTTAAGAGTGTCGTCTCTTATACTAAACGCTGTTCCCTTTATCCTGTATCTGTGCACGGCTAGATTGTATTCACGTGTAGTCTTTTCTTTGACTGGATAGCACGTAACTAAAGTTTTTCTCTGTACGTCGGCACACACGACGATAATAAACCCCTTCGTTTTAGTTTTAGAGATACAGAGCAGACACAGGCCCTGTGTCCCACCGAGTCCGCGCCGACCAGCGATCACCCCGTACACTAACGCTATCCTACACACTAGGGACAATTTTACCATCTTTACCTAAGGCAATTAACCTACAATCCTATACAGTTAGTTATAGTTCAGTTAATCATCAAGTGTACCGAGGTACAGTGAAAAGCTTTTTGATGTGTGCTTCCCAGTCAGCGGAAAGGCTACACATGATTACAATCGAGCCATTCGCAGTGTACTGACACATGATAAGGGAATAATGTTTAATGCGAGGTAAAGCCAGCAAGGTCCGATCAAGGATAGTCCGAGGGTCACCAATGAGGTGGATAGCAGTTCAGGACCGCTCCCTGGTTGTGGTAGGATGGTTCAGTTGCCTGATAACAGCCGGGAAGAAACTGTCCCTGAATCTGGAGGTGTGCGTTTTCACACTTCTGTATCTCTTGCCCGGTGGGAGAGGGGAGAGGGGGGAGTGACCGACCGGGGTGAGACTGGTCCTTGATTGTGCTGCTGGCCTTGCCGAGGCAGCGTGAGGTGTAGATGGAGTCATGTTCTATAGACCGCCCCCTCCCCTGACATCAGTCTGAAGAAGGGTCTCGACCCAAAACGTCACCCATTCCTTCTCTCCCGAGATGCTGCCTGACCCGCTGAGTTACTCCAGCATTTTGTGTCTACCAATGAAATGCCTTGTTTTGCATGCCGTTGATTAAAAATCTTATCTTTAGGTTTCTTATTGTCAAGTGTACCGAGGTACAGTGAACAGCTTTGTTTTGATCAGACATATCGTACATAAATACAATCAAGTCGAACTCAAGGACAATACTGAACTAAAAACTAAAACTAACCTAACCTAAACTAAATTAAACAGGGCCACACTTTGGCGCAGTGGTAGAGTTGCTGCCTTGCAGCGCTTACAGCGCCAGAGACCCGGGTCTGACTACGGGTGCTTGACTGTACGGAGTTTGTACGTTCTCTCCTTTTCCTGCGTGGCTTTTCTCCGACATCTTCGGGTTCCTCCCACACTCCAAAGACATGCGTACAGGTTAGTTGGCTTGGTATAATTGTAAATTGTCCCGAGTGTGTACAGGATAGTGTTAGTGCGCGGGGATCGCTGGTCGGTGCGGACTCGGTGGGCCGAAGGGCCTGTTTCTGCGCTGTATCTCTAAACTAAACTAAACTAACCTTAACTAAACAAAGGGAAGATACAGAGTGCAGAATATAGTTCTCAGCATTGTAGCGCACCAGTTCCAGAGACAAAGTCCAATGTCCGCAATGGTATAGAGGTGAATCAGACAGTATCCTAGCTTATGGAAGGACTGCTCAGAAGCCTGATATTAGAGGGGGAAAAGTGTAGGAAGGAACTGCAGATGGTGGTTTAAACTGAAAATAGACACAAAATGCTGCAGTAACTCAGCAGGACAGGCAGCATCTCTGGAGAAAAGGAATAGGTGACGTTTCGGGTCGAGATCCTTCTTCAGACCGAGAGTCAGGGGAACGGGAAACAAGAGATATGGACAGTGATGTAGCGAGATGCAGAATAAATGAATGAAAGATATGCAAACAAGTAACGATGATAAAGGAAACAATCCATTGTTAGCTGTGGGCTAGATGAAAACGAGTTACAGACAATGAGACTCAACGAGACGACTTTGAAGTGCGTACAGCCTCTTGGGTGGGGGAGTGATGGAGAGAGAGAGAGAGAGTGAGGGGATGCAAGGGTTACTTGAAGTTAGAGAAATCGATATTCATGCCGCTGGGGTGTAAGCTGCCAGAGGGGAAGAAGCTGTTCCTGGATCTGGTGGTGTGCTGTTTCGAGCTGCTCGATCTATTGTCTTTCTTTGACAGACTCAACGTTGAACGAGTTTCCGCCGTTTGTCTTTATAGATAAAATAGATGACAAGCAACAGAACAAAGGCCTTGAAGATAATCATCATTGGCTCCGTAGCGTAAGTCTTTTTACAGCCTGCTGTCATGTGGAGATATTGTGGGAGCATCTGAGAAAAGTGTTGGAGAGAAGGTGGGGTGGGGGAGAGGAATAGAAATCTGTAAACAACACGAAGGAAGAACGATAAAGAACAACAACAGCTGATTTGTAAAATTACATTAGACAGCGCGGAAACAGGCCCTTCCATCCCGACTACGGGCGCAGTCTGTACGGAGTTTGCACGTTCTCCCCATGACCGCGTGGGTTTTCTCCAGGTGCTCTGGTTTCCTTCCACACTCCAAAGACGTGCAGGTTCGTTGGTTAATTTGCTTCTAAACATTATCCCTAGGATATTATGTTGGATAGTGCTAGTGTATGAGGTGATTGCTGGTCGGCGTGGACTCAGTCGGCCGAAGGGCCTGTTTCCACGCTGTATCTCTAAACTAAACTAAATCCAACACAGATTAAAGAAGGGTCTCGACGTGAAACGTCGTCTGTCCATTCCCTCCACAGATGCTGCCTGACCAGGTGAGTTCCTCCAGCACTTTGTATTTTGCTCAAGACTCCAGCACCTGCAGTTCCTTGTAAACTCCAAGACCTGTACTGACTTGACTAGGGGTGCCAACTATCTCACTCCCAAATACAGGACAAGGTGACGTCACCGCCCCACGCCCCACCTGACCTCACTCAGCCAGCGGCCACGTGGTCCCGCTCCACCAATGGCAGCCGCCCGGGCCGGCAGGCGGGTTGCTACGCACCCTCCGTTAGGCAGTGCCCGAGCCTCCGGGCCTGCACTGTCCGGGCCTGCACTGTCCCGGCCTACACTGTCCGGGCCTCCAGCGTCCGGGCCTCCAGCGTCCGGGCCTACAGCGTCCGGGCCTACACTGTCCGGACCTACAGCGTCGGGGCCTACAGCATCCGGGCCCACAGCGTCGGGGCCTACAACCTCCGGGCCTACAGCGCCCCCTGGGCCTAATTCGGGACAAGGCCGGTCCCGTACGGGACAAACCAATTTAGCCCAAAATACGGGATGTCCCGGCTAATACGGGACAGTTGGCAATCCCAGACTTGACCAAGTCATTCCAATTCATTATTTAAAGTTGTTTTGTTAAATATCTGAAATTTCTGCTTTTGCCACCCATATGATGTGAACCCAAGGAAAGGTCCAAAGATAAATAAGAAGAAAAAGATTGAGATATTTGAGGTGGATAATTGAGGCAACTTTAAAAATTCCTTAGTCCTCTGATGCTGGTCAACAGACAAAGGCACCATCTGCTGGTCAGCCCAGGAATTACAACTAGAGAGCAGAGGTGCTCAAAATCAGAAAGGAGACACAAGGAACTGCAGATGCTCGACTCTACAGCAAAACACACAAAGTGCTGGAGGAACTCAGCGGGTCAGGCAGCGTCTGTGGAGACGACATTCCGAGCATATCAATTCAGACCAGTCTGAAGAAGGGTCTCGACCAGAAACGTCACCCATTCCTTCTCTCCAGAGATGCTGCCTGTGAGTTGCTCCAGCATTTTGTGTCTATGTTCGTTTTTTGTTTAAACCAGCATCTGTAATTCCTTCTGACACATTCCCTGCATATCCATGTGCCTGTCCAAAAACAGATAGGCACTCAGTTTAGTAACACAGCGAGTAACTCAGCGAGTCTGACAGCATCTCTGATGCTGAGTTACTGCTGAGATGCAGAGTAAAAGGATAGGTGACGTTTGGTGTTGGAGTTAAAAGGTTTTTTATCCAACAATGTCTTAAACTCAACTATTGTATCTGTGTTCACCATCGCCCATGGCAACACATTACAGGCACCCACCACCCCCTGTGTAAACAAAACACTTCCCTTTCAAATCTCCTTTAAACTTTGCCCCTCTCATCTTAAAGCAGAGCACTCTAGTCCAGACTAGTCTTTGAGATTCACATACTGGGAAAAAAAGGTTCTGACTTTTACCATAGAAACATAGAAAATAGGTGCAGGAGTAGGCCATTCAGCCCTTCGAGCCAGCACCACCATTCAATATGATCATGGCTGATCATCCACAATCAGTACCCCGTTCCTGCCTTCTCCCCATATCCCTTGATTCCACTTGCCCCTAGAGCTCTATCTAACTCTCTCTTAAATCCATCCAGTGAATTGGCTTTCACTGCGCTCTGTGGCAGAGGATTCCACAAATTCACAACTCTCTGGGTGAAAAAGTTTTTTCTCACCTCAGTTTTAAATGGCCTCCCCTTTATTCTTAGACTGTGTGGCCCCTGGTTCTGGACTCCCCCAACACGGGGAACCGTTACTCTCTGCCTCTCAGATATACTATGTACATGCTTCTATCTGGTTTTCCCAATAATCCTCTCAAATGCTCCAAAGAAAACATTACACTTGTATTAAGTTTGCCCAACCTCTCCCTGTAGCTGATGCTGTCTAATCCAGGCAGCATTCTGGTAAACCTTCTCTGTAGACACAAAATGCTGGAGTAACTCAGCGAGAATGTCAGGCAGCATCTCTGGAGAGAAGGAACGGGTGATGTTTCAGGTTGAGACCCGAAACGTCACCCATTCCTTCTCTCCAGAAATGCTGCCTGTCCCGCTGGATTACTCCAGTAATTTGTGCTTATCTTCGGTTTCACACCAGCATCTGCAGTTCCTTCCTGCACAAAACCTCCTCTGTACCCTGACTAGAAGGATGAGAGGGGATCTTATCGAAACGTATAAGATTATTAATGGGTTGGACACGTTAGAGGCAGGAAACATGTTCCCAATGTTGGGGGAGTCCAGAACCAGGGGCCACAGTTTAAGAATAAGGGATAGGCCATTTAGAACGGAGATGAGGGAAAACTTTTTCAGTCAGTTGTGAATCTCTGGAATTCTCTGCCTCAGAAGGCAGTGGAGGCCAATTCTCTGAATGCATTCAAGAGAGAGCTAGATAGGGCTCTTAAGGATAGCGGAGTCAGGGGGTATGGGGAGAAGGCAGGAACGGGGTACTGATTGAGAATGATCAGCCATGATCACATTGAATGGCGGTGCTAACACAAAGGGCCGAATGGCCTACTCCTGCACCTATTGTCTATTGAGTCTTGGCTTGGAGTCTGGTGTTGGTTGTGAGGCAGAGGCGCCATCCAGAGGCTATCCGCAGTACTGGAGGCGAGCGGGACAAGAACTGGTCTGATGGGACATGTCACACAGCAAGCTGCAGAAAACATTGAGATTTAAGTTTATTATTGCCACATGAACCGAGGTACAGCGAAAAGCTTTGCTTTGCATGTGCCATCCAACCAAATCTATGGGCGGCACGATAGTGCAGCGGTAGAGTTGCTGCCTCACAGCGCCAGAGACCCGGGTTTGATCCTGACTATGGGTGTTCTCTGTGTGTCTGTGTGGAGTTTGCACGTTCTCCCCGTGACCGTGTGGGTATGGGATGCAAAACTGGGATGACCTAGAACTAGTGTACGGGCCATCGCTGGTCGGCGTGGACTCGGTGGGCTGAAGGGCTCGTTTCCACGCTGCATATCAATAGACAATAGGTGCAGGAGGAGGCCATTCGGCTCTTCGAGCCAGCACCGCCATTCAATGTGATCATGGCTGATCATTCTCAATCAGTACCCCGTTCCTGCCTTCTCCCCATACCCCCTGACTTCGCTATCCTTAAGAGCTCTATCCAGCTCTCTCTTGAATGCATTCAGAGAATTGGCCTCCACTGCCTTCTGAGGCAGAGAATTCCACAGATTCACAACTCTCTGACTGAAAAGGTTTTTCCTCATCTCAGTTCTAAATGGCCTACCCCTTATTCTTAAACTGTGGCCCCTGGTTCTGGAGAAGAAAAAGTTCCTTCTCACCTGGGTTAGGAGGGAGAGGTAGATCAGCCATGATTGAATGGCAGACCTGATGGGCCAAATGGCCTAATTCTGCTCCTATCACTTATGAACTTATGAATGTGTGGGGATCGCTGGTTGGCGCAGACCCGGTGAGCCAAAGGGACTGTTTCCGCGCTGTATCTCTAAACTAAAGGACACTAAACTAAACTCATATCCACTTGTCTCATTACAGCGTGGGTAAAACAGCACTACTGAACCGATACATCAACAACAGGTTTAAGGCTGACTATCAGTGCACACTTGGAGTAAATATCCTCACAAAGCACATCATAGTGGACAATGTGACAGTGAAGCTACTGGTGAGCAGATCCATCGTTGAACACTAGGGGGGGCTTGTGAGTCATGTTCATGAGTTCTAGGAGCAGAATCAGCCATTCGGCCCATCGAGTCTACTCCGCCATTCAATCATGGCTGACCTATCTCTCCCTCATAACCCCATTCTCCTGCCTTCTCCCCATAATCTCTGACACCCGTACTAATCAAGAATCTATCTATCTCTGCCTTAAATATATTCACTGACTTGACCTCCACAGCCTTCTGTGGCAAAGAATCCCACAGATTCATCACCCTCTGACTAAAGAAATGCTCCACATCTCCTTTCTAAAGGTACATCCTTTTATCCTGAGGCTGTGGCCTCTGGTCCTAGACTCTCCCACTAGTGGAAACATCCTCCCCACATCCACTCTATCGCGCTGTATCTCTAAACTAAGCTGTTTAAACCGCAATGTTGTATTCACAATAGACAATAGGTGCAGGAGTTGGCCATTCGGCCCTTCGAGCCAGCACCGCCATTCAATGTGATCATGGCTAATCATTCTCAATCAGTACCCCATTCCTGCCTTCTCCCCATACTCCCTGACTCCGCTATCCTTAAGAGCTCTATCTAGCTCTCTCTTGAATGCATTCAGAGAATTGGCCTCCACTGCCTTCTGAGGCAGAGAATTCCACAGATTCACAACTCTCTGACTGAAAATGTTTTAATGTTTTATGCTTTATTCTTAATTGTTTACTGTGTGTTCGTGTTGTTACTTGCGAGCGGAGCAGCAAGGCACATTCCTTGTACGTGTACATACTTGGCCAATAAACGTATTCACTCATCTAAACTAAACTAAATTACGTTTCTGAGCGGATTTGACTTTTGTTGAAGGGCATCTGGGTGTGCAACTCCTGTTCCTAGTGCTCACGTCCTTCTGTTCTCTCCTGGGCCAGATCTGGGACACTGGAGGGCAAGAGCGTTTCAAAGCCCTGGTGTCCTCCTTCTTCAAAGGCTCGGACGGCTGCTTGCTCGTGTTCGACGTGACCAACCGTGATTCCTTCCACGCCATGGACGGCTGGAGGGACGAGGTCTTGGCCAATGTACCGGCCGGGCAAGAGGACTTCCCTTTCGCAGTCCTGGGCAACAAAGTGGATCTAAGCGACAGGGAGGTAAGTCAAAGACAGAGGACACAAAACGCTGGCATTCAGAACGCAGGCGTTCTGGCACCATCTCTGTAGAGAGGCAACGGGTGACGTTTCGGGTCGAGACCCTTCTTCAGACTGAGAGTCCGTCCGGGCAGAGGGAGACACAGAGGTATGGAAGGGTAAGGTGGGAAAACAAGAGATCAAAAGGGACAAAGATCAAGGAAAATGCAGCGTGGCATTGTTAACTGGGAAGGTGACAACGAGGCATACAATCAGTAACATTTAATCAGAAGGACAGTGAAACTAGTCGGAGAACTAGGTTGGGGAGGGATGGAGAGAGAGGGAAAGCAAGGGTTACTTGAAGTTAGAGAACTCAATATCCATTAGCAAATTGGAGCAACACCACCTCATATTTCGCTTGGGCAGCTGACACCACAGCGGTATGAACATTGACTTCTCTAACTTCAAGTAACCCTTCCTTCCCCTCTCTCTCCACCCCTCCCCAACCCTAGTCATCGTACTAGTTTCACTGTCGTCCTGTTGTGTTTCGCTGTCTGTATAACTCGTTATCACTCGGCCCACAGCCAACAATGGACCATTGTGGGCTCCAGCTTTCTTTGATCATCGTTACTTTTTGCATATCTTTCATTCATTTGTTCTTATTTCCCTCTCCCCTGAATCTCCGTCTGAAGAAGGGTCTCGACCTGAAACGTCACCCATTCCTTCTCTCCAGAGGTGCTGCCTGTCCCGCTGAGCTACTCCAGCATTTTGCATCTATCTTATGTCTTGTTTTGTTCTTTGCACATTTCTTTTAAAAAATGTTACGTGCAATCTGTGTATAATTTATACATAATTTGTTTGAGTCACATGCACAGGTACAGTGAAAAGCTTTAGTTGCGTGCTAACCAGTCAGAGGAAAGACTACACTTTTGGTGTGTCTATGTGTAATGTTGTATTGAGTATGGAAATTAAGATGTCATGTTGCAGTTATATAAGGCGTTGGTGATGTCTCATCCTTCTAAACTCCAGTGTATACAAGCCGAGTCGCTCCAGTCTTTCAACATACGACAGTCCCGCCATTCTGGGAATTCACCTAGTGAACCTACAATGCACGCCTTCAATAGCAAGAATGTCCTTCCTCAAATTTGGAGACCAAAACTGCACACAGTACTCCAGGTGCGGTCTCACCAGGGCCCTGTACAACCGCAGGACCTCTTTGCTCCTATACTCAACTCCTCTTGTCATAAAGGCCAACATGCCATTAGCTTTCTTCACTGCCTGCTGTACCTGCATGCTAACTTTAAGTGACTGATGAACAAGGACACCCAGACCTCTTTGTACTTCCCCATTTCCTAACTTGACACCATTCAGATAATAATCTGCCTACCTGTTCTTACCACCAAAGTGGATAATCTCACATTTATCCACATTAAACTGCATCTGCCATGCATCCGCCCACTCACACAACCTGTCCAAGTCACCCTGCATCTTCATAACATCCTCCTCACAGTTCACACTTCCACCCAGCTGTGTGTCATCCACAAATTTGCCAATGTTACTTTTAATCCTTTCATCTAAGTCATTAATGTATATTGTAAATAGCTGCGGTCCCAGCACCGAGCCTTGCGGTATCCCACTAGTCACTGCCTGCCATTCCGAAAGAGACCCGTCTAATCCCTACTCTTTGCTTCCTGTCCGCCAACCAATTTTCTATCCATTTCAGCACCCTAGCCCCAATACCATGTGCCCTAATCTTGCCCACTAATCTCCTATGTGGGACCTTATCAAAGGCTTTCTGAAAGTCCAGGTACACTACATCCTCCCCTGTCCATTTTCCTAGTTACATCCTCAAAAAATTCCAGAAGATTAGTCAAGCATGATTTCCCTTTCGTAAATCCATGCTGACTCGGAACGATCCTGTTACTGCTATCCAAATGCTCCGCAATTTCGTCTTTTATAATTGACTCCAGCATCTTCCCCACCACTGATGTCAGACTAACTGGTCTATAATTTCCCGTTTTATCTCTCTCTCTCCTTTCTTGAAAAGTGGGATAACATTAGCTACCCTCCAATAATAATAATAATAATGCATTACATTTATATAGCGCTTTTCTAAACACTCAAAGACGCTTTACAAGGTTTACTAAAACAGAAAATAAAATAAATAGATAAATAAGTAAACGAAGAGAAAAGGAAAAAGAAGGTGAGGTAACGGTCAGTGATTGAAGGCAGTGCTGAACAGGTGAGACTTCAGTGATGTTTTGAATGTGGTGAGTGAGGAGGAGTCTCTGACGGTTTGGGGTAGTGAGTTCCAGAGTGTGGGAGCAGCGATGGAGAAAGCCCTGTCCCCCCAGGATCTGAGTTTGGTCCGGATGGGGGGGGACAGGAGGTTTGCAGCAGCAGAGCGGAGGTTACGGGTTGGAGTGTGTCTGTCCACGGGAACTGATCCTGAATCTATAGAACATTGGAAAATGCTGCCTGTTCCGCCGAGTTACTCCAGGATTTTGTTCTCTATCTTTGGTGTAAACCAGCATCTGCAGTTCCTTCCTATTCCATTACTCAAGAGCTCTGGGTCAAATCCATGGCGCTGTTTCCTCCGCTCTTCCAACAGCGGCCAGCAGGTGGAGCACAAGGCCCAGTCTGAGTTTCCCGGTTCCCTTTGGAGATTGAACCAGGAATGTCGAGTAGTCAGATTAGATCAGCCGCGATCTCATTAAATTGCTGAGCTGGTTTGACAGGCCCGGAAATTTCCACCTGCTCCCAGTTTGTACGTCTGATTTAATTCCCAAAACTCGGCAGCGGGTAGAGCCGCTGCCTCACAGCGCCAGAGACCCGGGTTCGATCCTGACCTCGGGTGCTGTCTGTGTGGAGTTTGCATGTTCTCCCCGTGGGATTTCTCCGGGTGCTCCGGTTTCGTCCCACATCCCAAAGATGTGCAGGGTTTGTGGGTCAACCGGCCCTCTGTAAATTGCCCCCTAGTGTGTAGGGAGTGGATGAGAAAGTGGATAACAGCAACTAGTGCGAAGGGAAGATCGATGGTCGGCGTGGACTCGGTGGGCCGAAGGGCCTGTTTATTTCTAATATCTAATATCTAACACATAAATATTAAAATATCTGAATATCTAAATATCTGAAGATCTATTATCTAAACATCTAACATCTGATATTTAAATATCTAATGACAATTATCTCAATGTTTAAATATCTAAACTTCTACTATCTAATATCTAACATAGAAATATCTAATACCTAACATAAAAATATTTAAAGCTGGAGTAACTCAGTGGGACAGGCAGCATCTCTGGAAAGAAGGAATGGGTGACGTTTCGGGTCAGTTCAGATGTATGAAGAAGGGTCTCGATCCGAAACGTCACCCATTCCTTCTCTCCAGAGATGCTACCTGACCCCGCTGAGTAACTCCAGCACTTTGTGTCTATCTTATGTCTTGTTTTGTTTTTTGCACATTTCGTTTTAAAAAATGTTACGTGCAATCTGTGCATAATGTATATATAATTAGTTAGAGTTTAGTTCATTGTCACGTGTACCGAGGTACAGTGGAAAGCTTTTGTTGTGTTCTATCCAGACAGAGGAAGGACTATACATGATGATCATAACTTTTTGTGTGCCTTTGTGTTATGTTGTATTGAGTATGGCAGTTGGGAAGTCATGTTGCTGTTATATAAGGCGTTGGTGAGGCCACATATAGAGTAATGTGTTCAGTTCTGGGCACCATGTTAGGTTTAAAGATGTTGTGAAGCTGTTAAGTTTAAACCAGCATCTGCAGTTCCATCCTACACATCTAAATATTTAATATCTAAATATCTTAAGATGTAATATCTAATATCCCATGGTGTGATTTGAACCTGTGGCCCCAGGTGATTAGTGTAGGTAGTAGGTTGTCTCTACCTCCATTTGGGAGATGGTGACCTGGGATTTGTCAAGGAGTGGGCTTTAGTTCAGTTTAGCTTTAGTTTAGAGATACAGCGCGGAAACAGGCCTTATCAGCCCACCGGGTCCGCGCCGACCAGCGATCCCCGCACACTAACACAATCCTATACCCACTAGGGACAATTTCTTTTTACATTTACCCAGCCAATTAACCTACATACCTGTACGTCTTTGGAGTGCGGGAGGAAACCGAAGATCTCGGAGAAAACCCACGCAGGTCACGGGGAGAATGTACAAACTCCGTACAGACAGCGCCCGTAGTCGGGATCGAACCCGGATCTCCAGCGCTGCATTCGCTGTAAGGCAGCAACTCTACCGCTGCGCCACCGTGACCGCCCTTGGCATGGGGCGATGTCTGAAGGCTGGTGGCATGGCCTAGGCACAGTAGATGTCAGTCTGTCCATCCCCCTCCACAGATGCTGCCTGACCCATTGAGTTTCTCCAGCACTTTGTGTTTTGCTCAATAGTGCAGACTCGCAAATATCAGACCGTTGAACAGTACAGCACAGGGACAGGCCCTTCGGCCCACAATGTTGGTGCTGACCAGGATGCCATTTTTAGCTACTTCCGATCTGGCCTCTATCACCTCTGATCCCTGCCGTTTCTAAAAGCCTTGTAAACGCCACTGTGGTATTTTCCTCCACCACCACCCCACACACCCACCACCCTCTGTGCAAAACAACTCACCCCACACATCTCCTTCACACTTTCCCCTCTCACCTTCAATCTATGCCCCCTCACATCTGATGTTCCCACTCTGGGAAAAAGACTATCTACTATGTCTATATAGCCTCTCATCATTTTCCATGTATTCCTCCATCTTCCAATCTACCCCATTGTCCCCCTGCACTTTTTTTCCTATCAGCACTTGCGTTGTAACACTATATTCTGCATTCTCTTTATTTTCCTTTTTTGCATGCCATCATTACTCACGCGTGGTATAATTTACCCGGGTTTAAAAAAGGTGTGAGCCAGGGGGCTGGGGTGAGTTTATAGGGAGAGGGAACTGAGGCCAAAGTACTGGAGTTACTCAGCGGGTCAGGCAGCATCTCTGGAGAACGTGGGTAGGTGACGTTTCACAGAGTGCTGGAGTAACTCAGCGGGTCAGGCAGCATCTCTGGAGAACATGGATAGACACAAAGTGCTGGAGTAACGCAGTGGGTCAGGCAGCGTCTCCGAAGAACATGGATAGGTGACGTTTCACAGAGTGCTGGAGTAACTCAGTGGGTCAGGCAGCATCTCTGGAGAACACGGATACTTGAGTTTGGCTTGATTGTATTCAAGTATAGTATTACCTGATCCGCTTGGATAGCGTGCAAAACGAAGCTTTTCACTGTACCGCGCCTAGCCAAAGACCAGTCTCACCCCGGTCACTCCCTCTTCTCCCCTCTCCCATCAGGCAAGAGGTACAGAAGTGTGAAAACGCACACCTCCAGATTCAGGGACAGTTTCTTCCCGGCTGTTATCAGGCAACTGAACCGTCCTCTCACCAACTAGAGAGTGGTCCTGACCTCCCATCCACCTCATTGGAGACCCTCGGACAATCTTTGATCGGACTTTACTGGACTTTATCTCGCACTAACCATTATTCCCTTTATCCTGTATCTGTACACTGTGGACGGCTCGATTGTAATAATGTATAGTCTTTCCGCTGACTGGATAGCACGCAACAAAAATGTTTTTCACTGTACCTCAGTACACGTGACAATAAACCTAAACCCCCTCCTATCTTTGAGGACGGTTTCTCTACAGAGTCTGCAGAAGGGTCTCGACCCGAAACATCACCCATTCCTTCTCCCCAGAGATGCTGCCTGTCCCGCTGAGTTAGAGTCATAGAGTCATCGAGTGATACAGTGTGGAAGCAGGCCCTTCAGCCCAACTCGCCCACACCGGCCAACAATGTCCCAGCTACCCTCGTCCCACTTGCCTGCGCTTGGTCCATAACCCTCCAAACCCGTCCTATCCATGTACCTGTCCAACTGTTTCTTAAACGATAGGATAGTTCCAGCCTCAACTACCTCCTCTGGCAGCTTGTATCATACGCCCACCGCCCTCTGTGTGAAAATGTTACCCCTAGGAATCCTATTAAATCTTTTCCCCTTCACCTTGAACTTATGTCCTCTGCTCCTCGATTCCCCTACTCTGGGTAAAAGACTCTGTGCATGTACCCGATCTATTCCTCCCATGATTTTGTTCCTCCGGCTTTTGGTGTCTATCTTTGGTGTAAACCAGCATCTGCGGTTCCTGCCTGTTCCTCACCACATTGAGGGTCACATTGTCCTGATCTCTCTTTGCCTCTGCAGGTTACGATGGAAGATGCCGAGGCCTGGAGTCACATCCGGAATATTCCGTACTACGAAGTGAGCGCCAAGGAGGGAAGGAGCGTTAGCCAAGCCTTCGAGGGCATCACCCGCACCGCTCTGTCTCAGGTAGTGCCCGCAATCTGTCGCAGAACCTAGAACATACAACAGTACAGCACTGGAACAGGCCCTTCGGCCCTTCCCCCTAGGGTTGCCAACTGTCCCGTATTAGCCGAGACATCCCGTATTTTGGGCAAAATTTGTTTGTTCCATACGGGACCACCCTTGTCCCCGTATTAGGCCCGAGGGGCGCTGTAGGCCCGGACGCTGTAGGCCCAGACAGTGTAGTAGGAAAAAACCTGCAGATGCTGGTTGAAATCAAAGGTCAACACAAAATGCTGGAGTAACTCAGCGGGTCACTCCAGCATTTCGTGTCTATCTCCGGACACTGTAGGTCCGGACAGTATAGGTCCAGAGGCTCGGGCGCCGCCTAACGGAGGTTGCATGGCAAGCCGCCTCGCGGCCCGGGCGAACGCCTATGGTGGAGCGGGAGCATGTGAGAGTGAGGGTGGGGAGGCTGGGGGGGAGGGTCAGGGTGGAGGGGCTGGGGGAGAGGGTGGGGTGTGGAGGGGGAAGCAGGTATCCCTCTCGCCAGTGGTGGCTTTGCCAGGTGACCTGTACCTCAGGGTACTTGTGATAGGGGGCCAGGTGAGTGTGCCTGTGTTACGGGGCCAGGTGAGTGTACCTGTGGTACGGGGCCAGGTGAGTGTACCTGTGTTATAGGGCCAGGTGAGTGTACCTGTGATACGGGGCCAGGTCAGTGTACCTGTGTTACGGGGCCAGGTGAGTGTACCTGTGGTACGGGGCCAGGTGAGTGTACCTGTGATATGGGGCCAGGTGAGTGTACCTGTGGTACGGGGCTAGGTGAGTGTACCTGTGGTACTGGGCTAGGTGAGTGTACCTGTGGTACGGGGCCAGGTGAGTGTACCTGTGTTATGGGGCCAGGTGAGTGTACCTGTGGTACGGGGCCAGGTGAGCGGAATGTTTTTGGAGCTGCTGCATTAATCAGGAGTTGTGGGAGAGATACGGGCTGTGGGAGCAGTTGTATTTGGGAACAGTAACCATGACAGAGCTATCTTGGGGGCTGCCCTTTCTTTCCTGGATGTGTTACCTTCACTTTCACTGCATTCCACATTTATGCAATTGCTGAAATTCATAATCGTAATCATACTTTATTGGCCAAGTGTGTTTTGCAACATACCAGGAACTTCATTTGCCGTACCGTCATAACAATAAAAAGCACCAGGACCCACACAATACATTTTAACATGAACATCCACCACAGTGACTCCTCCACATTCCTCACTGTGATGGAAGGTGAAAAATAGTCCAATCTCTCCCTTCTTTGTCCTCCAGCGGTCGGGGGCCTCGAACCTTCCGTTGACGGGACGATCTTGACTCCCGTGGCCTCCTTCAGTCTGAAGAAGGGTCTCGACCCGAAACGTCACCCATTCCTTCTCTCCAGAGATGCTGCCTGTCCCGCCGAGTTACTCCAGCATTTTGTGATACCTTCGCTGTGTACCAGCGTCTGCAGTTATTCTCCTACTTGACTCCCGTAGGCGGCGGTCCTTCCTCTTCGAGGCGATCAAGCTCCAGCATGGGGGGAGGGGAATCTCAACTCCCCCGCGCCAGCCGATCCGGCTCTCCCTTCTTTGTCCTCCAGCGGTCGGGGGTGATGGGAAACCCTCTGCGATCTGGAACTCCTGAATTCTTCACAAAGAGCTGTAGGAACGTTTTCCTTTCAAACAACTGCACGTCGTAACCTAATCTAATCCTAATCCTAATGTAATGCTAATCTAACCTCATCTCCCATCACGCACGAGGTACAGAAGTGTGAAAACGCACACCTCCAGATTCAGGGGCAGTTTTGTCTGTCTTGCCTGTTATCAGGCAACTGAACCATCCTACCGCAACCAGAGAGCAGTGCTGAACTACAATCTACCTCATTGGTGATCCTTGGACTATCCATGATTGGACTTTGCTGGCTTTACCTTGCACTAAACGTTATTCCCCTATCATGTATCTGTACATTGTGAATGGATCGATCGTAATCATGTATCGTCTGTCCGCTGGCTGGTTAGCATGCAACAAAAGCTTTTCACTGTACCACCGAGTCCACACCGACCAGCGATTCCCGCACACTAACACTATCCTACACACACTGGGGACAATTTACAATTTTACCGAAGCCAATTAACCTCCAAACCTGTACGTCTGTACCTGAAACGTCTGTGAAAGCAAGATGGCGGCGCGCACGGACGCAGCGGCTCACAGCTCTCCCTTTCGGTGCGTTTTATGTGTGTTATCTGTGTTATGTCTGTTAGTTAAATTTAGTCAGGAAAATCAGGAAAATCAGGCAAATCCTACCTACAACCGAAAGGATCTTCTGTTCATAGGATTCCAGTGCAATCGGGACCTTGTGCGCGAATTTCCACACCCGCGAAATATACCGGAAGAGATAGCCAGGACACCGGGCGCTCCGTGGATAGTTGTCGGCACGAACAGGCGTCGCAGGCGGAGGAGAAACAGGAAGCAAAAGCGAGGATGCCGGTCCGGTATACTTGCCAAGCTAAAGAGACAGCCACACAAACCACCGCTACCCAGCATGTTTCTCACCAACGCCAGATCCATCATCAACAAAATGGACGAACTAAAACTACAGATATCAGCAAACAAACTCGTGGAGGACTGTTGCATTCTCTTAGTAACAGAGACATGGCTTCATCCACTTATCCCAGACGGAGCCATTGAGCTAGCCGGGCGTACAGCGTTTCGTTGGGACAGAAACATCGACTCCGGTAAGAGCAAGGGGGGGGGCTTATGCATTTACGTGCACAACAGCTGGTGCACTAACATCCAAATCATAGATAGCCACTGTTCTCCTGATCTGGAGTCCCTAACAGTTAAATGCAGGCCTTTTTACCTTCCTCGCGAATTTACAGGGGTTATAGTAACAGCAGTCTACATCCCACCGAATGCTAACGCTAGCACAGCTTTAGGCTACCTGCTCGGTGCAATAAACTCACAACAGAGCACATATCCAGAAGCAGCCCACATCATAGCCGGGGACTTCAACCATGCAGACCTAAAGTCAGTTCTCCCGAAACTTGAACAACACATAAGATGTGCTACCAGGGGGAAAAACACACTAGACAAGGTTTACTCAAATATTAAGAAGGGTTTCAGGTCAGCACCACTACCACACCTGGGGCAGTCAGATCACCTGTCCATATTCCTAACTCCAGCATACACCCCACTCAGGAGGAAAGCTCCAGTCACCATAAAGACTGTTAAGACATGGCCTGAAGGAGCTTCCTCGCAGCTGCAGGATTGCTTCGAAAGGACCAACTGGGATATTTTTGAGGATCATGACTTGGAGGAGTACACATCAACTGTACTTTGCTACATCAAAAACTGTGTTGACAATGTCACCGTCGACAAACGCATCCGGTTGTATCCCAATCAAAAACCCTGGATGACAAAGGATGTCAGGTCTCTCCTCAAGGACCGTAACACCGCCTTCAGGTCTAGTGATAGAGCTCTATACAGTGCTGCTAGAACCAACCTGAAGAGAGGCATCAAGGATGCCAAAGCGTCCTACAAGAGGAAGATTGAGGACCACTTTTCCAACAATGACCCACGGCGGGTATGGCAAGGCATCCAGCACATCACCAACTACAAGACCAGCAACCGCACGACTGCCGACGGCGACGCCTCGCTGGCAGAGGAACTTAACTGTTTCTTTGCTCGTTTCGAGGTGAAAGCTACAGTGGCAGACATAACACCCTCTCCAGCACCTGACAGCAACACCTTCATTGTGCAGGAGAATGATGTTAAGCGCGTGCTCAGAGCAGTGAATCCCAGGAAAGCTGCAGGCCCCGATGGTGTGACGGGCAGAGTGCTGAGGGAATGTGCAGACCAATTATCTGAGGTCTTCACAAAAATCTTCAACCTGTCCCTTTTAAAATCCACCATCCCTCCCTGCCTGAAGTCCGCCACAATCATCCCACTGCCGAAAAAGTCTGTCATCAGCGGTCTTAACGACTACCGTCCGGTAGCACTCACACCGGTCATCACAAAGTGCTTCGAGAGACTGGTCCTGCAGCACATCAAAGCCAGCCTCCCACCCACCTTCGACCCACACCAGTTTGCCTACAGAGCAAATAGGTCTACAGGGGATGCCATCGACACTGCTCTTCACACTGCACTGACCCACCTTGAACACCAGGGGAGCTATGTGAGGATGCTCTTCCTCGACTTCAGCTCTGCCTTTAACACGGTCATCCCGAGCAGACTGGTCACCAAACTTTCCGACCTTGGATTTTCCCAAACCATCTGCCAATGGATCAAGGACTTCCTGACCAACCGCCCCCAGACCGTCAAAATAGGCCCTCACCTCTCCTCCACCATTACACTGAGCACCGGCTCACCACAGGGCTGTGTGTTGAGCCCCATCCTTTACTCCCTCTACACTCACGACTGCGCCCCCACCCATCCCACCAACACCATCATCAAGTTCGCGGATGACACGACTGTGGTTGGACTCATCTCAGAAGGAGATGAGACAGCCTATAGGGATGAAATCCAAAGGCTGGCAGCATGGTGTTCAGTGAACAATCTGGTCCTGAACTCCTCCAAAACAAAGGAACTTATAATTGACTTTAGAAAAACCAGTGGAGATTACGACCCACTCTACATCAATGGGGTCTGTGTGGAAAGGGTACCAGCTTTCAGGTTCCTGGGTACGCACATCGCAGAGGATCTTACCTGGTCTACCAACACCATCACCACAGTAAAGAAGGCACAGCAGAGACTCCACTTCCTGAGGATCCTCAGGAAAACCAACCTGCAGGAGAAGCTCATGTTGTCCTTCTATCGCTGCTCCATCGAGAGTGTGCTGGCATACTGTATAACCACATGGTATGCCAGCTGCTCAGAAAAGGACAGGAAGGCCCTTCAGAGGGTCATCACGACGGCCCAGAAGATCATCGGCTGCTCACTGCCCTCCCTGGAGCACCTGTTCAGACTACGCTGCCTCAGTAGAGCAGGCAAAATAATAAAAGATCCATCCCACCCCGGCCACCGTCTGTTTGTTCATCTGCCCTCTGGTCGACGTTTCAGGTCGATCAAATCCCGAACAAACAGACTTAAGAACAGTTTTTACCCCAGGGCCATACGAGAACTGAACACTACCTTTGCACTAGGCAACACCGTTAAAAAATCTTGTACTTAATATAATTGTATTTAATTGTATTTATGTATTTATTTGTTTTTGCATTTATTGCATATATGTTTGTACGCACCGTCAGGATTGGCTATTTTTTAATTTCGTTGTACTCGTTGCAATGACAATAAATGAATATTATTATGTCTGGAGAGTGGGAGGAAACCGGAGCACCCGGAGAAAACCCACGCAGGTCACGGGGAGAACGTACAAACTCCGTACAGACAGCACCCGTGGTCAGTATGGAAGCCTGGTTTCTGGCGCTGTGAGGCAGCAACTCTACCAGCTGTGCCACTGTGGGCCATACTGTCAAATAACCCCAGCCAACACCGACAGGCCACTCTGGCCATTCCCCCTGAGCACAGCATGCCCACGGTAAAGCCAATGATTAGAGCGGGTGATGGCAAGCTGATTTGGGCAATGCAGCTGGTAGAACCGAGAACCGCTGCCTCACAGCACCAGAGACCCGGGTTCCATCCTGACCTCGGGCGCGTGTGTGTGAGTGTGTGTGGAGTTTGCACGTTTTCTCTGTGACTGCCTGGGTTTCCTCCGGGTGCTCCGGTTTCCTCCCAAAGACGTGCGGGTTTGCAAGTTAACTGGCCCTCTGTAAATTGCCCCCTAGTGTGTGGCGAATAGGGAAAGGCCATAAGGTCATAAGTGATAGGAGCAGAATTAGGCCGTTCGGCCCATCAAGTCTACTTTGCCATTCAATCATGGCTGATCTATCTCGCCCTCCTAACCCCATTCTCCTGCCCTCTCCCAATAACTCCTGACACCCATACTAATCAAGAATCTATCTATCTCTGCGTTAAAGAGGCGAAAGTGGGATAATGCAGAACTAATGTGAACGTGTGATCGCTGGTCGGCGTGGACCCGATGGACTGAAGGGCCTGTTACCATGCTGTGACAATAGACAATAGGTGCAGGAGGAGGCCATTCGGCCCTTCGAGCCCTGTGTCTCTAAACGTAATTCTAAATGATATTTGACCCTGTGTTTTTTTTTCTTCGTTGTTAGATATCTGAAGGCAAAGACTTTTACTTAACCAACTCTATCTCCCTGGAACACAGCGATACAGCAGAGAGGAAGAAATGCTGCTGAATATCGGGATTCCAACGCCTCGGTTTGGACTCCATTTTAACGATGTGTTGGAATCAGGAGCACTCTCCATATACCTCTGTTTATATAGAAATATTTATTTTTTATAAGGATCACTGAAACCTGCAGTTCAATTTGTAAACTAATATTTAACTAATTTCAAAAGATGCTGCACTTGATCTCAAGAATCAAAAGAGGGCGGCACGGTGGCACAGCGGTAGAGTCATTGCCTCACAGCGCCGGAGACCCGGGTTCAATCCTGACCACGGGTGCTGTCTTTACGGAGTTTGTCCGTTCCCCCCCGTGACCTGCGTGGGTTTTCTCCGGGTGTTCCGGTTTCCACCCACGCTCCAAAGACGTGCGGGTTTGTTGGTTAATTGGCTTCGGTAGAAATTGTAAGTTGTCCCTAGTGTGTGTAGCACAGTGCTAGTGTGCGGGGATCGCTGGTCGGCACGGACTCGGTGGGTCGAAGGGCCTGTTTCCACGCTATATTTCTAAACTAAACTAAGAACTGCAGATTGTGGGCAGGAAAATTTGACTAGGACAAAACATTTAGTGCAAATCTGAAGATGATCTCGACCCGAAACGTCACCCATTCTTTTTATCCAGAGATGCTGCCTGTCCCATTGAATTACACCAGCTTTTTGTGTCTATCTTTGGTTTTGACCAGCATCTGCAGTTTACAGATACAGTGCGGAAACAGGCCCTTTCGGCCCACCTGGTCCGCGCTAACGAATGATCCCCGCACACTAACACTATCCTATACCCATTAGGGACAATTTTTACATTTACCAAGCCAATTAACCTGTAAACCCGCACGTCTTTGGAGTGTGGGAGGAGACCGAAGATCTCGGAGAAAACCCACGCCGGTCAGGGGGAGAACGTGCAAACTCCGTACAGACAGCACCCGTAGTCGGGATCGAACCCGGGTCTCCGGCGCTGCATTCGCTGTAAGGCAGCAACTCTACCGCCGCGCCACTGTGCCGCGTAAACGAATTGCTTCTTACACAGAACATTTAGTGCAATCAAGTTTGAAGTTTTAATGGTACCGAGCCTCGTTTAATTTGGTACTTGAACGAAATGGTTTTTAAATTGTGTACAATTTAAATTTTATGTTTTTAACCTTTATAATGGACGTAAATTGTCTCATATACAAAGCTGCTACAGAGGACGTACAATTGTGGAATAGAACATGGAACAATATAAATGGATCAGGCCCTTCGGCCCACAATGTCTGTGCCGTACATGATACCAAGACCAATTCTAATCTGCCTGCACATAATCCATTTCCCTCATCTTCCTACAGAGAGAGTCTTTCCAAAAGTCTTTTAAACGCCACTATCGTATCTGCCTCCACCTCCCTAGCAGCGCGTTCCAGGCACCCACCACCCTCTGTGTAAAACAAACCCGGACATCTCCTTTAAACTTTATCCCTCTCACCTGAAACCTATGCCCTCGAGTCAGAATGTCATAGAGGACTGAAAGAGACCCTTCGGCCCAACTTGTTCCTGCCGACCAAGATGCCCCATCTACACTAATCCCGTTTGCCTACATTTGGTTCATATCTCTCTAAACCTATCCTATCCATGTACACGTCCAAGTGTCGTTTAAAAGTTGTTCTAGTACCTCCCTCAACTACCTCCTCTGGCAGCTCGTTCCACACACTCACCACCATCCGAGTTAAATCGTTGCCCCTCAGATACTATTAAACCTTTCTCTCTCACCTTAAATCTATGTCCTTGATTCCCCTACCCTGGGTAACAGAATCTATCCATTCCGCCTCACAGTTTTATACACGTCTGTAAGATTGCCCATCAGCCTCCTGTGCTGCAAGGAATAGAGTTCTAGTTTCCCCAATCTCTCCCTCTCCTTTGCGATACCTCAGGCCCTCTGGTCTGAATTCTCTGCCAGAGAAGGCAGTGGAGGCCAAATCACTGGATGTTTTCAAGAGAGAGTTAGATTTAGCTCTTAGGGCTAACGGAATCAAGGGAAATGGGGACAAAGCAGGAACGGGGTACTGATTTTAGATGATCAGCCATGCTGGTTTACATGGAGAGGTGACGTCAGACTGAAGGAGGGTCTCGACCCAAAACGTCGCCCATTCCTTCTCTCCAGAGATGCTGCCTGACCCGCTGACTAACTCCAGCATTTTGTGTCTATCAGTGGAAGGGAGGTTGGTTTGTGTGACGGTCTGGGCTGCGTCCACAATTCGCTGCAATTTCTTGCGCTCTTGGATGGAGCTGTTCTCAAACCGAGCTGTGATGCATCCCGATAAATCCTTCATTCTGAGGCTGTGGCCTGTGACCCTGGACTCTCCCACTAGTTTAGTTTAGTATAGTTTAGTTTAGAGATACAGCGCTGAAACAGGCCTTTAGACTCACTGAGTCCGCACCGACCAGCAATCCCTGCATATTAACACTGTCCTACACACACGAGGGACAATTTTACATTTATATCAAGCCAATTTACCCACAAACCTGTACGTCTTTGGAGTGTGGGAGGAAACCGGAGCACCCGGAGAAAACCCACGCGGGACGCGGGGAGAACGTACAAACTCCCGTACAGACAGCGGCCGCCGTCGGGATCGAACCCGGGTCTCCGGCGTACCAAGCGCTGTAAGGCAGCAGCTCTACCCGCTGCGCCACCGTGGCCGCCCTATTGCTCCTGGTCTTCCCTAGTCAACCTGGTAAAAGGCCACAGGTTGAAACCCCTGTCCGGTTGCTGCCAAGGCAGCTTGTGGTACTTTACACTACATTGCACTGTCTTATCGCCATTCCGCAGATTATGTGGAAGAGCAGTCCTAGAAAGCAGCGATCAAGGCAAGGCGTTGACATCATTTAATACCAACTGCACTCTTCCAACAATGATTGCACTGTTTTCATTTTGGACTCGCTAACCATGGTTACAATGAAGCCCACATGTCAGAAAGTAATTCTCTTAATCTTTGAAAGCAATCTCGCAGCAAAGCCAGAGAAGATTTGCCTCTTTATTTTGCAGCTGTTGCCAGGTTTGAGGGAAACAAATTAAACCTCAGTCTCCGGTGTATCGTCTGGAGGTTGGCATCGACTTTGAGTGGCTTCGGTGGCACAGGAAGGGCGATTACATTGTGCCCAATGCCCTCTCCTTTCCCTTGCCCCCGACTCTCAGACTTAGAAAGGGTCTCGACCCAGAACGTCGCCCATTCCTTCTCTCCAGAGATGCTGCCTGTCCCGCTGAGTTACTCCAGTTTTTTGAGCCTGTCTTCGGTTTAAACAAAGCATTTGCAGTTCCTTCCTACAACCTACGTTTGCTGCCAAGGGGCTAATCTAATACTCTAGTGCAGCCAAGCTATCTCCCTCCAGCTTTGACACAGAATCGTAGAGTCTTACAACGGGGGAACAGGCCCTTCAGCCCAACTTGCCCATGCCGACCAACATGCCCCATTTGCTCATCTGGGGATTGCTGGCAGTCCAAAGACCGGTCACAAACCAAGAAGGTTGGAGAAAGGAATCGCCTTCCTAAGTAGTCAACAACCCTAGAGTCATAAAGTGATACAGCGTGGAAACAGGCCCTTCAGCCCAACTTGCCCACACCAACCAACATACCCCATCCACATCAGTTCCATCTGCCTGCATTTGGCCCATTCCCTCCAAACCCATCCTATCCTTGTATCTGTCCAAACGTTTTTTAAACGTTGTGATGGTCCCTGTCTCAACTACTTCCTCCGGCAGCTCGTTCCATATACCTAGCACCCTTTGTGTAAAAACGTTCCCCCTCAGGTTCCTATTAAATCTTTCCCCCCCACTCACCTTAAACCTATGTCCTCTGGTTCTTGATTCCCCTACTCTGGGTAAAAGACTGTGCATTTACCTTATCTATTCCTCTCATGATCTTATACGTCTCCTCATTCTCCTGCGCTCCAAGGAATAAAGTCCTAGCCTGCTCAACCTCTCCCTGTAGCTAGTCATACAGCACGGAAACAGGCCCTTCGGCTCAACAGGTCCGAGTACCATTAGGCAGGAAGGTGGTGCAGCGGTAGAGTTGCTGCCTCACAGCGCCAGAGACCCGGGTTCGGTCTACGGGCGCCGTCTGTATGGAGTTTGTACGTTCTCCCCGTGACCTGCGTGGGTTTTCTCCGAGATCTCCGGTTTCCTCCCACACTCCAAAGGCGTGCAGGTTTGTAGGTTAATTGGCTTGGTATGAATGTAAAATTGTCCCTAGTGTGTGTAGGATAGTGTTAGTGTGTGGGGATCGCTGGTCGGCACGGACTCGGTGGGCCGAAGGGCCTGTTTCCGTGCCGTATCTTTAATCTACACTAAACTGAAATCTCCACCAGCTATGCACAATGATTCCACACTTTGAAAGACTCTGGTGCGTTTGAAGTTCAGAAGGTCTTATACCACAACCACTCTGATCCCAGAATCTCCAGTGTTTGAGCATTGCTTTTGTCGGAATACTGTGTTCTGCCAACTCAGAAGGACATCACGTTCTCATTCATCATTGGCCTGTGCCTGCCCATATTCTCTCCCCCTGGCCTCGAGATCAAAATAACCCTGTGCAGGAAGGAACTGCAGATGCTGGTTTAAACCGAAGGTGGACACAAAATGATGGAGTAACTCAGCGGGACAGGCAGCGTCTCTGGAGAAAAGGAACGGGTGACGTTTCGGGTCGGGACCCTTCTTCGGAGACTCTCCAGAGATGCTGCCTGTCCCGCTGAGTTACTCCAACATTTTGTGTCTGTCAAAATATCCCCCTATAATTTCTATATCCAGCCGGAAAAAGCTTGGATACTTTTTAAAAATCACAAGTTCACGTTATAGCAGTAGAATTAGGCCATTTGGCCCATCGAGTCCACTCCGACATTCAATCATGGCTGATTTCTGCCTCCTAATCCCATTTTCCTGCCTTCCCCCCATTTCCCTTGACACCCGTTTTAATCAAGAATTTGTCTGTCTCTACCTTGAGGTCACGTGGGGCGTGGGGCGGTGACGTCACCCTTTGTCCCTTCTTTGGGAGTGAGGAAGTTAGCCGCCCTACATACAATCAGCAAAATTAATCGGAAAGACAGTGAAACGGCGGAGAACTAGTGTGGGGGAGGGACGGAGAGAGAGACGGGATGCAAAGGTTACTTGAAGTTGGAGATATTAATAGTCGTACCGGTGGAATGTAAGCTGGCCCTGGCCTCTCTGAACACTCATTCACACCCACTGGCCAAACTGTGTTGCAACTTCTTCGAGCAGTCATGGTGATGCATCGGTAGAGTTGCTGCCTCACAGCGCCGGAGACCCGGGTTCAATCCCGACTACGGGCGCTGTCTGTACGGAGTTTGTACGTTCTCCCCGTGACCTGCGTGGGTTTTCTCCGAGACCTTCGGTTTCCTCCCACACTCCAAAGACGTGCAGGTTTGTAGGTTAAATGGCTTGGTAAATTTAAAAATTGTCCCCAGTGTGCTAGTGTGCGGGGATCGCTGGTCGGTGCGGACCTGGTGGGCCGAAGGGACTGTTTCCGCGCTGTTTCTCTAAACCTGCAAAGTGCCGACGTTTAACAATCTCCGGAAAAATAATTGATCATTAAAAGGTCCGCCACAAGATCGACATTCGATCCGACGAATTGACTACAATTTTGCTTTTTAGTTCTCAGTTTTTGTTTTATAGTTTTAGAGATACAGCTAGGAAGCAGGCCCTTTGACCCAGCCGAGTCCACGCCAACCATTGATCACCCGCGGTGACGCAGCGGTAGAGCTGCTGCCTCACGGCGCCAGAGACCTGGGTTCCATCCTGACTAGCGGCTGCCGTCTGTACGGAGTTTGTTCATTCTCCCCGTGACCTGCGTTGGTTTTCCCTGGGCTCTCTGGTTTCCTCCCACATTCCAAAGACATGCAGGTCTGTAGGTTTATTGGCTTGGCGAAATTGTGAATTGGCCCTCGAGTGTGTACGATAGTGCTAGTGTGTGGGGATCGCCGGTCAGCGTGGACACGATGGACCGAAGGGCCTGTTTCCACATTGTATCTGTAAACTAAACTAAACTAAACTAAACCCGTTCACACTAGTTCTTTGTTATCCCGCTCGCTCCCAATACGACATGGGCAATATAACAGAGGGGCCGATTCACCTACAAACCCACACGTCTTCGGGATGTGGGAGGAAACCGGAGCACCCGGAGGAAACCCACGCGGTCACAGGGAGAACGTGCAAACTCCACACAGACAGCACCTGAGATCAGGATCAAACCTGGGTCTCTGGCGCTGTGAGGCAGCGACACTATCAACTCACATAGAAAATAGAACAGCACAGTGACAGGCCCTTCAGCCCACAATGTTTGTGCTGAACATAATGCCAAGGTAAACTAACCTCATCTGTCTACACTTGCCCAGAGCAGGTGAATCGAGAACCAGAGGACGTTGGTTCAAGGTGAAGGGGAAAAGATTTAATAGGAATCCGAAAGGTAACTTTTTCACACAAAGGGTGGTGGGTGTGTGGAACGAGCCGCCAGAGGAGGTAGTTGAGGCTGGGACTATCCCAATGTTTAAGAAACATTTAGACTGGTACATGGATAGGACAGGTGTGGAGGGATGTGGACCAAACGCTGGCTGGTGTGGGCAATTTGGGCCGAAGGGCATGTTTCCACGCTGTATCACTCTGTGACTCTACAAATGATCCAAACCCCGACATTCCAAAGAAAAGCAGTCCGTTTCTGAAAAGCAGTGCTCTCCTAAACTGACTCAAACCAGTTAACCTGTTATCCAAACAACGCCAGATAATGGTTATTGTTGCTGGGCCTGGCTATTTCTGCCAAGTTTTTCGTTCTCGGGAAAATCCAGGTGCATGTGACATATTGTGACCAAGCAATATTTGCTTTAGCAATGATGTAGTGTTGTGGGAAATGAAGGGGTGGTCAGGAAACTACTAAGTGTTACAATAATCACTGCCAGGCTATTAACTTGCTATTAATCTTCCACAATAGTTCATGAGAGCCTACGAGAATGTTGCAAGAAAATGTTGAGTAAATCCAGTTTTAACCGGTCAGCTGTTACTGCAATCTTATGAGTAAATACAGAACGGCAAAATTAAACCTAGAGACATAGAAAATAGGTGCAGGAGGAGGCCATTCGGCCCTCCGAGCCAGCACCATGACTGATCATCCACAATCATTAACCCGTGCTTGCCTTCTCTCCATATCCTTTGATTCCACTAGCCCCTAGAGCTCTATCTAACTCTCTTTTAAATTCATCCAGTGCATTGGCCCCCACTGCCTTCTGTGGCAGAGAATTCCACAAATTCACAACTCTCTGTGTGAAAAGGTTTCTTCTCACCTCAGTTTTAAATGGCCTCCCCTTTATTCTTAGACTGTGGCCCCTGGTTCTGGACTCCCCCAACATTGGGAACATTTTTCCTGCATCTAGCTTGTCCAGTCTTTTTATAATTTTATACTTCTCTATAAGATCCCCTCTCATCCTTCTAAACTCCAAGCTCAGTCTCTCCAATCTATCTCCTGTCTCCTGTTTTTTTCTTATGATGATAGTGATCTCAATTTATTTAGTTTAGTTTGGTTTGGAGATACAGAACGGAAACAGGCTCTTCGGACCACCGAGTCTGCTCTGACCAGCGATCCCCGCACATTAACACTATCCCACACACACTGGGGACAATTTACACAAATACCAAGCCAAATGACCTACATACTTGCACGTCTTTGGAGTGTGGGAGGAAACTGGAGAACCCGGAGAAAAACCACGCTGGTCACGGTGAAAACGTACAAACTCCGTACATGCAGCACCCGTGGTCAGGGTCGAACCCGGGTCTCTGGCGCTGTGAGGCAGCAACTCTACCGCTGCGCCACCGTGCCGCCCTTTACTTATGCATAGAATAATTCAGAACCAGGGTAAACACTGAAACCATCCATAAAATTGAATAAAAGTGCCACAAAACTTTCAGCATTTACAGAGAGAGACAAGGATTCAGGGGGGTCAGGGGTTAGGGGGAGAAGGCAGGAGAATGGGGTTGAGAGGGAACAATAGATCAGCCATGATTAAATGGAGTGGACTCGATGGTCCGAATGGCCTAATTCTGCTCCTAGAACTTATGAAGTTATGAAGTTACTGGAAGCTTAAAAATGACACAAAGTGCTGGAGTAACTCAACGGGTCAGCCAACATCTGTGGAGAACATAGACAGGCGCCATTTGAGTTAAGACTGCGACCGGGATGAGACTGGTCCTTGATTGTGCTGCTGGCCTTGCCGAGGCAGCGGGAAGAGTAGATGGAGTCGACAATTATCTGCCAATTTCTTGCGGTCTTGGATGGAGCTGTTCCCAAACCCTGCCGTGATGGTTTGAGATGGTCCCGACCCAAAATGTCACCTATCCATGTTCTCCAGAGATGCCTCCCGACCCGCTGAGTTATTCCAGCACCTTGTGCCTTTCCTTGCAAACTAGCACCTGCGGTTCCTTGCTTCTACTTCTGATAATTAAACAATAGGCACCACGGTGGTGCAGCGGTAGAGTTGCTGCCTCAAAGTGCCAGAGACCCGGGTTCGGTCTATGGGTGCTGTCTGTACGGAGTTTGCACGTTCTCCCCGTGACCTGCGTGGGTTTTCTGCGAGATCTCCGGTTTCCTCCCACACTCCAAAGACGTGCAGGTTTGTAGGTTAATTGGCTTGGTATAAATATAAATTGTCCCGAGTATGTGTAGAATAGTGTTAGTGTGCGGGGGTCGCAGGTCGGTGCGGACTCGGTGGGCCGAAGGGCCTGATTCCAAGCTGTATCTCTAAGCTAAACTAAAAAACTCTTGACCTTTGACTGGATAAAGGAGACCAAGGTGATGGCTTGATTAATTGGAAGGAGAGAGTTCAATTCAGGTGTGTGTGGGCAAGGATGATTACTTCATTCAGGCTATTAATAGCAACGGTCTCTTGCAATAATGGATCTACCTTCTCAACCCTTCCCCTGCCTCCAACCCAATCCTGAACATGCTGACTCATCAGTAGTCTGGGTTGATAGTCGGGTTACGTGTTTATTCTTCACCACAATGTTCCCCCGATGTTGGGGGAGTCTAGAATCAGGAGTCACACACACAGTGTAAGAATAAAGGGTCGGCCATTTAGGACTGAGACGAGGAAAAACCTTTTCACCCAGAGAGAGTTGTGAATCTGTGGAATATTTCTCCAGAGTAGCTGCCTGACCCACTGAGTTACTCAAGCACTTTGTGTCTATCTTATGCCCGCTGAGAATGTAAGAGCTGTACCAAAGTTGTGCTCAGTTGGTCAGCTTTGACTGGTCTGGTGCACACCAGTATCAATAAATCGCCCTTCACTTCGAACGCCAACAATGCATGGCCTTTCCATTTGCTGCCACAGCACACAGTTCAGTAAACATCCTACTGCACATAGACACAATCATACTCAAGTACAAGACTGCAGGAACAGTAGATTACTAATATTAGGCACGATGGTGCAGCGGTAGAGTTGCTGCCTCACAGCGCCAGAGACCCGGGTTCCATCCCGACTACGGGCGCTGTATGGAGTTTGCACGTTCTCCCCGTGACCTGCGCGGGTTTTCTCCGAGATCCCCGGTTTCCTCCCACACTCCAAAGACGTGCAGGTTTGTAACTTAATTGGCTTGGTATAAATGTGAACTGTCCTTAGTGGGTGTAGGATAGTGTTGGTGTGCGGGGATCGCTGGTCGGCGCAGACTCGGTGGGCCGATGGGCCTGTTTTGTCGCTGTATCTCTAAACTAGACTAAACTACACTGAGGCAGCACACAAGAGTGGCCATATTTTCACACTGGCTTGTAGCCCTCAAGTTCGAAGTTCACACCACAAACAGAGCCAGTCAGTCACCAGATAACACTTTACTTCTTTGCAACTTAAAACATATTCTGAGACACCTCTCTGACAGACACCAGTTCATCTCCATTAACAACTGTAAATCCCCCACCGCTCCCCTCCCCCAAGGTGTCCCCCAAGGCTCAGTCCTTGGCCCCCTCCTCTTCATCCTCTACCTGTTCCCCCTTGGTCAATTAATCCGCCGTCATGGTCTCAACTTCCACTGCTTCGCCGATGATATCCAGCTCCTCATCTCCACCAAGTCAATCTCCTCCACCACACACTCTACACTGACAAACTGCATTACTGAAATAAAATCTTGGCTTCAATCAAACTTCCTCAAACTCAATTGCAACAAATCTGAAATCATCATCATTGGTCCAAAAATGCTCACCAAATCCACCCAAAACTTCATCCTCAACATTGATGGTCTCCCGGTATCCACCTCACCTCACATCCGGAATCTTGGAATCATCCTTGATCAAACCCTCTCCTTCGACAAACACATCAAACACATCACAAAGACAGCCTTCTTCCACCTCAAAAACATTGCCCATCTCCGTCCATCCCTCTCCTCCACAGCTGCAGAAACCCTCATCCACGCCTTCATCACCTCCCGTCTGGACTACTGCAACAGCCTCCTCTATGGCGCACCCTCAAAAATCATCAATAAACTTCAATACATTCAAAACTCTGCTGCCCGTCTACTCACACACACCTCGATCCGTGACCATATCACCCCCGTCCTTTATAAACTCCACTGGCTCCCCATCCCCCAGAGAATCCAGTACAAAATCCTCCTCATAACCTACAAAGCCCTCCATAACCTGGCCCCATCCTACCTGACCGACCTCCTCCACAGGCACACTCCCACCTGCACCCTCCGCTCTGCCGCTGCCAATCTCCTATCCCCCCACGTCCGGACTAAACTCAGATCCTGGGGGGACAGGGCTTTCTCCATCGCTGCTCCCACCCTATGGAACTCACTACCCCAAACCGTTAGAGACTCCCCCACACTCACCACATTCAAAACATCGCTGAAGTCTCACCTGTTCAGTACTGCCTTCAACCACTGAAGGTCACCTCACCTACTGTCTCCTTTCTCTGTTCATTTATTTATTTACTTATTTATCTATTTATTAATTTCCCTATGTTCTCAAAATCTCTGTAAAGCGTCTTTGAGTATATGAAAAGCGCTATATAAATAAAATGTATTATTATTATTATTATTATATTGAATTTCTAGCAAAGACACAAAGTGATGAATTAACTCATAAGGTCATAAGGAATAGGAATGGAACTAGGCCATTCGGCCCATCAAGTCTACTCTGCCATTCAATCATGGCTGATCTATTTCTCCCTCCTAACCCCATTCTCCTACCTTCTCCCCATAATCTCTGACACCTGTACTAATCAAAAATCTATTTATCTCTGCCTTAAAGATAGTAGATTAAACTCAGCGGGTCAGGCAGCATCTCTGGAGAACATGGAAAGGTGACGTTTTCGGTCGGGACTTTTCTCCAGACTCAAATGTCACCTATCAGTCTTCAACATCTATAGTAGTCCCACCTGCCCGCGTTTGGCCCTTTAAGACTTTCCTATCCATGTAACTGTCGAAATCTCTTTTAAATATTGTGATAGTCCCAGCCTTAACTACCTCCTCCGGCAGCTCGTTCCATACACCCACCACCCTCTGTGTGAAAAAGTTGCCTCTCAGGTTCCTATTAAATCTTTTCCCCCTCTAAAACGACATTTTATTAAATATGTACAGAATCTCTTGTACCCACTAATATTGCAGCATCTCAATAATAAACCGATAGGCATTATGCAATATAAATCTTCAAAGATTATTTTATTGCAAGTTAATCAATTTTCTCACTCAATTTTTTTAAACTTTTTGGACTTTAGAGTTATAATTTAGAAATACAGTGCAGAAACTGGCCCTTCAGCCCACCGAGTCCGGGAAACGATAACATACTCTCCAATTCTCTGGGTCAGAGTACAGTTCATAAGTTCATAAGCAACTGGAGCAGAATTAGGCCATTCAGCCCATCAAGTCTACTCCACCATTCAATCATGGATGATCTGCCTTTCCCTCTCAACCCCATTCTCCTCCCCATAGCCCCCGGCACCCGTACTAATCAAGAATCTATCGACTGTATCTCTGCCTTAAAAATATCCATCGACTTGGCCTCCACAACCGTCTGTGGCAAAGAATTCCACAGATTCACCACCCTCTGTCGAAAGAAATTCCTCCTCCTCTCCTTCCTAAAGGGATGTCCTTTAACTCTGAGGCTGTGCCCTCTGGTCCTAGACTCTCCCACTAACATCTTCCTCACATCCACTCGATCCAAGCCTTTCACTATTCGCGTCATAGTGTTGGTTCAGTTTAGTTTATTGTCACCTGTACCGAGGTACAGTGAAAAGCTTTTGTTGCGTGCCAACCCGCCAGCAGAAAGACAATATACAATTACAATCGAGCCATTCGCAGTGTACAGATACATGATAAGGGAATAACGTTTAGTGCAAGGTAAAGCCAGTAAAGTCCGATCAAGGATAGTCCGAGGATCACCAATGATGGTAGTTCAGGACTACTTTCTGGTTGCAGTCGGATGGTCATAGAGTCAGATAACCATACAGCCACACGGTCGTACAGTCATAATGGAAACAGGCCCTTCAGCCCAAGTTGCCCATGCTGGCCAACATGTCCCATCTACATTAGTCCCACCTGCCTGCGACTTGCCCATATCCCTCTCAACCTGTCCTAAAACTATCATGACCTAAACTATCACAAGTATCTGCAAGGTGAACCAAAGTAAACAAAATTAAACTAAACCAAACTAAACGGGCGGCACAGTGGCGCGGCGGTAGAGTTGCTGCCTTACAGCGCCAGAGACCCGGGTTCCATCCCGACTATGGGTGCTTGTCTGTACGGAGTTTGTACGTTCTCCCCGTGGGTTTTCTCCGACATCTTGTTTCCTCCCACACTCCAAACTCCCACACTACAGACATCTGGCGGTGTAAATGTAAAGATGGTCCCCAGTGAGTGTAGGATAGCGTTAATATGCGGGGTGATCGCTGGTCGGCGCGGACCCGGTGGGCCGAAGGGCCTGTTTCCGCGCTGTATCTCTAAACCAAAAAAAACGAAACCAAACGTAAATGAACTAAATTAAACTAAAAAGCCACATAATCTGCGTGGTATTTCCCACAAGGGGAGAATAATTGGTCACAAACGATGGGAGAAATAGGTTGTGAGAACACTCTGCTTTGATCGTTTTTAATTAGACAGATGCTCTGAGCTGTTACACCGTGCATCGTTCCTCCTCACTTGCTTCCACCTCTGTGTTTGCCATTTCTTTTCATCGACTGTTTTGTAGACAAGGAATCCTGTTGTTTATTGCAATTAGAAATGTTATGTCAGCAGCAAAGGTGAAGGATTAAAACTACAACCTTTGCCCTTGGTTAATAACCCTCTAAACACCGTGTCCTTGGCAGCCTTCCACCCAATTAGTCTCCATCCTTCCAGTTTCTTGACACCCAGGTTACAGAAACAGAAAGACAGAAAGACAGAAAGACACATATTTCGCGAAGGTATCACAAAATGCTGGAGTAACTCAGCGGGTCAGGCAGCATCTCTGGAGAGAAGGAATGGGTGACGTTTCGGGTCGAGACCCTTCTTCAGACTGATGTCAGGGGAGGGGGCGGACACGTTTAGGATAGTGCTAGTGAATGGGGTGATCGCTGGTCTGTGCAGGCTCAGTGGGCCAAAGGGCCTTCCTCCGTGCTGCATCTCCAAACTAAACTAAACTAATAGATAGGCACAGTGCTTAGCACTGGAACAGAATCTTCACTTCGATCTTAAAACTTGTTTTTTTTTGGTCGGAGAAGGTGAGTCACAATTTGTTGAAGGAATATTTATTCACAGGACAGCCAACTGTGGTTGAACCTATTTGTCACGTATGTCCTCAGTGTGATTTGACTCAGCACAAATTTTGAGATTAAGCGTAATTATCGGGATAATGCACAAGGAAAGAGTTTGTTGTTCAAGATTTACGAGAATATTGCCGGGACTCGAACGCCTGAGCTGCAGGGAGAGGTTGAGTAGGCTGGGATGATAGAGGTGTACAAAATCACGAGAGGAATAGATCTGGTAGACGCACACAGTCTCTTGCCCAGAGCAGGGGAATCGAGAACCGTGCGCATAGGTTTACGATGAGGGGGGAAAGATTTAATAAGAATCTGAGGGTAACTTTTTCAAACAAAGGGCGGTGGGTGTATGGAACGAGCTGCCGGAGGAGGGAGTTGAGGGAGGTACCATCGCAATGTTTCAGAAACATTTAGACAGGTACATGGATGGGACAGGTTTAGTGAGATTTGAGCCATGTTGGTCGGTCTGGGCAAGCCTCCACAGAGGCAGAAGATGTTGGATTTTAAGCTTCCAAATTGCAGAGAGCTGTAGATGTAGCCCCCAGTCCATCCCACAGACCAGACTCCCCACCATCAACTCCATCTACACGTCATACTCGATTGTATTCAAGTCTAGTCTTTCCACTGATTGGTTAGCTCACACCAAAAGCTGTGCACTGTACCTCGGTACATGTGACTATAAACTAAACTGAACTAAACTAAACTAAACTAAGTTATCACAAAATGCTGGAGTAACTGAGCAGGTCAGGCAGCATCTAGGAGAGAGGGAATGGGTGACGTTTTGGGTCGAGACCCTTCTTCAGACTGATGTCAGGGGGCGGGACAAAGAAAGGATATAGGTGGAGACAGGAAGACAGTGGGAAAACTGGGAAGGGGGAGCGGGGGGAAAAAGAGAGAGACAGACTATGCCCCAGAAAAGCAGTCAACATTATCAAAGACAGACACAAAGTGCTGGAGTAACACAGCGGTAGAGTTGCCTCCTTCCAGTTCCAGACACCCATGTTCCTTAATCGAAATAGATACTTAAAAGTCAACCAAGGTTTGTAGGTTAATCGGCCCACAGTAAATGTTCCCTAGTGTGTAGGGAGTGGATGAGAAAGTGGGATAACACAGAACTAGTGTGAACGGGTGATGGATGGTCGGGACTGTCCATCTGGGATGGCGGGACTATCATATGAGGAACAATTGGAAAGACTGGGCTTGTATTCACTGGAGCTTAGAAGGATGAGAGAGGATCTTATAGAGATGTATAAAATTATGAAAGGACTGGACAAACTAGATGCAGGAAAAATGTTCCCAATGTTGGGGGAGTCCAAAACCAGGGGCCACAGTCTTAAAATTAAAGGGAGGCCATTTAAAACTGAGATGAGAAAAAACTTTTTCACCCAGAGAGTTGTGAATTTGTGGAATTCTCTGCCACAACAGGCAGTGGAGGCCAATTCATTGGATGAATTTAAAAGAGAGTTAGATAGAGCTCTAGGGGCTAGTGGAATCAAGGGATATGGGGAGAAGGCAGGATATGGGGAGAAGTACAGATTGTGGATGATCAGCCATGATCACAATGAATGGCGGTGCTGGCTCGAAGGGCCAAATGGCCTCCTCCTGCAGCTATTTTCTATGTTTATATATTTTCTAATAATAAGCCAAACTAACTAAACTAATCTAAATTAAACTAAACTAGGACACAAAGTTCTGAAGTAACTCAGTGTGTCAGGCAGCTTCACTGAAGAACAAGGATAGATTTTAGACTTTCAATTTTAGACTTTAGAGATTTGGTGAGTAAACTGGTTCTTCGGCCTGCCGAGTCTGCTCCGACCAGCGACCACCCCGTACACTAGCACTATCCTACACACCAGGGACAATTAACAATTACAGAAGTCAATTAAACTACAGACCTGCATGTCTTTGGAATACGGGAAGAAACCGGGGCACCTGGAGAAAACCCACTTGGTCACAGGATGAATATACAAACTCCATACAGACAGCAACCATAAGGCCATAAGGAATAGTAGAATTAGGCCATTTGGCCCATCAAGTCTACTCCGCCATTCAATCATGGCTGATCTACCTTTCCCTCCCAATCCCATTCTCCTGCCTTCTCCCCATAACCCCTGACACCTGTGGTCAGGATCGAACCCAGGTCTCTGGCACTGTGAGCAGTAACTCTACCGCTCCGCCACCCTCTGTTCCCTCACCAATAGGTGACGTTTTGGGGTCAGGACCCTTCTTCAGACCGAGTACTGTACTCTTTAATTACCCTTGCGCGTCATTAGCTCAACAACAATTTACAAAGAACCTGTATTGTATTATTTTTACACTTGTTTTGATGTGGTTATTCTTTGATCTAGATTTGGAACAGTCAGTTAGTTTAAGTATCAGGCTCACTAGACAGTAGCAAATAGTCACACGTAAAATCAATTCAAAATCCCAAATTTGCAAACCCATTAATACACGCTTTGTCTTTTTAAATGAGCTGTTTCCTGTCTGGCTGAGATTATTTTGTTGATCTTTCCTATTAAGCTTTCTTTAGAAGTACAAATAAGGAGATTATTAACACAAAATGCTGGAGTAACTCAGCGGGACAGGCAGCATCTCTGCAGAGAAGGAATTTGTGACATTTCAAGTCGAGACCCTTCGTCTGAAGAAGGGTCTCGACCCCGAAACATCACACATTCCTTCTCTCCAGAGATGCTGCCTGACCCGCTGAGTTACTCCAGCATTTTGTCTATCTGCAGTTCCTCCCTACATGAGATTATTTATACAATGTTTACGGACAGGTTTAGTTTAGTTTAGAGATACACTGTGGAGACAGGCCCTACGGCCCACCGAGTCCACACCGAACAGCGATCCCCGTACACTCCAGCCGTAAGACCTTGCAGCGCATAGTGAACACTGCTGAGAGGATCACTGGCGCCTCACTCCCAACACTCCTGGTCCTTTACACCACCCGCCTCACCCGCAAAGCATTGAGCATTGTGGGTGACCCCTCCCACCCTTCCAACAGCCTCTTCACCCTCCTGCCTTCAGGGAGAAGGTTTCGCAGCCTGAGGTCGAGCACCACCCGACTAAAGAACAGTTTTTTCCACCAGGCTGTCAGGATGCTGAACTCTCTCCCCTCCCTCCCTCCTCTCTCCCCTGCCCCCATTGGACCTGGACTTTAACACCCCACACACACGCACATCCAGCACCAGACTTTTTTTTAACGCTGCTATGGACAGGCTTTGCACTACTGTTCATTATTTTTTATTGTAATATATTCATCTTCATCTTTTTTTCATTGAAGTGACTATATTTTATATTGATTGTTGTTTGCTGTGCCTTTTTAATTTTAACTTAATTTAATGCACTTTATTCCTCGGGATTGTGGGAAACGGTATTTCGATTTTCTGTCTGTGTAAACTAACTGGAAATTGACAATAAAGTTGACTTTGACTTTGACTTTGACTAACACTATCCTATGTTAGGGTCAAATTACATTTTATACCAAGCCAATTAACCTACAAACCTGTACATCTTTGGAGTGTGGGAGGAAACCGAAGACCTCGGAGAAAACCCACGCAGGTCATGGGGAGGACGTACAAACTCCGTACAGACAGCACCCGTGGTCAGGATCGAACCCGGGTCTCTGGCGCTGTGAGGCAGCAACTCTACCGCTGCACCACCGTGCTCAGTCCGAGCAGAAATTATACAGAAATGATGAGTGTTTGACAACACTGGATCTGTACTCGTTGGGAGTTTAGAAGGATGAGGAGGGACCTCATTGAAACTTACCGATTCGTGAAAGACCTGGATAGAGTGTATGTGGAGAAGATGTTTCCATTAGTGGGAGAGTCTAGGACCAGAGGTCACAGCCTCAGAAATAAAGGACATTCATTTGGGAAGGAAATTAGAAGAAATTTCTTCAGTCAGATGGTGGTGAATCTGTGGAATTCTTTGCTACAGAAGGCTGTGGAGGCCAAGTTATGGGGAGAAGGCAGGAGAATGGGGTTGGGAGGGAGAGATAGATCAGCCATGTTTGAATGGCGGGGGTAGACTTGATGGGCCGAATGGCCTGATTCTGCTCCTATCACTTATGAAGTTACAGAACATTTCATCTGAAGGAATGGGGGAAGAATTGGAAGAGCAGGAAAAGTTTCCCTTGAATAAACGGGGATAAAAGAGGCTGTAGATGCTGGAATCTGGAGCAAAATGCACCTCGAGCAAAATCAAGCATCTTGGACAATACAGCTCACCCCCTCCGTGACACGCTGGTCATCCTGAGGAGCAGCTTCAGCAACAGACTGGTCCCACCGAGATGCAGCACAGAACGCCACAGGAGATCCTTCTCCCCTGTGGCTATCAAACTGTACAACCCCTCCCCCTTCTGTCGTGGGGTAGACTGCGATTAACTCCCCCCCCCCCCCCCCCCCCAATCTTTGCACATCCCCAACCCTTTCCACTCGTCACTTTAATTTCATGTTTCACGTATCTTGTGTTTTATGACTGTTGGCTGATCAATTTCCCTCCTGGGCTAAATAAGGTTCTATCGTATGGTATCATATCGTATCGTATCTTGAACAAATGGAAAGACAAAAAGATGGGACAAATGGAGCCAACAGAGACTGCAGCTGCCTGAATCTTGAGCAAAAAGCAAAGTGCTGGAGGAACTCAGCATTTGTGGAGGGAATGGACAGACGACGTTTCAGGCCAGGTCCTTTTTCAAATCCTCCTCATCCCCAGCCAATACGCACACGTTCTCCCACCACCTCACTCCACCCTGGTCACCCTGCTCTTCTCCCCTCCTCTGTATGAAGATCTCCCATCGCTGGCTCTCGTACTGACCATTTACCAGCACGGTGGCGCAGCGGGTAGAGCTGCTGCCTCACAGCACCAGAGACCCGGGTTTGATCCTGACTACGGGAGCTGTCTGTACGGAGTTTGTACGTTCTCCCCGTGACCGTGTGGGTTTTCTCCGGGTGCTCCGGTTTCCGCCCACACTCTAAAGACGTGCAAGTAAATGGATCGATTGTAATCAGCACTGGTCAGCAATAAAAAAGTTTAACATCTGTAGTTGGTAAGTTATTGGAGAGTATTCTGAGGGATAGGTTATACAGGCATTTGAACGGGCAAGGAGTGATTAGGGATAGTCAGCATGGTTTGTACGTGGGAGGTCCAGTCTCACAAATCTGATTGAGTTTTTTGAAGATGTGACCAAAAAGGTCGATGAGGGCAGAGCTGTAGATGTTGTGTACATGGATTTCAGTAAGGCGTTTGACAAGGTTCCGCATGGTAGGCTGCTCTGGAAGGTTAGGTCGCATGGGATCCAAGGAGAGATAGCTGAATGGACAGCAAATTGGTTCCATGGAAGGAAGCAGAGGGTGATGGTGGAAGGTTGCTTCTCGGACTGGAGGCCTGTGACTAGTATCACCCTATGACTCTGTGACTCTAGAACACTTTTCACTGCACCTCGGTACGCGTGACAATAAACTAAACTAAATTTCAACAAATCCTCATGGATTCTTGACTCGTCACTCCATTAACTTTCTGAAGACTGGGGTTGCACCAGACCCCTTCACCAATAAGGTAGATTTAGCAGTTCAGGAGAGCAGTCCTGGGGTTTGTTGGTTGACTGGCTTCTGTAAAATAAATTGTAAATTGTCCCTACTATGTCGGGTAGTGCTGATGTAGGGAAGATAGACAATAGATGGTCGTCAGCACGGGTCTTGATGGGCCGAAGGGCCTGTTTCTGCGCTGTATCTCTAAAGTCTGAAGTCTCTATGACTCAATGCTGCCAGACCCACTGAGTTCCTTCACCACTCTGCTATCTCCCTTATATACAGAATTCCCTGCCAAGTATCCTTCACAAGCTGATAGCAATGGGAACTGAGGGATCGAAACTGTTACGTTTCTTTTTAACAGATGCAAACAACCGTGAATAAAGCACCGCTTCCTGGAAAAATAATTCCATCATTTCTTTGACAGAAGTATCAGAAGGGGTGAAAGGGAAAGAGTGTTTTCAATAAATGTGTTCTGCAAACTGATAAGATTCATTGGTGTATTTAATGGTTTGCTCAGTCAATCTGTTCCTTTTAATTTAATTCAATTCAATGCAATTGCAAAATACAACTGGAAACAGGCCCTTCAGCCTGCCAGAGATAGACGCGGAGTGCTGGAGTAACTCAGTGGGTCAGGCATTTTCGGGGCTGTTCGGCCCACCAAGTCCACGCCGACCATCGATCACTTGTTCACACTCGTTCCATGTTATCCACTCTCGACACACTAGGAGGCAATTTACAGAGTGCCAATCAACCTACAAACCTGCGCGACTTTGGAATGTGGGCGGAAACCGGAGCACCCGGAGGGAACCCACACAGACACTAGGAGAACGTGCAAACTCCACACTGTCAGCACCCGAGGTCAGGATCGAACCCCGGTCTCTGGCGCTATGTGGCAGCGGCTCTACCCACTGCACCACTCCCCCTAAATTATATTTCTGGAAGAATGTTCATGCTTTTACTAACATATAAATTGGTTAGAGTCCATAGAGTCTTACAGCGTGGGCAACAGGCCCTTCGGCCCAACTTGCTCACGCCAGCCAACATGCCCCTTCTACACTAGTCCCACCTGCCTGCGTTTGCCGACATCCCTATAAACCATGTATCTGTCAAAATGTTTCTTAAACATAGTGAATAGTACCGACCTCAACTGCCTCCTTTGGCAGCTCGTTCCATACACGAGTTGTTTTAAAAGGTTTAGGGTGGCACGGTGGCATTTAGAGGTAGAGTTGCTGCCTCATAGCGCCAGAGATCCAGGTTCGATCTCGACTACGGGTGTTGTCTATACCGAGTTTGTACGTTCTCCCCGTGACCTGCGTGGGTTTTCTCCGCGATCTTTGGTTTCCTCCTACTCTCCAAAGATGTACAGGTATGTAGGTTAATTGGCTTGGTATAAATGTAAAATTGTCCCCAGTGTGTGTAGGATAGTGTTAATGTTGGGGATCGCTGGTCGGTGAGGGCTCAGTGGGCCGAAGGGCCTGTATCTCTAAACTAAACTAAGCTAAAATAGCCAGGAAAGGTCACAATGATAACCTTAAAATCGGCTAATGCAGCGTTAACAGAACAATCACATCAGACACTGGAAAATAAACACGATGCAAGTGTAATATCACTAATTTACAACACTTGCAGCTATCTCTTATAATTTGATAATCCCAATTTTTTAATTTGCTTAGCTCAACACATACTTACAGTCAGAGTACCCTTTCATCATCTCATCCTTTATCTTAATAGATACTTAAAAGTGAAGCAAGTTTTGTAGGTTCATTGGCCTCTGTAAATTTCCCCTTGTACGTAGAGTGGATGACAAAGTGGGATAATGAAGAACAGTGGCTCAGCGGTAGTTGCTGACTCGCAGTGCCAGAGACCCGGGTTCCATCCTGACTACGGGTGCTGTCTGTACCGAGTTTTTATGTTCTCCCCGTGACCGCGTGGGTTTTCTCCGAGTTCTCCGGTTTCCTCCCACATCCCAAATACGTGTAGGTTTCTAGGTTAATTGGACCTCTGTAAATTGTCCCTAGTTTGTACGATAGAACCAGTATGAATGGGTGGTCGCTGGTCGGCGTGGACACGGTGGGCTGAAAGGCTTGTTTCCACGCTGTATCTCTGAACTAAATTAAACTAAACTGATGAATGACTTGAGATTGCACATCACAATTTTACTGTACCTTTTAGGGATATTTATTCAAATAAAACACTCTGTGTTGGTAGCCTATGTTGGTGAGGAGGGAGCACACTATAATAAAATAAATCCAAATAAAACACATCTATGTTGGTGAGTAGCAGTGAGTCTGAAGAAAGGTCTCGATCCGAAACATCACCCATTCCTTCTCTCCAGAGATGCTGCCTGTCCCACTGACTTACTCCAGCATTTTGTGTCTATCTTTTGTGTAATCGTGTCAGCTGAGAGTGTAAAAGCTGTACCGAAGTCACGCTCGGGAGATCAGCTCTGGTCTCCTGGTTCGCACCAGTTGCAATAAATCCGCCTTTACTTCGAATACCAACAATCCATTTGCTGCCACAGCACACAGTTCAGTAAACATCCTAAAGATTCATGTACGTCTCTTCCTTACAAGGGTAACTTTAACAACAAGGTTGAACCAGTTGGACACAAAATGCTGCCTGTGCTGCTGAGTTACTCCAGCTTTTTGTGTCTCTTCGGTTTAAACCAGTACCTGCAGTTCCCTTCCTACACAAGGAAACTCTGGCCTCGGGTGTTAGTGGGGTTAGTGAATCATATCTGGACAAACTTAGAGTTCTTGGATAAATATAGCTGGAGTAAACAGCAAGGGGCTTGGGCACAAATGACGGCGTGCTTTGGACCGTTCAGTTACATGGAAGCTGTGGTGTGGTTCAGAGTGCTGGAGTCACCTGTAACCACAGCAGCGATAGCAAAGCTGGAGTCCCTTATCGGTGTGTGCTCCCTCCTCACCACCACACGCACCTTACAAATAGAAGCCAAAAGTAAACATTAAATGGGCTGGCAGCGGTGAGTTGCTTTGCAACCTCCCCTCAGGTGTGAGGGGATATTTTTTTGTTTAGTTTAGTTTGGAGATACAGCGCGGAAACAGGCCCTTCGGCCCACCGAGATTGCGCCGACCAGCGATCCCCACACATTAACACACACTAGGGACAATTTAAACATTTATCCAATTATGCCACGCCAATTAACCAACAAGCCTGCACGTCTCTGGAGTGTAGGAGGAAACCAAAGATCTCGGAGAAAACCCACGCGATTCACGGGGAGAACGTACAGACTCCGTACAGACAGCACCCGTGGTCGGGATCGAACCCGGGGTGGTACATGGACAACACAAGGAGCTGCAAATGCTGAAAATGAAGCACAATGCCGGTCTAGGACCGGAGGACACGGCTTCAGAGTAACGCGGCACGGTGATGGTAGTTGAGGCAGGGACTCGCAACATGGAGAGGACAGGTTTAGAGGGATATGGGCCAAATTATGGCAGGTGGGACTAGTGTGGACGGGACAGGTTGGTCGTAGTGGGCAAGTTGGGCCGATGGACCTGTTTTCATGTTGTGTGACTGTGGCCCTATGACTCCTTGGTTCTTGACTGTTTAAGAAGGCAATTCCTTTCTCAAACCTCCTTGGTTTGTGACAGTATTTAGGACATTCAACAGGGCGTTACAACTCACCTGTCTCACCTGTATGACCATTGACTTCTCTAACTTCAAATAGCCCTTGCTTTCCCTCTCTCTCCATCCCTCCCCCTTCCCAGTTCTCCGACCAGTCTGACTGTCCCCGATTAATTTTTATCTGTTTGCTTTGTTGTTGCCTTCTCCTGGCTCACAATGATCTATTCTACATTCTCCTTGACCTACATCTCTTTTGATGTCCCGTTTCCACACCTCGCCGTTCCTTGTCTCGTCTCCCTCTCCCCCGACTCTCAGTCTGAAGAAGGGTGTCGACCCGAAACGTCACCCCATTCCGTCTCTCCAGAGATGCTGCCTGACCCGCTGTTACTCCAGCATGTTCATCGTTTGCATCTTCAGTGTAAACCAGCACCTGCAGTTCCTTCCAACATACTTCCCATCACTTGTCCGATGTTGGTCTACTGTCTCTTCACTATCTGCGTTCCTTCACTCTACCCTCAGATCAACTCCACCCTCTCTTCACTTGGCACGCTTCCTTCTGAGCGAGTTACTGGGCAAATATTTATCGGTCTCGTCATCCAGCGTTAACTAATATATATATTAAATAATCATTTATCAAGTCTATCAAGATCTGTTTATTGCAGTGGAGTCCAAGGATTGCGATATGTTGTGATGAATCAGGTACAAACTGATTATTAATGGAAAAATAAATATTGTGCCCTTTTAAACCCTCTCTGTAATCTCTCTCCTTGCTTCCTGCTCTTACTCCAGATAAGACGTTCTGTGACTTGCTATCGCTGTATGTTTCGCATGGCCTGATCAATCTTGTCCCTGCCGGGTTAAGAAATGGCCCCAGGATAAAACGAGCCTGACCCAGGTTAAAATAAAAAAGGACACAAAGTGCTGGAGTAACTCAGCAGGTTAGGCGGCATCCACGGAGAACTGGGATACCTTTTCTTCAACCCGAAACGTCACCTATCCACGTTCTCGAGTTGCTGCCTGACCCGCTGAGCTACTCCAGCATTCTGTGAAACGTCACCTATCCATGTTCTCCTGAGATGCTGCCTGACCCGCTGAGTTACTCCAGCACTCTGTGAAAAGTCATCTATCCACATTCTCCAGAGATGCTGCCTGACCCTAAGAGTTACTCCAGCACTTATGTGTCATGTTCATAAGTGATAAGAGCAGAATTAGGCCATTCGGCCCATCAGGTCTACTCCGCCATTCAATCATGACGTCTTCATAACAAGAGGAGTTGAGTATGGGAGCAAAGAGGTCCTTCTGCAGTTGTACAGGGCCCTAGTGAGACCGCACCTGGAGTTCTAGGTGCAGTTTTGGGCTCCAAATTTGAGGAAGGATATTCTTGCTATTGAGGTTGTGCAGCGTAGGTTTACTAGGTTAATTCCCGGAATGGCAGGACTGTCGTATGTTAAAAGACTGGAGCGATTAGGCTTGTATACACTGGAATTTAGAAGGATGAGAGGGGATCTTATCGAAACATATAAGATTATTAAGGGGTTGGACACGTTAGAGGCAGGAAACATGTTCCCAATGTTGGGGGAGTCCAGAACCAGGGGCCACAGTTTAAGAATAAGGGGTAGGCCATTTAGAACGGAGATGAGGAAAAACCTTTTCACTCTGAGAGTTGTAAATCTGTGGAATTCTCTGCCTCAGAAGGCAGTGGAGGCCAATTCTCTGAACGCATTCAAGAGAGAGCTAGATAGAGCTCTTAAGGATAGCGGAGTCAGGGGGGTGTATGGGGAGAAGACAGGAATGGGGTACTGATTGAGAATGATCAGCCATGATCACATTGAATGGTGGTGCTGGCTCGAGGGGCCGAATGGCCTACTCATGCACCTATTGTCTATTGACTGATCTATCTCTCCCTCCCAATCCAATTCTCCTGCCTTCTCCCCGTAACCCCTGACACCCACCCTCCCTGTGGACCCCTGTTCTCACTTACCTTTTGCAGTTACTTGTTTCTACTGGAGTCATAGACTCATACAACGTGGAATCAGGCCTTTCGGCCCAACATACCCACACCGCCCAACATATCCCATCTTGAATATAGTGTTAGTTACAGAGAAAGTGACTTTGATGTATTAACCAGCCTCTGCTGATGAGTTTAGTTTGGTTTAGAGGAACAGCGTGTTAACAGGCCCTTTGGCCCACTGGGTCTATGGCAACCAATGACCACCCGTACTCTAGTTCTATCCTACACACTAGGGACAATTTACCAAAGCCACTGAACCTACAAACTTGCACATCTTTGGAGTGTGGGAGAAACCAGAGCACCCGGAGAAAACCCACATGGTCACAGGGAGAACGTACAAGCAGCACCTGTAGTCAGGATTGAACCTGGAGCAGCAGGGCAGCAACTCTACAGCTGCGCTATTGAGCCAGCCTATTCTTTGTTTCTACAGATTGGCACGGTGGCGCAGTGGGTAGAGCTGCTGCCTCACAGCGCCAGAGACTCTGGTTCGATCCTGACTACGGGTGCTGTCTGTACGGAGTTTGTACGTTCTCCCCGTGACCCGCGTGGGTTTTCTCCGAGATCTTCGCTTTCTTCCCACTCTCCAAAGACGTGCAGGTTTGTAGGATAATTGGCTTGGAGTAAAATGTAAAATTGTTCCTGGTGCGTGTGGGGCAGTGTTAATGTGCAGGGATCGCTGGTCGGCGCGGACTCGGTGGGCCGAAGGGCCTGTTTCCTTACTGTATCTCTAAACTAAACTAAACCAAAGATTAAAACGAGCTTGACCCAGGTTAAAACTAGCTTGATTCTGTGCAGACTTGTCCCGTTAACTTTCTGCACTGCTTGTAGATACAGGTGCAAAGAAAGCAATTTATCTTAGACAACGACCACCTTGCCCACAAACACCAACACCCATTTAGTGAGCGCCAGACAAGATTAAGAGTCTTGTTTTTCTCTCTCTGGAGAGTAATGGATATGTTTCCTGAAAATCACAGTTAAACCTGTGGTGACTGGCATTGAAAATGAACTGAATCAAGAGCTCGCCTCATATTAAGAATGGGATTAAAATCAGAAGCATGAGTGTAGGTGTAGTGAATCAGATATCCTTTGGAGCGATTCCTCCAATACTACTGAGACAGTGGGAAATACTATCCAGCTAAGTCGTTGGAGAGAGTGCAGAAGAGATTTACCAGAAGGCAGCCTGGATTAGAAGGTATTAGTCATAAGGAGATAAACTCAACTCAACTCAACTGGAGAGGGTCTGTTTTCCCTGGAACGTCAGAGGTTGAGAGGAGACCTGATAGAAATTATAAAATGATGAGAAGCACAGATGTGGTCGACAGCCAGAATCTTTTACCCGGGGGTGGAAATGTTAAAGACTAGAGGGCATGGCTCTAAAGTGAGAGGGACAAAGTTTAAAGCAGATGTGCGGGGCAAGTTTTTTAATGCAGGGTGCCATATTACCTGTGTTTACAGGTGTGTTATGCCACTGCAAGTAAGAATCTCATTGTTCTTTCATTTAATTTAGAGATACAGCGTGGTAACAGGCCCTTCGGCCCACCGAGTCCACACCGACCATGGACCACCCTATGTTATCCCACTTTCACATACTACACACTATTTACAGAAGCCATTAACCTACAAACGGGCACGTCTTTTAGTGTGCTAGGAAGTCGGAGCACCTGGAGAAAACCCACGTGGTCACAGGGAGAACATACAAACTCCACACAGACAGCACCCGAGGTCAGGATGGAACCCGGGCCTCTGGCGCTATGAGACAGCAACTATACCGCTGCGCCACTGTTCAGTGTTATCCCACTTTCCCATCCAGTCCCCACCAATTTACAGAGGGCCAATTAATCTACCAACACTGCTTCACTTTTAAGTATCTATTAAGATAAAGGATGATATGATACAAAGATATCCAAATTCCACACCGACAGCGCCCGAGATCAGGATCGAACCACGATATCTGGCACTGTGAGGCTGCGGCTCTACCCGCTACGCCACCGTGCCACCCTTGCTCTCCTGTCGGTACAGATGACTCTTGACTCTTGAGACACAGCGATCTGCGTAACATGGATGAGAAACTCAAAGGAAATGGTTTCCCGATTACAGTAATTACGATTTGTCAATAGACAATAGGTGCAGGAGTAGGCCATTCAGCCGTTCGAGCCAGCATCGCCATTCAATGTGATCATGGCTGATCATATCTAGGTCTGGAGACACAGTGATCACAGATGTGTAGGTGCGATGAGTTAATAACATGGACGTGTGGTGAGCCTTGCTAGATGTGAGAGGGGAACAGAGTGAGTGGTGAGTCTTTGCTTTGGACGATCAAGGCCACTTGAATAACACTCTCTGCCAAACGTGAAGTGCTATTGATGTGGGACGGTGGCAAAACAAGCTGTTATTAGCTGCACAGACCTGGCATTATCAGCTTAGTCTGAGAGACCACAAGAATCTTAATTATTGTTCTTTGAGTGCCAGAAGGCATGGCCGAGGAAGATCAGAGGCGACCCTTTGTTTTCTGGGTCGTGTCTCCGTTCCCGCTGCGGCCTACCACCGGCCATGCACCTGGAGCTGGCGGCCTCCACCTGCGACTCACCTGTGGAGGCTCCGGCCGCATGGACGTCGGAAGCTCGCAGCCCCCTGGGTGGGGGCCGACATCGGGAGCTGCGGCAGCGTCTTCGCCCGCCCCGAGTCACGGGGCTTGGGTAGGCCCGCCGCGGACTTTTCACCGTCCGGCGCGGCCTGGAATAGGCCGCGGGATTTTTCTCTGCCCGGCGGGGGCTTCAATGTCGGGAGCCCCGACCGCCCTGACGGGCAGCCCTGTCTTCGCCCGCCCCGGATTGCGGGGCTTGGGTCGGCCCACTGCGGACCTTTCACCATCCGGCGCAGCCTGAAACGTGGCAACTACAACAGCCTGACCGCGGGAGAAGACGGCAGGGGAAGAGAAAAGACATTCTGGCCTTCCATCACAGTGAGGAGGTGACTGGAGGAGACTCACTGTGATGGATGTTTCTTTTTGTTTGATTGTGTGTGTTATTGCTTATTTTTATTGCTCTTGTTGTTGGACTGTGGGTAATCTTTCATTTCACTGCACATTTATGTGTATGTAGCAAATAAACTTGACTTGACTTGGTAGGAGGGGAAGGGTTATGGTCCATGTCCAGCCCACACCACCGCACTGGAGGTCCTGACATCTAGGCTGATGGGACCCCTCAAACACCTCGGGTGAGGAGCGTGTAGGAAGGAGCTGCAGATGCTGGTTTACACCAAAGATAGACACAAAAGGCCGGAGTAACTCAGCGGGTCAGGCAGCATCTCTGGAGAAAAGAGATACGGGAATAAACGGATTGCCACTGAAGGCTACGGAGGCCACAAGTCAGTGGGTATTTTTAAGGCAGAGACAGACAGATTCTTGATTAGTGCGGGTGTCAGGGGTTATGGGGAGAAGGCAGGAAAATGGGGTTTGGAGGGAGAGATAGATCAGCCATGATTGAATGGCGGAGTAGACTTGATGGGCGGAATGGCTTAATTCTGCTCCTATCACTCATGACCTTATGATGGGTCGGGACCCTTTCGGGATGGGACCCTTCTTCAGGCTGAGAGTCAAGGGAAAGGGAAATGAGAGATACAGACGGCGATTTCCAGAGATGTGGAACAAATGAATGAAAGATGTGCAAAAAATGTAACAATACTAAAGGTTGATAGAGGAGACAGGCCATTGGTAGCTGTGGTCTAGGTGACCTGTAGGTGGCCTGCAGGTGACCACAGGTAACAACGGCGTTTATCTCCTTTATTATCATCAATTTGGGAAGGTATAGGAAAAAAACTGCAGATGTTGGTTAAAATCGAAGGTAGACACACAATGCTGGAGTAACTCAGGGGGTCAGGTAGCATCTCGGGAGAGAAGGAACGGGTGATGTTTTGGGTCGAGACCCTTCTTCAGACTGAATGAATTTGGGAAGGCTATTGTAATGGAGGGTCCTTCGAGTTAGAATCCATATTGGTGACCTTCATGGTTCCTGAGCTTCCTAGCGGGATATGTCAGCGTTGGACATTCTCGGATGACAAAATGGCGTCACAGCTGACGTATGGACCATCAACTTGGGTAGACAACAAAAAGCTGGAGAAACCCAGCGGGACAGGCAGCATCTCTGGAGAGAAGGAATGGGTGATGTTTCGGGTTCTATATCTCTCCATATCGCCTTCTATACCTCTTGTTTCCCTCACCCCTGATCTCTCGACCTGAAGATGAGTCTCGACCCGAAACGTCACCCATTCCTTCTCTCCAGAGATGCTGCCTGGCCCGCTGAATTACTCCAGCATTTTGTGTCTACCTTCGATTTAAACCAGCTTCTACAGTTTTCTTTCCTATCCCCCTGTAAATTGTGTAGGGCTGAGAAAGTGGAACTAGTGTGAACGGGCGATAGTGCGGGTTTGCAGGTTAAATGGCTCCTGTAAGTTGTCCCCAGCATGTGTTGGATAGAACTAGTAGGGATCGATGGTCGGCACAGACTCGGCGGGCCGAAGGGCCTGTTTCCATGCTGGTAGACACTGCTGAGACCCGAACCGTCATCCATCCCTTCTCTCCAGAGATGCTGCCTGTCCCGCTGAGTTACTCCAGCATTTTGTGTCTACCTTCGATTTAAACCAGCATCTGCAGTTTTTTTCCTACTGTTTCCACGCTGCATCCCTAAACCAAACCAAAATCTAATATCGCCCGTAAGTTGCTATTACAAGCTGCAGCAGGTTATTTTAATCTTGCTAGCCTCACGGGCACGAAAACACTGGGAGTATTGTGTTCGGATCTGGACTCTTCCAAGCGGACGTCGACTGTTGACAAGAGCCCCTGTTCGATGCCATGGGTTGGGACATCTAAGCTGGGTGGAAGACTGGTGGAACTTGTTTCCGCTGGAGAAAAGAAGATTAAAGTCAAACGATCCCAAGCCTTTCAGATGCTGAATGAGAGGGAACATGTCCTTTGGCCGTGGCGTCTTGCGGTGTACTTACTGCATCGCGTCCGGCAAATTAAAAAAAACAACATTTAGCCGCGGTCCCCCTTCCCCGCAGAGTAAACGGGGACAACGTTTCCATCAAAAGCCGGTGTCCTGCCCTCTTGATTAATAGCCTCTGATCACCCCCCCCCCCCCCCCCATCAAACTCCGTCCGTAAGTATCTAAGGAACAGGTTCGACGTGACACAGTTATTCAAATAGTCCCCGTAACACAATGGATTCTCTGCTCTCAAGACCAAGAAAGTGTCACTTGTGGAATGCGATCGGCAAGGATTGAATAATGGCGATTGTAATCTTAGACTAATATCTTGGAGACTCGCTATGTTACCCCAGGGTGTCAGGGATCGCTTTCACCGAGCTTTATCTCGGAAATTTTACCTGTGGTTATTCATTCCCCTCAGGAGATTCGACAAACAGGTTCTGAGTCCACAACAGGCCAATTGTGCGTGATCCTCTCTCGCTCGGTCCACTTGTGCAGGTGGCAGATCGACCAGCATCAAACGTACAAGGTGCGGCGCCAGGGCCGGCTCCCAATGTCACCTCCTCAGGGTGCAGAGGGAACACGCGGTGCCCACGGGGACGCTGGAGGGAGGCCTTCCGTCAACGATGGTCGAGGTCGATTGTGTTATAGACAATAGGTGCAGGAGGAGGCCATTCGGCCCTTCGAGCCAGCACCGCCATTCAATGTGATCATGGCTGATCATTCTCAATCAGTACCCCGTTCCTGCCCTCTCCCCATACCCCCTGACTCCGCTATCCTTAAGAGCTCTATCTAGCTCTCTCTTGAATGCATTTAGAGAATTGGCCTCCACTGCCTTCTGAGGCAGAGAATTCCACAGTTTAACAACTCTGACTGAAAAAGTTTTTCCTCATCTCAGTTCTAAATGGCCTACCCGTTATTCTTAAACTGTGGCCCCTTGTTCCGGACTCCCCCAACATTGGGAACATGTTTCCTGCCTCTAACGTGTCCAACCCCTTAATAATCTTACACGTTTCGATAAGACTTAATAATATTATACGTTTCGATAAAATTGATAAAACTGCCGATATATTAACTTGATAACTGTTTTTGTTTGTAAACTGCCAACACAGGCAGCCTTTGATCGCGTTACTACTCTGTTGGTTTTTGCTTTCTGAATAAAAGTATTTGTATATTAAAAAAAATGTCCATTGCAGAACCTGATGCCAAGAGCCAAAGATAGACACAACTGATCCGGGCCCACTCAGTGAGTCGGGCAGCATCTCCAGAGAAAAGGGATAGGTGACATTTCGGGTTGGAACCCTTCTTCAGATTGAAAGGGAGACGTGGGGTGAGGGGTTGGGGGGGACTGGAGGCGACCAAAGGTCAGACCGGCAACAGGTGACCTCAGGAAGTTTGGAGCTAGGGGTTGCCAACTATCTCACTCCCAAATATGGGACGAGTTGACCTCACCACCCCGCGCCCCACGTGACCTCACCCAGCCAGCGGCCACGCGTTCCCGCTCCACCAATGGTGGCCTCATGTTTGTACAGAATACTCCACGCTTAAAACAGAGAAACATAGAAAATAGGTGCAGGAGGAGGCCATTCGGCCCTTCGATCCAGCACCGCCATTCAATGTGATCATGACTGATCATCCACAATCAGTAACCTGTGCCTGCCTTCTCCCCCTATTCCTTGATTCCGCTAGCCCCTAGAGCTCTATCTAACTCTCTTCTAAATTCATCCAGTGAATGGCCTCCACTGCCTTCTGAGGCAGAGAATTCCACAGATTCACAACTCTCTGGGTGAAAAAGTTTTTTCTCTCACCTCAGCTTTAAATGGCCTCCCCTTTATTCTTAGACTGTGGCACCTGGTTCTGGACTCCCCCAACATTGGGAACATTTTTCCTGCATCTAGCCTGTCCAGTCCTTTTGGTCTCCAATCTTCCACCATCTTTAACCCGCTTCACCTCCTTGATGAGAAGGGATCTTATGGAGGCATATAAAATTCTTAAGGGTTTGGGCAGGCTAGATGCAGGAAAAATGTTCCCCATGTTGGGGGAGTCCAGAACCAGGGGTCACAGTTTAAGAATAAGGAGTAGGCCATTCAGGACTGAGATGAGGAAAAACGTTTTCACCCAGAGAGTTGTGCATCTGTGGAATTCTCTACCACAGATTCGGGGTACTGATTGTGGATGATCAGCCATGATCATATTGAATGGTGGTGCTGGCTCGAAGGCGGAATGGCCTACTTCTGCACCTTTTTTCTGTGTTTCTAATCTCTGCTCTAGGCACCTGAGCATTGAAATGTAGACACCAGGAACTTACAAAAGAAGACACAAAGTGCTGGAGTAACTCAGCGGGTCAGGCAGCATCTCTGGAGAACATGGATAGGTGATATTTGAATGTGGGGGGGCGGGGTAAGGGAGTGGGGGGGAGAAAGAGGGAGAAAGCTGGAAGAGAGAGGACAAAGGCGAGTGATAGGTGGATACAGTTGAGTTTTTTTTAATTGGCAGATGGTTGGACAAAGTCAGAGTCTGAAGAAGGGCGGCGGTAGAGTTGCTGCCTTACAGTGCTTACCGCGCCAGAGACCCAGGTTCGATCCAGACCATGGGTGCTGTCTGTACGGAGTTTGCATGTTCTCCCCGTGACCCGCGCGGGTTTTCTCCGAGATCTTCAGTTTCCTCCCACACTCCAAACGTGCAAACTCCGTACAGACAGCACCCGTGGTCTTGATCGAACCTGGGTCTCTGGCGTGGTAAGCACTGTAAGCAGGTTAATTGAATTGGTGTAAATGTAAACATTGTCCCTAGTGTGTGTGAAGGATAGTGTTAATGTGCGGTGATCGCTGTGTCGGCGCGGACTCGGCGGGCCGAAGGGCCTGTTTCCGCGCTGTATCTTTAAACTAAACTAAAAAAGGTCTCGACCCGAAACGTCAGCCATTCCTTCTCTCCAGAGATGCTGCCTGTCCCGCTGAGTTACTCCAGCACTTTGGGTCTATCGGTGTAAACCAGCATCTGCAGTTCCTTCCAACACATCGCTTTGCCTCAGTTTGTTTGTACTTCTGCAGGTGTTTTCTGGCAGGGCCGTTATCATTCCTGTAGATCTGATTTCTGAACATACTCATTCTAAAGCAGCTTGAACTTTGTTTAGCGAGTTGAATTGTTGCTGAGATTGGGATTAAAGGAAGGGTCACCAGCTGAGTTGTAATGACTGATAAGCAGCCTGACGTCAGGCGTTGCACCCTTCTGGTCCAATACCGTTTCGCACAAGGGACTGTCAAAAGGGAACAATGGGATAAAGAAGAAAGCTCTGAGTGACAAACAAAAATGTCAAAAAATCCGAGTTTGTCTTTGGTGGGTCGGTATATGTTGGTCAGATATTCCTGTTTCACAATTCAAGTGTTGCGGGCTGCCAGCTGTTCAACGGAATAAAATAAACAATCATGGAATAGGTTGATAAAAAGGAACACAAAGTGCTGGAGTAACTCAGCGGGGACAGGCAGCATCTCTGGAGAGAAGGAATGGCTGACGTTTCAGGTCGAGTCTCAACCCGAAACTTCACCCATTCCTTCTCTCCAGAGATGATGCCTGTCCCCGCTGAGTTACTCCAGCATTTTAGACAATAGACAATAGGTGCAGGAGTAGGCCATTCGGCCCTTCGAACCATTCAATGTGATCATGGCTGATCATCCACTATCAGTACCCCGTTCCTGCCTTCTCCCCATACCCCCTGACTCCGCTATCATTAAGAGCTCTATCTAGCTCTCTCTTGAAAGCATCCAGAGAATTGGCCTCCACTGCCTTCTGAGGCAGAGAATTCCACAGATTTGCAACTTTCTGAGTGAAAAAGTTTTTCCTCATCTCCGTTCTAAATGGCCTACCCCTTATTCTTAAACTGTGGCTCCTGGTTCTGGACTCCCCCAACATTGGGAACATGTTTCCTGCCTCTAACGTGTCCAACCCCTTATTAATCTTACATGCTTCAATAAGATCCCCTCTCTTCCTTCTATATTCCAGGTTGTGTAGGAAAATAACTGCAGATGCTGGTACAAATCGAAGGTATCACAAAATGCTGGAGTACTTCAGCAGGTCAGGCAGCATCTCTGGAGAGAAGGAATGGGTGACGTTTCGGGTCGAGACCTTTCTTCAGACTTTATTCAGACTTCTATATTCCAGTGAATACAAGCCTAGTCGCTGCAGTCTTTCCACAAACGACATATCTCCCCTCAGTGTAATCCAGCATCTGCAGATGATCTCGACCCGAAACGTCACCCATTCCTTCTCTCCGGAGATGCTGCCCGTCCCGCTAAGCTACTCCAGCATTTTATGCCTATCTTCAGTGTACACCAATGCGTCCCTAGTTCCTTCCGGCGCAAAGAGGCTGGAGTAACTCAGCGGGTCAGGCAGCATCTCTGGAGAACACGGATAGATGATTTTTCACAGAGTGCTGGAGTAACTCAGCGGGTCAGGCAGCATCTCTGGGGAACATGGAGAGGTGGCATTTCAGGTCGGGGCCCTTCTTTCAACTGGGATGACGTGGGCTAAGCTTCCTTGAAGGAGTGCAACATCCAATCACCGTTGTGGGCCGGATATCAAACGGAGGCGAGACGGAGTACAGGAAGGGGATTGAGAACCTCGTGACCTGGTGCCAAGACAACAACCTCTCCCTCAATGTCAGCAAGACAAAGGAGATTGCGATCGGCCTCAGAAAGCCCAGAGGTCGATCACTCATAAATTGAAGTCGGGATGGTCGAAAGCCTCAAGTTCGTAAAAGTAACTTTCACCAGCAACTTGTCCTGAACCAACCAAATCACAGCAATGGCCAAGAAAGCACAGCAACACCTTCACGTACAAAGTCCAGCATGTTCCCAACAACTCTACCAACTTCCACAGATGTGCAGTGGAAAGTCATACAGTGATACAGCTTGGAAACAGGACCTTCGGCCCAACATGCCCGTACCGACCAACATGTCACATCTACTCTAGTCCCACCTGCCTGCATTTGGCCCATATCCCTCCAAACTTATCCTATCCTTTTACCTGTCTAATTGTTTCTTAAATGTTGGGCCGAAGGTCCTCCTCTGGCCGCTCGTTCCATACATCCACCACCCTTTGTATTAAAAAGTTACCCCTCAGATTCCCCTTCACCTTGACCTATGGTCTCTGGTTCTCGATTCTCCGACTACCCGATCTATTCCTCTCATGATTTGGGGTGCTGGTGGGAAGGCAAGACTTTAAATCCCCTTGCTTCACCTTGATTCCCCTACCCTGGGCAAGAGATTCTGTGTGTCTACCCGATCTATTCCTTTTGTATCTCGTTGGGATGCATCACCACACGGTTTGTAAACAGCTCCATCCAAGACCGCAAGGAATTGCAAAGGATTGTGGACAAGCCCCAGACCATCACGCAAACCAACCCATCATAGACTCGGCAGTGACTGTTTCACGGAACCCTCGGCCCGCTGAGTCCCACAGAATCTCCCAATCGCAGCCCAGACCATCTCACAAACCAACCTCTGACTCCATCTACACCCCACGCTGCCTCGGCAAGGCCACCAACACAATCAAGGACGCCACCCATCCTTTTTCTCCTGAGATGCTGCCTGGCCCGCTGAGTAACCCCAGCACTTTGTGTCTGTCTTCTGCACTGTTCTGTGTTCTATGTTCAACAAGAGGACTGTGAGTTAATAAAAAAAAGTCAAAATTATAGACTGGACATAATAAGTGTTTCAGAGCAGTTGGAAGCAATCCTGAACTGATTAAAACCGAGATAAGAGGTCCCATAATTAGGGAAATGCTACAATTTTACTTCAAGAGTTGATTAACATTGGCACTGCCCTGGAAAATGGCCAACGTAATATAAGCAAGCACAGAATTAATCCTGGTAATTACAGTTCTCTCAGTCTAATAACTGTGGGAGGGGACATTTGGAATCTTTAATGAAAGATAAACTTATTAAATTAGTTTACTTTAGAGATACAGCGTGGAAACAAGCCCTTCGGCCCTCTGAGTCCGTGCCGACCAGCGATCACCCGCCTACTTGTTCTACTTTACACACGGGAGCCAAGTTACAGTGGGTCGATTAACCTACAAACCCGCACGTCTTTGGGAAGTGGGAGGAAACCAGAGCACCCGGCGGAAACCCGCGTGGTCACAGGGAGAGTGTGCAAACTCCACACAGACAGCACCCGAGGTCAGGATCGAACTCAGGTCTCTGGCGTTGTGCGCGGCACAGTGGCATAGCGGTAGAGTTGCTGCCTTACGGTGCCAGAGACGGTGGTTGACATCAGCACCAGCAGCAAGACCTTCGCCTGGGTGGTCTCCTTCTTTGCTGTAAAGCTAAATAAAGCTTGGGCCGTTTACAACCCAGCACTACGAGTATCGATTCCTTTAACTTCGAATAACCCTTGCATCCCCTCTCCCTCCACCTCTCCCCAACCCAAGTCGTCGTACTAGTTTCATAGCCGTTTCCTTGAGTCTCATCGTCTGTAACTTGTTTTCACCTAACCCAAAGCTAACAATGGCCTGTTCCCTTTATTTAGTTTAGTTTAGTTTAGTTTAGAGATACAGCGCGGAAACAGGCCCTTTCGGCCCACCGAGTCCGCACCGACCAGCGATCCCCGTATATTAACAGTATCCTACACCCGGTCGGGACAATTTTTACATTTACCACGCCAATTAACCTACATACCTGTACGTCTTATTATCGTTACTTTTTTTGCATATCTTTCATTCATTTGTTCGATACATCACCGTCTATATCTCTCGTTTCCCTTCCCCCGACTCTCAGTCTGAAGAAGTGGGCCGAAGGGCCTGTTTCAACGCTGTATCTCAAAACTAAACGAAAAAAATTATATTTTCAATTGGCTTTTGATGTATTCAATAGAGAGTTAGATAGAGCTCTTAGGGCTAACGGAATCAAGGGATATGGAGAGAAAGCAGGAAAAGGGCAGTTATTTTGGATGATCAGCCGTTATCATATTGAATGGCGGTGCTGGCTTGAAGGGCCGAATGGCCTACTCCTGCATCTATTTTCTATGTTTCTATGTTTCTAAGGGTCATAAGGTCACAAGGAATAGGAGCAGAATTAGGCCATTCGGCCCATCAAGTCTACTCCGCCATTCAATCATGGCTGATTATCTCTCCCTCCTAACCCCATTCTCCTGCCTTCTCCCCATAACCCCTGACACCCGTACTAATCAACCTGAAACGTCACCTATTCCGTTTCTCCAGAGATGCTGTCTGACCCGCTGAGTTACTCCGGCTTTTTGTGTCTACCTGTGAGAGATGATGGTTAGGCTTTGTTGTTCGAGGGGACCAGAGGGCCGCAGCCTGCAGAGGGAGCCGCCAAGAACTGCAGAGGAGGACGGACAGAGGGAGGGAGGGAAGGAAGGAAGGAGGGAGGGAGCCGGCGATGGTGAACATGAGGAGTGAGGGCCGGAGATAGCGTGAACCAGGGTCTTCCCCTCTGCGCCCTCTAGGTCGGCTGTGGGAGGTGCCTCGAGGAGAGGAGAGGGGAAGAGAGGGGAGGAGAGGGGTGGGGAGAAGAGGAGAGGAGAGAGAAGAGGAGAGGAGGGGAGAAGAGAGGGGAGGGGAGAAGAGGAGAGGAGAGGGGAGAGGGGAGGGGAGGGGAAGAGAGGAGAGGAGAGGGGTGGGGAAGAGGGGAGAGGAGAAGAGGGAAGATGAGAGTGAAGAAAAGGAGGGGAGGAGAGGAGAGGAGAGGAGGGGAGGGGAGGGGAGAAGAGAGGAGAGGGGTGGGGAAGAGGGGAGAGGAGAAGAGGGGAGAGGAGAGCGGAGAAAAGGAGGGGAGGAAAGGAGAGGAGGGGAGGGGAGAGGAGGTGAGAGGAGAGGTGGGGAGAGGAGAGGGATTATGGTTTCCTGGACTATCTGGACAGAGGTGGCGGAGGAGAGGAGAGGAGAGGAGAGGAGAGAGGAGAGGAGAGAGGAGAGGAGAGCAGAGAGGAGAGGAGAGGAGAGAGGAGAGGAGAGGAGAGGAGAGGAGAGGAGAGGAGAGGAGAGGAGAGGAGAGGAGAGGAGAGGAGAGGAGAGGAGAGGAGAGGAGAGGAGAGGAGAGGAGAGGAGAGGAGAGGAGAGGAGAGGAGAGGAGAGGAGAGGAGAGGAGTGGAGAGGGGTGGAGAGGGGAGAGGAGAGAAGAGGAGAGGGGTGGAGAGGAGAGGGGAGGAGAGGAGAGGGGAGCAGTGGGATGACAGTTTGCTGGACAATCTAGACAGAGGTGGCGGAGAAGGCCCTGCAGCAGCTTGGGGCTCGCCTGGATTGGGCCTCGGCTCCAGGAGACCGAGCGTGTGGACCGGACTGGACTGGAGATTGGAAATGGTGCCAATACCCGGTGACTCTTGCATGCAATCTCAGTGGACTATTTCCATGCACTTTGTACAAATTGGGGATCGTGCTTCAATATGACAATACTTTACTGCACTGTATACAAAAAAAATAGAATTTCACTGTCCTGCTGCTCCGGTTTCCTCCCACATCCCAAAGACGTGTGGATTTGTAGGTTAATTGTCCTCTGTAAATTACCCCCTAGTGTTTAGGGGATGGATGTAGCTAAATCAATCAGAAGATAGACACAAAATCCTGCAGAAACTTAACGGGACGGGCAGCATTTCTGGATAGAAGGAATGGCCGATGTTTTGGGTCGAGACCCTTCTCCAGACTAGATCCTTCTTCAGACTGACGTCAGGGGGGCGGGACAAAGGAAGGATATAGGTGGAGACAGGAAGAGGGAGATCTGGGAAGGAGGAGGGGAAGAGAGGGACAGAGGAAATATCTAAAGTTGGAGAAGTCGATGTTCATACCACTGGGCTGCAAACTGCCCTACCCTCTATCTTCCTGTCTCCACCTATATCCTTCCTTTGTACCGCCCCCCTGACATCAGTCTGAAGACGCTTTCTCGTTCCTGACTATCCAATGCCGACCATTCTACCTTCGCCGGGAGTTCAGCTCGGTGATCATCACAGCCGTCTATATTCCACCGCATGCGGACACCAACGTGGCACTGTCGGCCCTGCATGATGTGTTGTGTCGACACCAAAACAAGAACCTGATGCGGCTGTGGTGGTGGCTGGAGATTTCAATAGGGCAAATCTCACAAAGCTCATGCCTACCTTCTGCCAACACATCACGTGTGTCACCAGGGTGGATAGAACTTTGGACCACTGCTACGCGCCATTCAGGAAAGGCTCTAAGGCCGTTTCTCTCCCTCCGTTTGGAAAATCTGACCACGCTGCCATTTTCCTGCTGCCAGAGTATAAACAACGGATAGTACGGGAAACGGCAGTGACGAGGGACGTAAAGCGGTGGGTTGATCATTCAGAGGCCATGCTGCAAGATGCACGGAGCGAAGTCGACTGGAATATGTTCCAAGCAAGTTCCAGAGACGTCAATGAGTTCGCGGAAACGGTTACGGACTTCATTGCAACAATAGCCGATAACATCGTCATCGCGGTAAGGGTTAGTATCTTTTCTAATCAAAAACCCTGGGTGGACAGGTCTATTCACGTTGCCTTGAATGCTCGCACCGCTGCTTACAACTCCGGCCCGGCATCCGGCAATATGGACGACTACAAGGTAGAGTCCTACCGACTGTGAAGGGCGGTGAAGGACGCAAGAAGGAGGTACCAGGACAGGATGGAGTCACAGATGGAGCAGCAGGACACCAGACACCTTTGGCAGGGGCTAAGGACTATAACTAACTACCGGTGCAGCCCCCTCAACCGCAAGTGCTGGCACCTTCCTAGCTGATGACTTGAACTCCTTCTACGCACGATTCGAGACGGGCAACATTACCCCTAGATCGCCGTCTAAAAACAACATCGCCAGCGCGCTGGCTAGCGAGGCTGGAGGGGGATCCACCGCTGGGGATGTGCACACATTCTCGGTGTCCGAGCATGACATGAGGTGGGCTCTGACGCGTGGGAACACGAGGAAAGCTGTAGGCCATTCAGCTTGCTCCAGTGCTCACCACAATATTTAACCTCTCCTTGGCCAAGTCCGTGGTCCCTGCATGTTTCAAAAGATCCATCATCGTACCAGAGCCAAAGAATGCCTCTCCAGCGTGTTTGAATGACTACCGACCGGTGGCGCTCACCTCGGTGGTCATGAAATGCTTCGAGAGGCTGATCAAGAACCATATCTGTGCCTTCCTCCCTCACAATATGGACCCGCTGCAGTTCGAATATACCGTCCGAACAGATCCACGGATGATGCGGTCTCCCAGGTTCTGCACACCGCTCTCTCTCATCTTGACAGCCAGAAGGGGGGCTATGTGAGGATGCTGTTCATTGATTTTAGTTCAGCTTTCAATACAATAGTCCCCACCAGACTTGCTGAGAAGCTGCTGAAACTGGGGCTTAACACTCCCCTGTGTGCCTGGGTCCTGGACTTTGTCACGGCCAGGCCCCAAGTGGTCAAGATGGGGAGACATACCCTGAACATAGGATCCCCCCAGGGTTGCGTCCTTAGCCCCCTACTGTACTCCCTGTACACACATGACTGTGTGGCCAGGTTCAGCTCCAACTCCATCATCAAGTTTGCTGATGACACTGTGGTGGTGGGCCTGATCTCCAATAAAGATGAGAAGGCCTACCGGGAGGAGGTGGCTGATCTGGCACTCTGGTGTCAGGACAGCAGCCTCCTCTTGAATGTCACAAAAACTAAGGAGCTGATTGTGGATTTTAGAAAGGCTCAAAATCCGAGGAGGTACACGCCACTGGAGATAAATGGGAGTACTGTGGATAGGGTGAGCAGCTTTAAATACCTGGGAGTCCACATCACAGAGGACCTGACATGGACAACACACATTGCCGCATTGGTGAGTTTCCTGACTCTAACATGTCCAACCCCTTAATAATCTTATATGTTTCGATAAGATCCCCTCTCATCCTTCTAAATTCCAGTGTATACAAGCCTAGTCGCTCCAGTCTTTCAACATATGACAGTCCCGCCATTCCGGGAATTAACCTAGTAAACCTACACTGCATGCCCTCAATAGCAAGAATATCCTTCCTCAAATTTGGAGACCAGAACTGCACACATTACTCCAGGTGCGGTCTCACTAGGGCCCTGTACAACTGCAGAAGGACCTCTTTGCTCCGATACTCAATTCCTCTTGTATGAAGGCCAACATTCCATTGGCTTTCTTCACTGCCTGCTGTACCTGCATGCTTCCTTTCAGTGACTGATGCACTAGGACACCCAGATTTCGTTGTACGTCCCCCCTTCCTAACTTGACACCATTCAGATAATAATCTGCCTTCCTATTCTTACCACCAAAGTAGATAACCTCACACTTATCCACATTAAACTGCATCTGCCATGCATCCGCCCACTCACACAACCTGTCCAAGTCGCCCTGCAACCTCATAGCATCTTCCTCACAGTTCACACTACCACCCAGCTTTGTATCATCTGCAAATTTGCTAATGGTACTTTTAATCCCTTCATCCAAGTCATTAATGTATATTGTAAATAGCTGCGGTCCCAGCACCGAGCCTTGCGTTACCCCACTAGTCACTGCCTGCCATTCTAAAAGGGACCCATTTATCCCCACTCTTTGCTTTCTGTCTGTCAACCAATTTTCTATCCATGTCAGTATCCTACCCCCAACACCATGTGCTTTAATTTTGCCCACTAATCTCCTATGTGGGATCTTGTCGAAGGCTTTCTGAAAGTCGAGGTACACTACATCCACCGGCTCTTCCCTGTCAATTTTCCTAGTTACATCCTCAAAGAATTCCAGATGATTAGTCAAGCATGATTAATATTGTGACAAATAAAGTAGACTTGACTTGAAATGGCCCACCCTTTATTCTTAAACGGTGGCCCCTGGTTCTGGAGCACACACACTGGATGGCTCAATGAAATGAACTCAATTGTAAGTCACATTCCGAAACCCAAGAGATGTTGACACAGCAAATAAAATGAAAACTGCACTCAAAGCCAAAATGATATTGACAAAAAATATTGACATATTTATCTTGACATGCAAGAGGCAGTATAATTGTTTAATAGAGTTTATGTAATAATAAGGACACCTGTAGTAAAGGGCAAGCTAAGGAAAATAGAAGTTTAAACACTACTATTAAGAAAGGGCAGAATCAAATTTTCAGACTGTTGATAGTTTACTTTAGTTTAGAGATACAGCTAGTTCGTTAGTTTAGTTTATTGTCACGTGTACCGAGGTGTGGTGAAAAGGTTTTGTTGCGTGCTATACAGTCACCGGAAAGACTATACATGATTACAATACAGCGCGGAAACAGGCCCTTCGGCCCACCGAGTCCCACGCTGACCAGCGATCCCTGCACACTAACACTACCCAACACACACGAGGGACAATTTTGCATTCGTACCAAGCCAATTAACCTACAAAGCTGCAAGTCTTTAGACCAAAGATCCTGGAAAAAGTAGTCAGGATCGAACCTGGGTCTCTGGCGCTGTGAGGCAGCGACTCTACCGCTGCGCCACTGAGACAATTGATTGAAAAATTATTTTGCGATAATAATGGTAAAAATTAATTCTTTATTTTGTAATATCTCCTGCCATTCTGTAATGTTAGGGGGTCAACAGAAAGTACACAGCCATGTCTGAAGGAGGGTCTCGACCCGAAACGTTACCCATTCCTTCTATCCAGAGATGCTGCCTATTTTGCTGAGTTACTCCAGTAATTTTGTGTCTATCTTCGGTGGAAACCAGCGTCTGCAGTCACCTCCCGCACCTAAGGCCGTGAATGCAGGTATCATTCAGCAAACAGTGCAATATGAACAAAGCAAAACTTCCTCTTTGTGGTGTGGTGGGTTCAGCAGTGTGCATTCTGCCACTGTAAGAATTCTGAAGATAGACACAAAAAGCTGGAGTAACTCAGCGGGACAGGCAGCTTCTCCTCAGAGAAGGAACGGGTGACGTTTCGGGTCGAGACTAGGGTTGCCAACTGTCCCGTATTGGCCGGGACATCCCGTATTTTGGGCTAAATTGGCTTGTTCCATATGGGACCGCCCTTGTCCCGTATTAGTAGGGTTGCCAACTGCCTCACTCCCAAATACGGGACAAAGGGTGACGTCACCGCCCCGCACCCCACGTGACCTCACCCAGCCAGCGGCCACGTGCTCTCCTGGCAGAGGCCTGTTTCCACGCTGTATCATTAAACAAAACTAAACTATTCATAACTTTAGTTTTTTTAGTTTAGAAATACAAGTCAGAAACAGGCCCTTCGGCCCACTGAGTCCGCACCGACCAGCGTTCCCCACACATTATCACTATCCTACACACACACTAGGGACAATTTACATTTACACCAAGCCAATTAACCTACAAACCTGTACGTCTTTGGAGTGTGGGAGGAAACCGGAGATCCTGGAAGAAACCCACACAGGTCACGGGGAAAACGTACAAACTCCGTACAGACAGCACCCGTAGTCGGGATTGATCCCGGGTCTCCGGCGCTGCAAGCGCTGTAAGGCAGCAACTCTACTGTAAATGGCTCGATTGTAATCATGTATAGTCTTTCTGCTGACTGGTTAGCGCGCAACAAAATGCTTTTAACTTTACCTCGATACACGTGACAATAAACTGAACTGAGCTGAGCTGAGTGTGGTGCGATTGTAACATGTGATTGTAGATCTGCTTCTGCGGCTAGCACGCTAATAGTCACCTGGGTTGGCCGCCATCTTGGAAGCATCCTTCACCTTAAACCTTTGTCCTCCAGGAGTCAAGGAAACATTCCAGCTTTAAACATATTCTTCTAACTTTCCAGACCTTTTTTATTTCTGCTTGCGTCATCTCCTTGTGAATCTTCTCCATTTACTGTATATTTTCGAACACCACTTCAAGGTGAAGGGGAAAAGATTTAATAGGAATCTGAGGGGTAACTTTTTCCACACAAAGGGTGGTGAGTGTATGGAACGAGCTGCCAGAGGAGGTAGTTGAGGCTGGGACTTTAAGAAACAGTTAGACAGGTACATGGATAGGACAAGTTTGGAGGGATATGGGCCAAGCGCGGGCAGGTGGGACTAGTGTAGCTGGGACATTGTTGGCCGGTGTGGGCAAGTTGGGCCGAAGGGCCTGTTTCCACGCTGTATCACTCTATGACTCTATGACACCACGACCACTTCCGAGTTTTAAATTGAGAACGAATACTTTAGCCATTAGTAACCGGCTTCTAGAGCAGTCTCCATTGCAACGCTCTTTCCCAGACTCCTCTCGTAGGTTTTCTGATTGGTCACACCCTCACTGGTCCAATACACAGACATCTATCTCCTTGTTTACGACTTCCCACAATCCATTCCCGCCAGAAACACCTGCTGCCTTTCAGTTAAGTCTATTTGTTATAAAGACATAATTGAGACGTCCGGACAATAACTTATTGTTTTTGCCCGAACTGACATCCAACCATCTGTAATCCGATGTAGGAGGAGAACCCTAGATTGTTGCCATGAGATTATTTAATGCTTGCTTTGAGATAGGCACAAAAAGCTGGAGTAACCCAGCGGGTCAGACAGTATCTCTGGAGAAAAGGTGCAGGTGACGTTATGGGCCGAGACCCTTCTTCAGACTGAGAATCAAGGGGTAAGGGAAACAAGAAGGGAGACCCTTCAGTCTGGAGAAGGGTCCCGACCCGAAACGTCACCTATTCCTTCTCTCCAGAGATGCTGCCTGACACGCTGATAGGGTTGCCAACTTCCTCACTCCCAAATACGGGACAAGTTGACGTCACCGCCCTGCGCCCCACATGACCTCACCCAGCCAGCGGCCACATGCTCCCGCTCCACCAATGGCGACCGCCCGGGCCGGGAGGCGGGTTGCTACGCAACCTCCGTTAGGCGGCATCCGGGCCTACACCTTCCGGGACTACAGCGGCCCCGGGGCCTACAGTTTCCGGGTCTACAGTGTCTGGGCCTACAGTGCCGTCCGGGCCTAATATGAGACAAGGGCAGTCCTGTACGGGACAAACCAAGTTAGCCCAAAATACGGGATGTCCCAGCTAATACGGGACAGTTGGCAACCCTAGTTATTTGTCCCGAAACGGAACAATGAAATTCTTGCTTGCAGCAGCACAGTAGCTATGTGAACATAGTACTCTATAAGCATCATAATAAACAACAAACAGTTATACGTATACGTTCATTATATATATATCTGTCATTGTATACAGTTATATATAACAGTTCATTACATATAAGCAAACGTTCAACATGTACATTTGAGTACACAGTAGTAGATAGACTATAATATGTACCATTTATTAACTGAAGACACAAAATGCTGGAATAAATTAACGGGACAGGCTGCATCTCTGGAGAGAAGGAATGGGTGACGTTTCGGGTCGAGACCTTTCTTCAGAACAGTCTGAAGAAGGGTCTCGACCCGAAATGTCACCCATTCCTTCTCTCCAAAGATACTGCCTATCCCGCTGAGTTACTCCAGCATTTTGTGTCTATCTTCTGTTTAAACCAGCATCTGCAGTTCCTTCCTGCACTATCAATGTACCTGTCTAATTGCCTCTCAAACGTTACGATGGTACCTGCCTCAACTACCTCCTCCAGCAGCTCATTCCATACACCCACCACCCTTTGCCTGAAAAAGCTACCCCTCAGATTCCTATTAAATCTTTCGCCTTTTACCTTAAACCTATGCCCTATGGTTCTCGACTCCCCTATTCTGGGCACGAGATTCTGTGCGTCTACCCGATCTATTCCTCTCATGCTTTTATACACGTCATTCAGATCATATATCTATATCCTTCGTAACATTTCCTATCCATGTACTGAGTTCACTCTTGTCTACAGCACAGTCCAATCCTAGACAAAGGGCTTTTGGTTTATTTTTAAGTCAATACTCATAATCTCCTGTGACTTTTCAATTGAGGAGTATACTATTACAGTAAAATTACATACTCCAGTGTTACTGGTGTGCAACATTTAATAAACTTGGACTGATAGGCTGCAATAAACACAGGTTGCATTTTCCTGTAGATGTCCAAAAGGACACAAAGTGCCAGAGTAACTCAGCGGGTCAGGCAGCATCGCTGGAGAACATGGATAGGCAATGTTTCGGGTTGAAATCCTTCATCAGAAGGAGGGTCTCGACCTTAAATGTCAGAGTCGGAAGAAGGGTGGGAGGAATAATGGTAATTGCACTCAGAGCGGGCCATGAATTAGGTCCAGAAACATCCCATTTGTTTATTGACCATCTCTTTTAACCATAGTAACTTTGAAGTGAAATGTTTAAATATTAACATCGGTTCCAGCAATTTTGGAATCACTATTCAAAGTGCAAGAAGCTTTACTCTTTCCGTAAGGACTCATCCCAATTCAAGTTCAATTGCAGTTTAATTCGTTTTTAGTTTTGGAGATAAAACGCGGAAACAGGCCTTTCGGCCCACAGAGTCCACGCTGACCAGCGATCCCCGCACACTAACGCTATCCTACACACACTAGGGACAATTTACATTTATACCAAGCCAATTAACCTACAAACCTGCACGTCCTTTGAGTGTGGGAGAAAACCCAAGATCTCGGAGAAAACACACGCAGGTCACGGGGAGAAGGTACAAACTCCGTACGGACAGTACCCATAGTCGGGATCGAACCCGGGCCTCCGGCGTTGCAAGCGACAGCCGCTGCGCCACCATGGCCGCCATTCCATGTGGAATACATGTTGAAAGTCCAAGCCTGAGTGTTGTCCAGGCCCTGCTGCATTCGGGAATGTACAGCGTCATTCTCCGGTAGTGGTACATTAAGCAATCATCAAAATGCATCCTCACTTCTGACCTTCAGGTGCAGGGCAGGGCAATGTTGAAAGAGTTCAACAAACAATCAGAGTGAAAACACCTTGTTAACCCGTTGTACTGTGCCAGCCACTTCCATCAATGCCTCAGCTCCCAGTTGTCTAAAAGTGTATAAAATCATGATGGGAATAGATCGGGTATACGCACAGAGTCTCTTGCCCAGAGTTGGTGAATCGAGGACCAGAGGACAGAGGTTTAAGGTGAAGGGGAAAGGATTTCATAGGAATCTGAGGGGTAACTTTTCACACAAAGGGTGGTGGGTGTATGGAACAAGCTGCCAGAGGAGGTAGTTGAGGCTGGGACTATCCCAACATTTTAAGAAACAGTTAGACAGGGACATGGATAGGACAGGTTTGGAGGGGCATGGACCAAATGCGGGCAGGTGGGATTAGTGTAGCTGGGACATGTTGGCCGGTGTGGGCAGGTTGGGTGAAGGTCCTGTTTCCACGCCGTTTGACTCTACGATTCTATGCCTCTACCAGCTGTTCCACCATACCGCCCTGAAATGTTGGTTTAGTTTAGTTTAAAGATACAGCGTGGAAGCAGGCCCATCGGCCCACTGAGTCCGCAGCGACCAGCGAACCCCACACTTTAACACCATCATAGGCACACTGAGGACAATTTACAATTGCACCAAGCCAATTAACCTACAAAGCTGTACGTCTTTGGAGTGTAGGAGGAAACCAAAGATCTCGGAAAGAGCCCACGCAAGTCACGGGGAGAACGTACAAACTCCATACAGACAAGCACCCGTGGTCAGGATCGAACCGGGTCTCTGGCGCTGTGAGGCAGCAACTCTACCCGCTGCGCCACCGTGCCGTGTTGGTGTGGGATGGTAATTATGAAGGGACCCTCACCGTCCGACAAGGTGCTTTCAGGGCGCTGTGCTGAGAAAACCATGTGGTCCCTACAATTTCATTCCATGAAGCTATATTTAAGAGGGAGTTAGATGTGGCCCTTGTGGCTAAAGGGATCAGGGGTTATGGAGAGAAGGCAGGTACGGGATACTGAGTTGGATGATCAGCCATGATCATATTGAATGGCGGTGCAGGCTCGAAGGGCCAAATGGCCTACTCCTGCACCTATTTTCTATGTTTCATAAGCGATAGGAGCAGAAATAGGCCATTCGGCCCATCAAGTCTACTCCGCCATTCAATCATGGCCGATCTATCTCTCCCGCTTGACCCCATTCTCCTGCCTTCTCTCCGTCACACCATCACTCCATCCCCCCCCCCGCACAAGACTCACACCAGGAAATGCCAATGGAGTGATTCAGAGGGCGGCACGAGTTTGTATGTTCTCCCCGTGACCTGCGTGGGTTTTCTCCGAGATCTTCGGTTTCTCCCCCGCCACACTCCAAAGACATATAGGATTGTAGGTTAATTGGCTTGGTACAAATGTAAAATTGTCCCTAGTGTGTGTAGGGTAGTGTTAGTGTGCGGGGATCGCTGGTCGGTGCGGACTCGGAGATGAAGGGCCTGTTTTTGAGCTGTATCTCTAAACTAAAATAAACGAAGTGATCGGAGCAGAACTCGGCCTATCGATCATGGCTAATCCATCTTTCCCCCTCAACCCCGTTCTCCTCTTGCCTTCACCCCAGAATACTCATTGCCCCAAGGCAAGGTCACGCGTAGATAGGGTTGCCAACTATCTCACTCCCAAATACGGGGACAAAGGGTGACGTCACCGCCCCCCCGCTCCCCACGTGACCTCGCCCAGCCAGTGGCCACGTGCTCCCGCTCCACCAATGGCGGCCGCTGGCTGGGCGAGGTCACATGGGGCGCGGGGGGCGGTGACGTCACCCTTTGTTCTCTTCTTTGGGAGTGAGGAAGTTGGCCGCCCTATTAATACGGGGACAAGGGGCGGTCCCCGTACGGGACAAACTAATTCAGCCCCAAATATATACGGGGCAGTCGGCGACCTGACTCACACCAAGAAGTGCCAGCAGAGTGATTCGGAGGGAACACACAGCCGAGCCTTATCAAATTTGACATTAGAAAGGAGGAACAAGGCAGCAGGCTTAGAGGAAGGCCAGATCTGTTCTCTGACTGGCAGTGAGTCAAACTAAACTGCCCAGTGCAAATGTAATCGCAGATCAGTCGTACAATGCATAGTCAGCATGAGGTAAGGGCATTATTCCAGTTGGATTATCTGCCAAAAAACACATCTTTTGTTCGGGCAGCAAAGTTAATCTTTAATGATATGGCAACAAGTGGAACCACCAAAGACTATTCTACAGACACGGTCCAGTTCATTCCTTGCAGTGCGACCGAGTTGGGGCATCACAAGGCGATTTGTTTAAAAGTGTCAGTGTTTATGTCGATGCCACTTCTCCTGTTGACAGGGATGACAAGCAGCATACTTCCCGCGTATAATATTTTGACCATCAACATCTCTCTGTGAACCCAATATTTGCAATGTTGACATTGCACATCGTTCAACATTGTGCACGGATTCACTCAAAAATGAATGGAATTCAAATGGTGTTTTAGACAATAGACAATCGGTGCAGGAGGAACCCATTCTGCACTTCGAGCCAGCACCGCCATTCAATGTGATCATGGCTGATCATTCACAATCAGTACTCCATTCCTGCCTTCTCCCCATACCCCCTGACTCCGCTATCCTTAAGAGCTCTATCTAGCTCTCTCTTGAAAGCATCCAGAGAATTGACCTCCACTGCCTTCTGAGGCAGAGATTTCCACAGATTTACAACACTCTGACTGAAAAAGTATTTCCTCATCTCCGTTCTAAATGGCCTACCCCTTATTCTTCAACTGTGGCCCCTGGTTCTGGACTCCTCCAACATTGGGAACATGTTTCCTGCTTCTGACGTGTTTAATCCCTTAATAATCTTATATGTTTCAATAAGATCCTCATCCCCAATTCCTAACTTAGTGTTGGAGTGAACTGAAGACTGAAGTTGTCTCCGGATATCACCTGCATGTCAGAAATATCTGCAGATGCTGGCGAGATCCAGATATCACCTCCCAGCCTGTACCCCTCCAACCTACAATGTGCAGGAGGGAACTGCAGATGCAGGTTTAAGCCGAAGATAGACACAAAGTGCTGGAGTAACTCAGCGGGTCAGGCGGCATCTCCGGAGAAAAGGAACAGGTGATGTTTCGGGTCGAGTCTAAAGAAGGGTCTCGACCCGAAACGTCACCCATACCTTTTCTCCAGAGATGCTGCCTGGCATGCTGAGTTACTCCAGCACTTTGTGTCCATCACCCTGTCACCATCTCCACCCTCCCCTTCGCCTGGCTCCATCTGCCAATCAACCCCCTGTATCCATCTATCACTTATCGAAGATGGACACAAAATGCTGGAGTAACTCAGCGGGACATGACCTCCCAACTTGTATACTCAATGATAGACACAAAATGCTGGAGTAACTCAGCGGGACATGACCTCCCAACTTGTATACTCAATGATAGACACAAAATGCTGGAGTGACTCAGCAGGACAGGCAACATCTCTGGAGAGAAGGAATGGGCGACGGTTCGGGTCGAGACCCTTCTTCACACTGATTCACCCATTCCTTCCCTCCGGAGATGCTGCCTGTCCCGCTGAGTTACTCCAGCATTTTGTGTCTTTGTTTGATTTAAACCAGCGTCTGCAGTTCTTTCCTACACATTTTGTATACTCAATGCTCTCACTGATGAAGGCCAATGTTCCAAAAACTCTTTTGACCACCCTATCTACCTGTGACGCCATTTATGCTAGTCCCATTTATCCGTGTTTGGCCCATATCCCTCTGAGCCTTTCTGAATCAGTTGGGTTTGTGGAGCTACCTGTTTTCTTTAGATTTTAGACTTTAGAGATGCAGTGCGGTGACAGGACCTCCGGCCCACCGAGTCCTCACCGACCAGCGATCACCCTGCATACGAGGACTATCCTACACACACTCGGGACAACTTACAATTGTACTAAAGCCAATTAACCTACAAACCTGCATGTCCTTGGAGTGTGGGAGGAAACTGTAGCACCGGGAGAAAACCCACGTGGTCATGGGGAGAACATGTAAACTCTGTTCAGACAGCGCCCATAGTCAGGATCAAACCCAGATCTCTGGCGATGTGAGGCAGCAACACTACCGCTGTGCCACCGTGCTGTCCCAAACATTAGGACACAACTTACTGCAAAAAGCAAATTTAATCTTGACTTATTTTATCAAGGTTCAGTGGTCACAAAGGAGATTTTAATTATTCTCGGCTAGTTACTTCTTGTTACTTAAAAATAGTCTCAGTCGTGCTTTAAGGTCACCTTGAGGTCGACCTCCACCCACCAAGCTCTGTGAAAGAAAAGACTTGGCCCGCTCATTTCCGTTATACTTTTCCCCTTTTCAGCTTAATGCTTCTCCCCTCTCCATCTACACTTCACCTTGCCTCGGTGTCTCACCCCGGTCACTCCCTCATCTCCCCTCTCCTATCGGGCAAGAGGTACAGAAGTGTGAAAACGCACACCTCCAGATTCAGGGACAGTTTCTTCCCAGCTGTTATCAGGCAACTGAACCATCCCACCACCAACTAGAGAGCGGTCCTGACCTACTATCTACCTCATTGGTGACCCTGGGTCTATCTATGATCGGACTTTACAGGCTTTATCTAAAAACACTAAACGCTATTCCCTTATCATGTATATGTGCACTATGGACGGCTTGATTGTAATGCTGGTTTAAATCAAAGATAGACACAAAATGCTAGAGTAACTCAGTGGGACAGGCAGCATCTCTGGAGAGAAGGAAGGGGTGAATCAGTGTGAAGAAGGATCTCGACCCAAAATATCGCCCATTCCTTCTCTCCAGAGATGCTGTCTGTCCCGCTGAGTTACTCCAGCATTTTGTGTCTATCACTGAGTATACAAGTTGGGAGGTCATGTTGCAGAAAGGAACTGCTGACTGGAGAGCACACAAGCTTTTCACTGTACCTCGGTACACGTGACAATAAACTAAACTAAACTAAATTAAACTAAACTAAAGCCACTAGTCCTTGACATTTCCAACATGGGAGAAAAAGGTTCTTTCTGACTGTCTATCCTATCTATGCCTCACCCAGCAACTCCCAGTTGTGCAGAGACCACTTCTTGTTCTCCAGAGATGCTGCCTGACCCGCTGAGTTGCTCCAGCATTTTGTGTCACTGCCTCTCATAAGTTTATCAACCTCTGTCAGGCCTCCTCTCAGCCTCCGATGCTCCAGATAACACAATCCAATTCTGTCCAAATTAGACTCTCTAAAGTTAATGTAAACCAATACAATACAATGTTTAGACACATGGAACTGCGGATGCTGGTCTACAAAAAAGGTGCTGGAGTAATTCTGCGGGGGTCAGACGGCATCTCTGGAGAAGGTGGATAGGTGGCGTTTCGGGTCTGAAGAAGGGTCCAGACCTGAAACGTCACCTATCCATGTTCTCCAGAGATGTATGAGAAGGGTCTTGGCCCGAAATGTCACCCATTCCTTCTCTCCATAGATGCTGCCTGACCCGCTGAGTTCCTCCACAGTTTAAGAATAAGGGGTAGTCCATTTAGAGCCGAGATGAGGTAAACCTTTTTCACCCAGAGAGTTGTGAATCTGTGGAATTCTCTGCCTCAGAAGGCAGTTGAGGCCGATTCTCTGGATACTTTCAAGATAGTTAGATAGAGCTCTTAAAGATAGCTGAGTCAGGGGGTATGGGGAGAAGGCAGGAATGGGGTACTGATTGTAGATGATCAGCCATGATCACGGTGAATGGTGGTGCTGGCTCGAAGGGCCGAATGGCCTACTCCTGCACCTATTGTCTATTGTCCAGATTGTTGTGTCTTTCTCCAGAGATGCTGCCTGACCCGCTGAGTTACTGCAACATTTTGTGTCTATTTTGCCAGTACAATGTTTGTTTAACTAACGACTGACTTTCTGAGCTGCTTTTGACAACAGACGCGGAAAGAGTTTTCATGTCTGTTTGTTCCGCAGAAGAGGGCCCAGTGATGTCTTTTTATGTCACTTGGGTACCAACTGATGAGAGGAACAGTCAGCCAAGGTTCCAGTCTCGCCATCAGCTACGTGAGATAGCGATCATCATGTTTGCACAGTGGCTGGGGAAATCTATGAGCAAGTCTCTCACATGCTCAAATAGGGTTGCCAACTATCTCATTCCCAAATAAGGGACAAGGTGACGTCACCGCCCCGTGCCCTACATGTCCTCACCCAGCCAGCGGCCACGTGCTCCCGCTCCACCAATGGCGGCCGCCCGGGCCGGGAGGCGGGTTGCTAGGCAACCTCCATTAGGTGGCGCCCGGGCCTCCGGACCTACTGTGTCCCCGGGCCTACAGCGCCCCCTGGGCCTAATACAGGACAAGGGCGGTCCCATACGGGACAAACCAATTTAGCCCAAATTACGGGATGTCCCGGCTAATACGGGACAGTTGGCAACCCTAGCGCCCAAACTTGTTGTGAAGTTTTGTGACTTATTTGTCCAAGAGTGAAGGAGGCTGCGGAGAGATGTGGGCACTGCCCCGTCCGTCATAGGACCTGACCTCCCCACCATCAAAGTGATCTACAGGAGGCGCTGCCTCAAAAAGGCAGCCAGTACCATCAGAGACCCACACCACTCTGGCCACGCTCTCATCTCACACCTGCCATCGGGAAGAAGGTACAGGAGCCCGAAAACTGTGGCCTCCAGGTTCAGTTTAGATTAGAATAGAGATACAGCATGCCCTTCGGCCCACCGTGTCCGCGCCGACCAGCGATTACCCATACACTAGTTCTGCCCCACACACTGGGGACAAATTACAGAAGCCAATTAACCTACAAACCTGCACGACTTTGGAGTGTGGGAGGAAATGGGAGCACCCGGAGAAAACCCACGTGGTCACGGGGAGAACGTACAAACTCAGTACAGACAGCACCCGTGGTCAACATTGAACCTGGGTCTCTGGCACTGAAAGGCAGCAACTCTACCGCTGCGCCACCGTGCCGCCCCCATGTCAGGCCTGTAAACAGGGACCCGAATTTGGGATCCTGACTGCGGGTGCTGTCTGCACGGTGTTTGTACGTTCTCCCCATGACCGTGTGGGTGTTCTCCGGGTGCTCCGGTTTCCTCCCACGCTCCAAAGAAATCCAGGTTTGCAGGTTAATTGGCTTTGTTAAAAAAAGTGTAAATTGGCCTTTGTGTGTAAGATAATTCTAGTGTATGGGGTGATCACTGGTCGGCGCGGACTCGGTGGGCCACAGGGCCTATGTTGGCACTGTATCTCGAAAGTACTAAAGTCTAAGGCCTTAAGTTATGGAGCTGCAAGTAAGAATTTCATTGTTCCATTATTGATACTTATGACAATTACGCACTTTTGACTCTTTACTCTTATAGAGAGTCAGAGGGTCAAGTGTTTCATTGTCATGTGTCCCAGATAGAACAATGAAATTCTTACTTGCTGCAGCACAACAGAATATGTAAACATAGTACACTGTAAACAATAATAATAATAATAATAGTCTATTGTAGTTCAGAGCTTATTTGAGGTTGTAGAGTTTAATAGCCTGATGGCTGTAGGGAAGAAGCTGCTCCTGAACCTGGACGTTACAGTTTTCAGGCTCCTGTACCTTCTTCCCGATGGCAGGGGTGAAATGAGTGCGTGGCCAGGGTGGTGTGGGTCTCTGATGATGCTGGCTGCCTTTTTGAGGCAGCAACTCTGATAAATCCCTTCGATGGTGGGGAGGTCAGCACCCGTAATGGACCGGGCAGTGTCCACAACTTTTTGCAGGTCGCCATTGGTGGAGCGGGAGCACGTGGCCGCTGGCTGGATGAGGTCACGTGGGGCGCGGGGCGGTGACGTCACCCTTTGTCCCGTATTTGGGGGTGAGGAAGTTGGCAACCCTACCTTAAACCTACAGTATGCCCTCTGATTCTTGAACTGAAGCTAATCAAGTCCAAATGCCGAAATTAAGCAGCTGATCGCATCTCATTTGCGATGTATGATTGGACGTGTTGTGCGACCTTTTCCTTATATCTTGTTCAAAGTTCAATTACGTCCAACCCCAGCAGAATTTTATAACACCTGCCATGCAAAGATAAATTAATTTTAATAGACTAATACATCTGGAACTCCACAATGAAGTTGTAGAGTCCTCATATGAAACAGCACGGAAACAGGCCCTTCGGCCCAATCCGTCCATGCCAACCCAACTCCCTATTTAAGATAATCCCATTTTCAAGTTTTCCTGAAGTTTGAGGAAAACACAAAGTCCTGGGCTGTAGTTTAGTTTTAGTTTAGTTTAGAGATACAGCGCCGACCAGCGATCACCTCGTACACTTAGTTCTATCCTACACACAAGGGACAATTTACAGCAGCCAATTTACTCACAAACCTGGACGTCGTTGGAATTTGAGAGGGAACTGGAGCACCCGTGGTCACAGGGTGAACGTGCAAACTCCGAACAGACAGCACCCGTAGTCAGGATGGATCCTGGATCGCTGGCGCTGTGAGGCAGTAACTCTGCCGCTGTGCCGCCCTACAAGTCTACGTACTTCAGCAGGTCAGATAGCATCTTAGTTTAGTTATGTCAGGACTTGCTCTCTGGTTGTGGTAGGATGATTTAGTTGCCTGATAACAGCTGGGAAGAAACTGTCCCTGAATCTGGAGGTGTGCGTTTTCACACTTCTGTACCTCTTGCCTGATGGGAGAGGGGAGAAGAGGGAGTGACCGGGGGTGAGACTGGTCCTTGATAATGCTGCTGGCCTTGCCGAGGTAGCGTGAGGTATAGATGGTGTCGATGGAAGGGAGGTTGGTTTGTGCGATGGTCTGGGCTGTGTCCACAATACTCTGCAATTTCTTATGCTATTGGGTGGAGCTGTTTCCAACCGTGCTGTGATCAATTCTGATAAAATGTTTTCTCGTTTAATTTAGAGATACAGCGCGGAAACAGGCCCCGAGTCCGTGCCGACCAGCGATCCCCGTACAATAACAACATCCGACACACACTAAGGACAATGTACAATTTTATGGCTGGTTAACCTACAAACCTGTACACCTTTGGAGTGTGGAGGGACACCACCAGAGCACCTGGAAAAAATCCATGTAGATCAAGGGGAGAACGTATAGAGAGCACCCGTGGTCAGGGTTGAACCCGGGTCTCTGATGCTGTAAGGCAGCAACTCTACCGCTGCACCACCGTGCCGCCCACTTTGTAGCTGTGTTGGGGATCTCATTGTACGGTCGAATAGTGAAAGGCCTGGATAGAGTGGATGTGGAGAGGATGTTTCCACTAGTGGGAGAGTCTAGGACCAGAGGCCATAGCCTCAGAAATTAAAGGACGTTCCTTTAGGAAGGAGATGAGGGGGGATTTCTTTAGTCAGAGGGTGGTGAATCTGCGGAATTCTTTGACACAGATGACCATGGAGGCCAAGTCAATGGAGAGGCAGAGATAGATAGATTCTTGATTAGTACGGGTGTCAGGGGTTAAGGGGAGAAAGCAGGAGAATGGGGGATAGGAGGGAGAGATGGATCAGCCATGACTGAATGGCAGAGTAGACAATGGGTCGAATGGCCTCATTTTGCTCATATCACTCGAGACAATATGATTGTAAACAACATGGCTGTCATGTCTTTCCCACATCTTTTAGACCTGGAATTTGAAAAGCTGGCACGTGCTACTGTGAAGCGATTGTATTGTGACTAAATATCCTACTGACTCGCCAATGGCCTTGAGGGAATAAAATCTACTTTACTCCACCTGTCTCCCTATTCATGACTCCAGCACCACAACAACCTGGTTAAGTTTCAGCTGCCCGGCGATGTAGTCTGACCAAGCCGGTAAGTCAAACGCAACACAGAATGCCAATTAGCACCAGTCTGTCAGTAACCCACACACAAATGAATGAATGCTTAAACAATGATAACAATATATTGGTAACATCCAAAAAAAAACTGCTCACACATTCCTCATCGCTAAATTTAGCATTGTTACATACACTAAACTGAGAGTGTCACGGCGGCGCAGCAGTAGAGTCGCTGCTCACAGCGCCGGAGACCCGGGTTCCATCCTGACCTCAGGTGCTGCTTGTACGGAGATTGTACTTTCTCCCCGTGACCCTTGTGTTCCGGTTTTCTCCCACACTCCAAAGACGCACAGCTTTTCAAGTTAATTGGCTTCAGTAACGATGGCACAAAATTGTCCGCAGTGTGTGTAGGATAGCGGTGGTGTACGGGGGGGGGGGGGGGGGGGATCGCTGGTCGGCGCAGACTCGGCGGGCCAAAGGGCCCGTTTCTGCGCTGTATCTCTAAACTAAACTAAACTAAACTACTGAAATAAGAGTTTTCACATCGTCTGTCAAAGACCACGACTACAAAGTGGTCTGCATTCTTCGTTCTCACAAAATAGATAGGTTTTTACAAAATAATTTTTGAACTAGTTTTTACTGAGCTTATTTGAAAGAAATTTACAGATGCAATGTTACTTATACAAGTCACAGGTCAGAAAACGGCTTTCACCCGATACAGACCGTCGTTTAAATAAAACAAGCAAATCATTTTCTAGCTAGTGCCCAGGCAAGAACCTGGCGGTGTAGTGTACCTGATGACTCATCTCACTATTTAAGCAATGATCAGCAGTCTGTGTAGACCATTATACTGAGGTATTGCACGCAGGTTTGTAACACCTGGGCTTACAAACATAGTCCAATAGATCTTGTTAATGTTTTAAGGTAAGTTAGTTCCTTGAGTCTTTTTTTTTAAAGTGATGAGATTTAATCCTGATTTGGAGCATATCCATTACATTTTAAGTCAAAAGTTATAGATATGGTTGAAACTATTTGTTCTAAACAAGAATTCTGTTTCTAAACTTTTAAACTCACAGCAGCACGAGATATTTCAGTGCTGGATTTTTTATGTAAGAGCTGTAAGAATTATAAAATATGCATGGCTTCTCATGGTTGGGCACTGTTAGCCTTAGAATACTTATAAGTTTTGATTTTTAATGTTGCGATGTTTTCCATTCTATCGTTTGAAACAGTTAACTGTTTGTGTCGTTATATGACGGGTTAGATCTGCAGAGATTCATTAGTACGGGTGTTAGGGGTTTATGGGGAGAAGGCAGGAGAATGGGGTTGGGAGGGAGAGATTGAATGGCCGAGTAGACTTGATGGGCCAAATGGCCTAATTCTGCTCCTATCCCTCGTGAACTTATGAACTGATATCATTATAAAGCCGGCTTTCGTCTGATCTGGACGGTGTGCTTTGGGAGAGCACGGCTTATTTGCATCTTAGGAGGAAAGGTTTCGACTTACAATCAAGTCAATACGTAGAAACAAGGAACTGCAGGCGTAGGTTCACAAAAAGAGCGCTGGAGTAACTCTGCGGGTCAGGCAGCACCTCTGGAGAACATGGATATCCGATGTTTTGAGTCTAGACCCTTCCTCAGACTGATTGTGGTGTGGAGGGGAGGGGAGGGGAGGGGGAGAAAGCTGGAAGAGAGGTGGGGAGCAGGACAAAGCCTGGCAAGTGATAGGTGGATAGAGGTGGGGGGGGTTTGATTTAGATCTGCAGTACCCACCTTTCACTTCCCAGACTTTGTCCTGTCTCCTCTTCTCTTCCAGCTTCCCCCCCCCCCCCCCCACCAACACAATCATGTTAATACATTATTCTTAGACACCCCTTAGTGAGAGAGCTTTTGGAAAGTGTTATGCAAAACACAAAGTGCTGGAGGAACTCAGCGGGCCAGGCAGCGTCTGAGGAGGGAAGGGACAGGCGATGTTTCGATTCGGGACCCTTCCTCTGACTGGGGGAGAAAGTAGGGGTTTGGGCAAAGCCCGGAGAGTGATAGGTGAATACAGGTGAAGGGGTGATAGACACAAAATGCTGGAGTAACTCAGTGGGACAGGCAGCGTCTCTGGAGAGAAGGAATGGGTGACGTTCCCGTCTGAAGAAAGGTCTCGACCCAAAACATCACCCAGAGATGCTGCCCGTCCCGCTGTGTTACTCCAGCATTTTGTGTCTGTCTGCGGTTTAAGCCAGCATCTGCAGTTCCTTCCTACAGGTGAAGGGGCTGGATTTTAATTGGCAGGTGGGTGGAGGAAGTGACAAAGGTTAGAGATGAAAAGCAGACAAGAGGGTGTCAGATAAGGAGAGAAGAGGAGGGGTGAGATGTAAAGCCAGAGGGAAGGATGTGGATGTAGGGGACAGGGGGATGGAGGGGAAGAGGGGCAGGTTAGTGGTAGAAATAGGTGCAAACTGGGTCGGAGGGGGCAACACGAACGAAAGAGGGGTAGTGGGAATGTTACTCAAAATTGAAGAAATCAGTGTTCATACCGTTGGGTTGTAATCTACCCAAGCAGAATATGATCTTATAGAGGTGGTCAAAATTGTGAGAGGAACAGATCGGGTAGACGCACAGAGTATCCTGCCCAGAGTAGGGGAATCGAGAATCACGGGACATAGGTTTAATGTGAGGAGGGGAAAGATTTAATGGGAACCTGAGGGGTGACATTTTTACATAAAAGGGTGGTGGGTCTATGGAACCAGCTGCCGGAGAAGCTAGTTGAGGCAGGGACGATTGTAACGTTAAAGAAACAGACAGGTACATAAATAGGATATGGACCAACTGCAAGCAGGTGGGACTAGTGTAGCTGGGACATGTTGGCCGGTGTGGGCAAGTTGGGCCGAAGGGCCTGTTTCCACGCTGTATCACTCTATGACTCTATGAGGTGCTGTTCCTCCAGTTTGTGTGTGGCCTCACTCGGGCAATGGAGGAGGCCCAGGACAGAAAGGTCGGTGTGGGAATGGGAAGGGGGAGGGGGGGGGGGGGTTAAAATGGTCGGCAACCAGGAGATCCAGCAGGCCATGGCGGAGCGAGCGCAAGAGTTTGGCGAAACGGTCGCCGAGTTTACGCTTGGTCTCGCCGATGTTCAGGAGGCCACATCGGGAACAACAAATACCAAAAAATGATCAAAAAAGGAATGAGAACATCTACATTCGTTCAGTTACACAATATTTACTCACGCTCGTTTCAACCCGCCTTCTATTTTTGAACTAAGAAGGGAAAATGAATACTTTATCACAATGTCTTTTTAACTGGTCAAATAGATGAAAATATACTGTCACTGTTTTAAACGTTCTTAAATGCTCTGGGTTAGTTTGTTCTCATTGAAGAGAGGGGTTCCACATCAGGGAATAAATCATTTATTCTACCTTCTTTCCTCCATGAAGCAGCCTTAAGTGAAGTTAGTTCAACTGTAAATGTAGTGCATTATTTTCTTCACTTGGGTGGCAAGGCGGCGCAGCGGTAGAGTTGCTGCCTCACAGCGCCAGATACCCGGGTCCGATCCTGACTAAGGGCACTGTCTGCGCGGAGTTTGTACGTTCTCCCCGTGACCCGCTTGGTTTTCCTCCGGGTGCTCCGGTTTCCTCCCACATCCTAAAGACGTGCGGGTTTGTAGATTAATCGGCCCTCTGTAAATTGCCCTGGTGTATGGGACGTAGAACTGGTGTGAACGGGTGATCGACGGTCAGCGCGGACTCGGTGGGCTGAAGGGCTTGTTTCCACACTCTAAAGTACACTTTACTATAGGAAGAAGGTAGACACAAAATGCTGGAGTAACTCAGCGGGTCAAGCAGCATCTCTGGAGAAAAGGAATGGGCGACGTTTCGGGTCGAGACCCTTCTTCAGGGAGCGGGACCCGCCCCCTCCCCTGACATCAGTCTGAAGAAGGGTCTCGACCCGAAACGTCGCCCATTCCTTCTCTCCAGAGAAGCTGCCTGCCCCGCTGAGTTACTCCAGCATTTTGTGTCTACCTTTGCCTTAAACTAAGGCATTGTGGTCTCTATGAGTGAGAGTGCCAATGCACATCTAAGCTTACAGGTAGCTTTACTGCACCCTGTTCACAATGAACACATTAAATGCCACTATGTCTACAGTGCGTGGAGGTTTCTTGTTGACAACAGAATAGTGAGATTTGCACACAAAAAAAGTTGCCCACTGCAATGTCCAATCTCGCCTATCAGCTTATGGGTAAGTGGATACAAGGAACTGCAGATGCTGGCTTACAAAAAAAACCACACAAAGGGCTGGAGTAACTCAGCGGGTCATGCAGCATCTCTGGAGAACATGTATAGGTGACGTTTTGAGTTGAAACCCTTTTTCAGTCTGCAGAATTTCTCTTCATCATACAAGCTAAATAAACAATTGTGTTCTTATCTTCCAGCTTTAGTTTAGTTTAGTTTATTATTGTCACGTGTATCGAGGTACAGTAAAAAGCTTTCTGTTCCGTGCTATCCAGTCTACGAAAAGACTGTACAAGATTACAATCAAGCAGTCCACAGTGTACAGATACAGGATAAAGGGAATAACGTTTAGTGCAAGATAACGTCCAGTAAAGTCCGATTAAAAATTGACTTCCAATGAGGTAGATGGGAGGTCAGGACCACCCTCTAGTTGGTGATAGGATGGTTCAGTTGCCTGACAACATCTGGGACAAAACTGTCCCTGAATCTGAAGGTGTGCGTTTTCACACTTGTGTACCTCTTGCCCGATGGGAGAGGGGAGAAGAGGGAGCGACCGGGGTGAGACACCGAGGCAGAGTGAAGTGTAGATGGAGTCAATGGAAGAGAGGTTGGTTTGCGTGCTGGTCTGGGCTACGTCCATAACTCTCTGCAATTTCTCGCGGTCTTGGATGAAGCTGTTTCCAAACCATGCTGTACATTCCTCCTCGCCTCTCTCGCCCCCCAAACACGTGACCCAGATGCTGACTGACCCGCTGAGTTAGTCCAGTACTTTGTACCTATCCATGTTCTCCAGAGATGCTGCTTGACCCGCTGAGTTAATCCGGCACTTAGTGTCTTTTTTTAGAAAATAGCTAAGATTTGATTAAAATCTTTTTGTAGACATACAGTACGTTAAGCAGATGTGTAAAATTCTAGGATTTCCACTGACCCAGTAGATTTGCAGGAAAAAACTGCAGATGGTGGTTAAAATCAAAGGTGGACACGAAATGCTGGAGTAACTCAGCAGGTCAGGCAGCATCTCAGGAGAGAGGGAATGGGTGACGTTTCGGGTCGAGACCCTTCTTCAGACTTAGAGGCGTCTACCAGTAGATTTGCAAATGCATTCAAAATTGTGCAAGTTCCTTATTTAAAATATCATTACAACAATGGCCTTAACCCAACCCTGTAGACATGTAAACATGGGAATTTTCGATCATTTATTTCCTTTTTTGTCCTTCAACATTTTTCTCCCATTAGTTCATGATGACAATGGAGGTACTTTGTTGTCACCAGCTCCCAATTCAGTGAAATTCTTTGTTTTGCATACAATTCAATAAAATCAGGGGCGGCACGGTGGTGCAGCGGTAGTGTTGCCGCCTTACAGCGAATGCAGCTCCGGAGACCCGGGTTCCATCCCGACAACGGGTGCTGTCTGTACGGAGTTTGTACGTTCTCCCCATGACCTGCGTGGCTTTTTCTCCGAGATCTTCGGTTTCCTCCCACACTCCAAAGACGTGCAGGTATGTAGGTTAATTGGCTTGGTAAATGTAAAAATTGTCCCTAGTGGGTATAGGATAGTGTTAGTGTGCGGGGATCGCTGGGCGGCGCGGACCCAGTGGGCCGAAAGGGCCTGTTTCCACGCTGTATCTCCAAACTAAACTAAAATACTAGTGATGAGCACAATCATAGATAAGTACAAAAGTGTAAAAGTAGACTTTCACCAAGTCCGTACACAATGAGTCGCCACATTTCTGGCGCTGGAGGTTAGAAGGATGAGGGGGGACCTCATTGAAACTTACCCAATAATGAAAAGCCTCGATAGAGTGGATGTTGAGATGATGTTTCCACTAGTGGGAGAGTCTAGGACCAGAGGGCACGGCCTCAGAATTAAAAGACGTTCCTTCAGGAAGGAGATGGAGAGGAATTTCTTCAGTCAGAGGGTGGTGAATCTGTGGAATTCTTTGCCACAGAAGGCTGTGGAGGCCAAATCAATGGATATTTTTAATGCATATAGATAGATTCTTGATTAGTACAGGTGTCAGGGGTTATGGGGAGAAGGCAAGAGAATTGGGTTAGGAGGGAGAGAGAGATCAGCCGTGATTGAAAGGCGGAGTATACTTGATGAGCCAAATGGCCTAGTTCTGCTCCTATCCCTTATGAACAAAGTTTCAAAGATCTTAAGAGTGCAGTTTTACCTTGACTTTAAAAGTCGCTTGTCCTGACACACTAATCCTCTCCTCCATCCACCAACATCTTATCATTTCACTTGGAGGTCTGATCATTGTATGAATATTGTCAATCCATGTAAAGAAATTGTATGTGTAGGAAGGAACTGCAGATGCTGGTTTAAACCAAAGATCGACACGAAAAGGAAGGTTTTGGGTCAAGACCCTTCTTCAGAATCTGAAGAGGACCAGTATGATGGGAGGTTTCAACCTGAAACGTCACCCATTCCATCTCTCCAGAGATGCTGCCTGTCCCGCTGAGTTACTCCAGCACTCTGTGAAACGTCACCCATTCCATCTCTCCAGGGATGCTGCCTGCCCACTGAGTTACTCCAGCTTTTTATGTCTGTCTAAAGAGGTTGTGTGGTACGCTTGCCTTCATTGGTCGCGGCTTTGAGTACAAGGGTCAAGAAGTCTTGCTGCAGTTTTATGGGAATTTACAGGGCTTTGGGTAGGCAGCATGTGGAGTATTGCGTGCAGTTCAGGCCACCATGTTACTAACAATAACAATATGTTGCAGTAACAATATGTTCATCTCCCCCAGAAGCCGCTCGACAAAAAAACTAGCTTTGAAAATAACTGGAAGTGTTTGCTGGACATACTTGATATATTCACAATAAACACAAGGAGAAAAGTTATTCCAATGTCTTGAATATTGCCAAACAACCTCTGAAACGGGGTATATTAACATTAATATGGGTAATCCATCAGGTTTTTTTAGTTGTTGCAAAGTGCTGGAGTAACTCAGCGGGTCAGGCAGGATCTCTGGAGAACGCTGGCCCCGTGACGTTTCGGTCAGTTCAGTGCAGACGCCCTCTCTCCTTATCTCATCTCTCTCTTTTTGTCTTTCATCTTTTAGACTAAAATTTAAAGTAAAGTCTAAACCTCTGGCCTTTGTCCAACAAACTGCTGATCAACCCTCCTCCCCACCCCCCCCCACCCCCATCACCTGTATCCACCCATCACTTGCTAGGCTTTGTTCTGCCCCCTCCCCCCTCTCTTCTAGCTTTCTCCCCCCTGTAGCAGTGATAGGTGGATACAGGAGATTGGGGGTGGGGGGGGGGGGGGGGGGATTGGCAGATGGTTGGATGAAGGTCAAAGATTTAGACTATATTTTAGATTTTAGTCTAAAAGATGAAAGACAAAAAGTGAGAGATACGGAGAAGATGCATGAAATATACTGGCCTGAAACGTCATTCCGTCTGAAGAATGGTCCCAACCCGAAACGTCACTTATCCATGTTCTCCAGAGATGCTGCCTGACCCGCTGAGTTACTCCAGCACTTTGTACCTATCCATGTTCTCCGGAGATGCTGCTTGACCTGTTGAGTTACTCCAGCACTTTGTCTATTTTTGTAAACCAGCATCTGCAGTCTCTTGTGTCCACAATGTTTTATAAATATTCCCTATGAGGTGTCTAGAGACGAGTTGATCTATGTAAGGTGCCACATCAATGGAAGAGGTTGTTGTTTTTGCTCTTGCGTAGTTAATGGCCCGTGACCTGGAGGCATGAACAGAAGGGAGTTATTTCCTTTAGTATGGAGGTTAACCGCTGAGTAACACAGTCATAAAGTCAGACAGTGCGGAAACAGGCCCTTCGGCCCAACTTGCCCACACTGACCAACATGCCCCAGCAACACAAGTTCCACCTGCCTGCGTTTGATCCATATCTCTCCAAACCTGTCCTATCCATGTACCTGTCCAAATGTGTCAGAAACATTGCAATGGTCAACTACCTCCTCTGGCAGCTCGTTCCATACCCCTACCACCCTTTGTGTAAAAAAGTTGCCCATCAGGTTCCTATTAAATCTGTCCTCCCATCACCTTACACCTATGTCCTCTGGTTCTTGATTCCCCTACTCTGTCCATTTATCCGATCAAATGCTCTCATGATCTTACACACCTCTATAAGATCACCCCTCATCCTCCTGCTGTTCAAGGAATAACGTCCTAGCCCGCTCAACCTCTCCCTATACCTCAGGCCCACAAGTCTTGGCAACATCCTCGCAAATCTTCTCTGCACCCTTTCCAGCTTAACATCTTTCCCAAAACAGTGTGACCACAACTGAACACAATAATCCAAGTGTGGCCTCAATAATGCCCAGTACGACTGTAACATGACCTCCTAGCTTCTAATGTAAGAAAATAACTGCAGATGCAGGTACAAATCGAAGGTATTTATTCACAAAATGTTGGAGTAACTCAGCAGGTCAGGCAGCATCTCAGGAGAGAAGGAATGGGTGACATTTCGGGTCGAGACCCTTCTTCAGGCTAATACTCAATACTCTGACCGATGAAGGGCAATGTGCCAAAAGCCTTCTTGACCACCCCATTTACCAGTGACGCCACCTTCAAGGAACTCCAAAGACGTACAGGTATGTAGGTATGTAGGTTAATTGGCTGGGTAAATGTAAAAATTGTCCCTAGTGGGTGTAGGATAGTGTTAATGTACGGGGATCGCTGGGAGGCACGGACTTGGAGGGCCGAAAAGGCCTGTTTCCGGCTGTATATATATGATATGATATGATATGATATGATATGATATGATATGATATGATATGATATGATATTGCTGCACTCTTCGATCCCTCTGTTCCACAACACTCACCAGACCCCCAACCAATCACTGTGTAGGTTCTGCCCTGGTTGGACTTTAAAAAATGCAAAACCTCACACTTCTATGTATTAAACTCCATCAACCATGGAATTCTTTGCCACAGCAGCCTGTGGAGGCCAAATCAATGGATATTTTTAAGGCAGAGATACATAGATTCTTGATTAGCATGGGTGTCAGGGGTTATGGGCAGAAGGCAGGAGAATGGGGTTGAGAGGGAGAGATAGGTCAGTCATGATTGAAAGGCGGAGTAGACTTAAGATAGGCACAATCGAGAGATATGGCAATCATGTGTCGGAAGGAATGGCAGATACAGGTTTAAACCAAAGATAGACACAAAATGCTGGAGTAGCTCAGGCAGCATCTCTGGAGAGAAGGAATGTGTGACGTTTCGGGTCGAGAAACATGGCAATCGTGTATTGTCTTTCCGCTGACTGGACAGCACGCAGCAAAAGGTGTTTGCTACACCTCGGTACACGTGACAATAAACTAAACTTACTAAACTAAAGTAGAGAGTTCTGCAAAAATCTAGGAAAAGTGAATACAGAGCAGACAAGATGCCCTTGCTGCAGTATGTTCTATGACATTTGCAGACAGAGCTGTTGGGCTCGATTGTAAAGTGTGTATATCAAAACAACATTTTGAAATCTTCACCTTCCCTCCAGCATTGTATTCACAGCCCGATTCTGTTGACACATTTATACTGGGCATTGAAGAAAACAATCAAATCCTTGAAAGATAACACGCTACCTGATCTGTGTTTGTTGCTGCACCACTTCAAAGCAAAGTGTTTAGTTGGGAAACAATTATCCACCTCTCAGCTGGTTGTAAAACACACCAGCAGGAAGGCAGGGTTTAGAAACACTCTTACCCCCACCGCTCAGCGGTCAAACAAAACATCGAACCGTAGAATCGTGGGAAATTTGCGGCCGAGGTAGGAGGCCCTTCTGCCCATTCGGGCGATGTTAGCCCCCAAAGAACAAACCTCGGCAAACCACATTTCACGCCACCCTTGTGCCCTCGTGCCTTGTGGCTTTTTAAGTTTCGAAAGTTCATAAGTTCCAGGAGCAGAATTAGGCCATTCGGCCCATCAGGTCCACTCCACCGTGTGTGTAAGATGAAGAAGGGTCTCGACCCAAAACGTCACCCATTCCTTCACTCCAGAGAGGCTGCCTGTCCCCCTGCGTTACTCCAGCATTTGGTGTCTAACCAGCATCTGTAGTTCCTTCCTAAATATTACACCCCTCTTCCCAAAGATGTGCGGTTTGTAGGTTAATTGGCCCTCTGGAAATTGCCCCCTAGTGTGTAGGGAGTGGATGAAGAAATTGGATAACATAGAATTAGTGTGAAGGGGTGAGCATGGGCTCGGTGGGCCGAAGGGCCTGTTTCCTTGCTTTCTTTCTAATATTTAATATCTAAATAACTAACAACTACATTTCAAAATATCTGATATCTAATATCCAAATATCTAATACCTAAATTAACAATTAATTTGTGTAGAGAGTGAATATGAAAATGGGATGATATTGAACTAGTGGGTTACGGTAATCAATGGTTGGCAAGGACTCGGCGGGCCGAAGGGCCTTTTTCCATGTTGTGCTTCTAAAACTTGTTAATGAATTTCGATAGTCCATTTTCGGCTATGAAAGAGATTTGCGACAACCCAATTCTGTGAAAAGAGCAGTTAGAAAGTCAAATGTGTATTTAAATGGCAATCCACATCATGTATTTTTGTTTTACCTGGGTTTAAATTCCACAGCTGCTCCAGTGGGATTTGAACTCAGGTCTATTGGATTGTTAGAAACCATTGGTTACCAACCCTGCACCTTAACCATTACACCACCGATACACAGCTGGCTTCTACTTAACTGGACATCAACTGAACCAAAGTGATGCATGCGGCAGGCTTGTGTTTATAGAAACTTTAGACAAAGTGGACCCGTTGGGCCCAAACCTCTCCTGCATTGGTGCAGCACCCTGTCCTCCCCCCCTCCCCTCTCTCCTCAACCCCCCCTCCCCTCTCCCTTCTCCCCCACTCCCCCCTTCCCCCTCCCTCCTCCCCTCCCCCTCCCATCCTTTTAAACTTTAAAATGTGAATAACTTAAAAAATATAACACTGATTTCAATAAAACTATTTGCATGATCACTAAAGTGACATTGGTGAGTAAGGTGGGCCTAAAATTGTCACACTATCGTGTACCAATTTGGCTGAAGTTCAGTCACAAACAGGATAACAAACGAGAGTTTTAGTATATAGATAGAAACATAGAAAATAGGTGCAGGAGTAGGCCATTCGGCCCTTCAAGCCAGCACCGCCATTCAATATGATCATGGTTGATCATCCAAAATCAGTACCCTGTTCCAACTTTTTCCCCATATCCCTTGATTCCCTTAGCCCTAAGAGCTAAATCTAACTCTCTCTAGAAAACATCTAGGATTTGTAAAGTCATAGAGTCATACCGCATGGAAGCAGACCCTTCGGCCCATCTTTCCCATGCCGACCAACATGCCCCACCTGCCTGAGTTTGGCCCATATCCCTCTAAACCTTTCTTATCCATGTATCTGTCAAAATGTCTTGTAATCATATATATATGTTATAGTGCCTGCCTCAACTACCTCCTCTGGCACCTCTTTCTATACACCCACCACCTTCTGTGTGAAAACGTTGCCCCTCAAGTTCCTATAAAATCTTTCCCCTCTCATGTTAAACCTACTGTATGTCCTCTGGTTCTAGATTCCCCAACTCAGGGGGGAAAAGACTTTGTGCATTCAACCTATCTATTCCCCTCGTGATCTTGTACACCTCTATAAGATCACCACCACTTCCACCATGCTGCAAGGACTAAAGTCCTGGCCTGCCCCAACCTCTTTATAGCTCAGGCCCTCAAGTGCTGGCAACATACACAACCAAAGCTTTTCACTGTACCTCGGTACGCGTGACAATAAACTAAACTGAATTTCAACAAATCCTCATGGATTCTTGACTCGTCACTCCATTAACTTTCTGAAGACTGAGGTTGTACCAGATCCCTTCACCAATATCACCAGGAGAGTGGTCCTGAACTACTATCCACCTCATTGGTGACCCTTGGACTATCCTTGATTGGACTTTGCTGGCTTTACCTTGCGCTAAACGTTATTCCCTTATCATGGGGTTAAGGTGAACGGGAAAAGATTTAATAAGAATCTGAGAGGTAACTTTTTCACACAAAGGGTGGTGGGTGTATGGAACAAGCTGCCAGAGGAAGTTGTTGAGGCTGGGACTATCCCAACGTTTAAGAAACAGTTAGACAGGTACATGGATAGGACAGGTCTGGACGGATATGGGCCAAATGCGGGCAGGTGGGACTAGTGCAGCTGGGACATGTTGGCCGGTGTGGGCAAGTTGGGCTGAAGGGCCTGCTTCCACACTGTATCACTCTATGACTCTATGATTTTATGTATCTACACACTGTAAATGGCTCGTTTGTAATCATGTATTGTCTTTCCGCTGACTGGATATCACGCTACGAAAGGTTTTCACTGTACCTCGGCACACGTGGCAATTGACTGAACTGGAAACTGGAAATAACCGAATAGGGACGATTGAAATGTATTAAATCCGGCAATTTAGACAACGTAGCCCACACCCAATTCCAAGATGATCTTGTTTTTGTGATGTTGATTCAGGGATAAATATTGGCAGGACACCAAGGATAACTTTCCCATTCTTATTTGGAAGATTGCCCAAGAAGATGTCTTGTGTCCAGCTGAGGGAGCGGACAGACAGTGGTTTAATGGGGCGGATCGGGTTGGCATCAGCCCACACCTCGCTCTCCGCACACTTGCACATCCTGCTTCTGCCTGGCCTTTTATCGCCTGCAGAACTTGGCGTTGTAGCAGCAGCAGCAGCAGGAAGCGGAGGTGTTCACACGTGGTTTCCCAGTCCTGAGCACCTGCCCTCGAAGTCACCTGTCGACCTTTGACAGGTGTGTCGGAAGCAACTGCAGATGCGGGTTTGCACAGAAGACAGACACAAAATGCTGGAGTAACTCAGCGGGTCAGGGGAAGCATCTCTGGAGAGAAGGGATGGCAGACATTTCGGGTCTCGACCTGAAACGTAACCCATTCCTTCTCTCCAGAGAAGCTGCCTGTCCCGCTGGGTTACTCCAGCGCGTTGCGTCTATCTTCAACATTTGACCGCTCGTGTTTCAAGCCTTGAAATGTCTCTGGTCGGAGGATTTGAAATAATACTAGATGACCCGTGGAACCGTTGGGTCTCGTTGGCCCCGGGTGGCCATCGCAGCGGCCAGCAGCAGGAGAGCGGCCGCAAGGCGCTGCCCCATGTTCGTCCTGCCGGCAGCCATCTTCTTTGACCTTCTCTCTGCCGCCGCGCTGCACCATGGGAGGAAGGTCAGGCGCGGGGCACGCTGGGACAGGCGCCGATCCTCCCGGCAACTCGCGGATACCGGGCCCGGCAACCCTCACCCAACTGCGTAAGCGCAGCTGCCAGGAGCGCATAAAGTGAATTACTTTCAAAATATAACGAAACTGCACACCGCAGGCGAATGGTGAGTAAGGTGGGCCTAAAATTGTTGCGCTGTTGTGTACCCTTTTGGCTGTATTTTGGGAACATGCGTGCATGCATACAAGATGAGATTTTTAGCAATATATCGATGTTAACTTTGCTCAAGAAAACATTAAAACATACACTTTATAAGCACAAGGTAGGTCAAGAAAGTGTAAAGGACATATACTTCATTAGTCAGGTCCTTGAGAGTAAAGGTTGGGAGGTAACGTTGCAGGTGGAAGGAACCTTGGTTAGACTATTGTTACATTTGGAGTATTGCGTACAGTTTTCTTTTTGAGATACAGCGTTGAAACAGGCCCTTCGGCCCACCAAGTCCGCGCCCACCAGCGATCATCCACGCACTAGTACTATCCTACACATTAGGAACCATTTACAGAAGCCAATTAACCTGCAAACCCGCACTTCTTTGGGATGTGGGAGAAAACTGGAGCACCCGGAGGAAACCCACGCAGTCCCAGGGAGAACGTGCAAACTCCGTACAGATAGCACCCGTACTCAGGTTCGAACCCGGGTCTCTGGCGCTGTGAGGCAGCAGCTCTACTGCTGTGCCACTGTGCCGCCCTCGTTTTTGAATTATTAAATGTTTGGTAACCCATATCGCAATCATTCTCTCACGCACACACACACACACACACACACACATTCACCTGTTGAGCCGACCTGCTGGGCCGAATGGTCTGTTTCCATGCTGTATCCCCCAACTAAACTGAACTAAAAGGTCCTGGAGGGGAGGATGCTCCTCAAACTGCGGAGCATCCTGGACAATACAGCTCACCCCCTCCATGACACACTGGTCAACCTGAGGAGCACCTTCAGCAACAGACTGGTCCCACCAAGATGCAGCACAGAACGCCACAGGAGATCCTTCTTCCCTGTGGCTATCAAACTGTACAACCCCTGCCCCTTCTGTCATGTGGTGGACTGAGACTAACTTCCTCCTTTCCCCCCCCACCCCCCCCGTATCGTATCGTATCGTATCGTGTCATATCGTATAAATCAGTGCCATGGAAAGCTAAGGGGCTGGTCTCGATGGGGATGCAGTGGGACTGAACTCCGCTGCCAATGTCCGTGGTAGGGGCAGCAAACAGAACGTGTACGAAGGAACTTCAGATGCTGGTTTAAACCGAAGATAGACACAAAATGCTGGAGTAAATCAGTGGGACAGGCAGCATCTCTGGAGAGAAGGAATGGGTGACATTTCGGGTTGAGACCCTTCTTCAGACTGAGAGTCGGGGGGGGGGGGGGGTAAGTTCACAGGTTCACAAGTTATCGGAGTAGAATTAGGCCATATAGCCCATCTAGTCCACTCCGCCATTCAATCATGGCTGATCTATCTCTGCCTGCTAATCCCATTTTCCTGCCTTCTCCCCCTAATCCCTGACACCCGTTCTAATCAAGAATTTGTCAATCTCTGCCTTAAAAATATCCACTGGCTTGGCCCTCTCCAAAGGCAATAAATTCCATAGATTAACCACCCTCTGACTAAAGAAGTTCCTCCTCACCTCCTTTCTAAAAAGAGCGCCCTTTGTATCTGGTCCATCGTATCCGGAGAACAGAAGCCTTGGCCCTGACCTCTTGACGTCCGTCCCCTGAACTGCCGATGGGAGATAAGCGTATTTTGCCCCAATCTCTCATCCAGCTCCTTAAATGACACGCTGCTCACTCAGCACTGGGTCACAGCACAGGGTTGTGCAGATCTTTCCACTGAAGCGGGACTTCAGATACATAACTCCCTGACCCGCAGTGACACCAGATCACAGTGTCACCCTGTCCTGACAGCCTCACCATCCGACATTTACACCTTTTAAGCTCAGCAGAAGCCAAAGTTTCTCATCACAGATTTATCTCGTTTTGCACTACCTAACCACATAGGCCATTCAGCCCAACCTGACCATGCTGTCCCTCAGAGTAATCCATCAACCTCCTTCCCCTACACTTCCCTTAGTTCAGTTCAATTTAGTTTATTATGAATCTGTGGAATTCTCTGCCACAGAAGGCAGTGGAGGCCAATTCACTGGATGTTTTCAAGAGAGTTAGGGCTAACGGAATCAAGGGATATGGGAAGAAAGCAGGAACGGGGTACTGATTTTGGATGATCAGTCATGATCATATTGAATGGCGGTGCTGGCTCAAAGGGCCGAATGGCCTACTCCTGCACCTATCTTCTATGTTGCTATGTTTCTATGTTTGTCATGTGTACCAAGGTACAGTAAAAAGCTTTGCTGCGTGCTATACAGTCAGCGGTAAGACAATACATGATTACCATTGAGCCGTTACAACCTATTCCCCCACCCAATCCCATGAATATTTTTGCCCACAAGTCTTTGGGATGTGGGAGAAAACCGGAGCACCCGGAGGGAACCGAAGCATGCAAACTCCACACAGATAGCACCAGACGTCCGTTTGGAACCCGGTTACCAGAGATATGAGGCAGCAGACCTACTTACAGCCACGCACTGCCTCTCCCTACCTTATGTGTCGGAAGGAACTGCAGGTAGACACGGAAAGCTGGAGTAACTCAGAGGGTCAGGCAGCATCTCTGGTTGGACGTGAAGTCAAGTCAAGTCAATTTTATTTGTATAGCACATTTAAACACAACCCACGTTGACCAAAGTGCTGTACATCAGTGCAGGTACTAAAAAAGAACATACAATAGCACCCAAACCTAACAACACAGACATAAACAGTTTACAGCGCCTCTTCAGAGGGCCTCAAACGCTAGGAAATAGGGTTTGAGCCTGGACTTAAAGGAATCGATGGAGGGGGCAGTTCTGATGGGGAGAGGGATGCTGTTCCACAGTCTAGGAGCTGCAACCGCAAAAGCGCGGTCACCCCTGAGCTTAAGGCTAGACCGCGGGACAGGAAGGAATAGGTGACATTTCGGGTCGAGACGTTGGGGGTTACGTCCATCAGCAGCCTGCATGTGTGGAGCTGACCAGTAAACAGCGCAGCACATCATTTTCGACTGCACTGTCCTCCTCCCTCCTGGTGGAGGGGTAGACCTCACGGCCATTGACAACCACACTTTGCACTGGCTACAGCGCCTGGAGGGCGTTACATAACCTCTGTTGCCTCAAACGCAAGAAGGGTCGAGACCCTTCTTTAGACTGAGAGTCAGGGGAAAGGGAAACGAGAGATACAGACGGTGATGTAGAGAGATATAGACAAATGAATGAAAGATATGCAAAAAACAACATTGATCGTGGAAACGGTCCTTTGTTAGCTGTGAGTTAGAGACAATGAAAGTGAAGCTAGGACAACGACTTGGAGGGGGGGGGGAGAGAGGGGATGCAAGGGTTACTGGAAGTTAGAGAAATCTATATTCATACCGCTGGGTTGTAAGCTTCCCAATGTACTCAGGAAAGGCGAGGCGTACAGATTAAAATGTGCGTTAACCTCAGTCTCAAAATACTCCGGAGTATTTTACATGCGGAGTCTTTTTGCTGATGGGATAGAAGGCAACAAAAACGCTTTTCACTGTACCTCGTGACAATAAACCAGTGGCAATCACTGCTACCACTACTGATCTTTGTAATTCTAGGTTTTATTTAATTGCTTGAATTTATGTTTGCAAGTTGCCGGAGCTGGATTTGAACTTGTGACTCTGGGACGGATGTTGTGCACCATCCCTCTAACTTGACGCTGATGCGACTGTAACGCAAACAGTGTAACACAGGCGCACTTATTGAAGGCTCGGGCAAAGGGGAGTCGTGTAATTGTTAGTCATAGAGTGATACAGCGTGGAAACAGGGCCATCGGCCCAACTTGCCCACACCGGCCAACATGTCCCATCTACACTAGTCCCACCTGCCTGCCTTTAGCCCATATCCCTCCAAACCTGTCCTATCCATGTACCTGTCTAAATATCTCTTAACCCTTGCGATAGTCCCAGCCTCAACTACCTCCTCTGGCAGCTCGTTCCATACACCCACCACTCTTTGTGTAAAAAAGTTACCCCTCAGGTTCCTATTACATTTTTCCCCCTTCACCTGAAACCTACGTCCTCTGGTCCTCGATTCCCCTACTCTGTGCGTTTGCCTGATCTGTTCCTCTTACAATTTTGTACACTTCGAGAAGATTTGGGGTGGCGCAGCAGTAGAGTTGCTGCCTCACAACATCAGAGACCTAGGTTCGATCCTGCCTACGTGTGCTGACTACGGAGTTTGTACGTTCTCCCTGCGACTGCGTGGCTTTTCCCCGGGTGCTCCGATTTCCCCCCACACTCCAAAGACCTGGAGGTTTGTATAAGAAAATAACTGCAGATGCTGGTACAAATCGAAAGTAATTATTCACAAAATGCTGGAGTAACTCCAGCATTTGTAGGTTAATTGGCTTCGGTTAAAATAAATTTTCCGTAGTATTTGGGATAGTGTTAGAATGTGGGGATCGCTGGTCTTCGCGGACTCGGTGGGCCGAAGGTGTATCACTAAAATAAACCCCTCATCCTCCTGCGCTCCAAGGAATAGTGTCCTAGCCTGCTCACCCTGCTCAGCTCAAAAGGACTTCTGAGTTTGGAAGAAAGACACAAAAAGCTGGAGAAAACGTCACCCATTCTTTTTTCTCCGGAGATGCTGCCTGTCCCGCTGAGTTGCTCCAGCTTTTGGTGCCTATCTTCGGTTTAAACGGGCATCTGCAGTTCCTTCCTGCACGTTTTGGCTGTGTTTGGAAGGTATTTGAGTTGAGGGCTTTGGGAATGTGCTCCCTGATCACTGTGCAGACTTTGGCACAACTTGGGAAACCAGATTGTCAGGGGGTGGGATATGGATAAAACAGAAAGCAGGAATGCCCTCAAACCTGTTTTTTACTTGTCCTGGCTGCAAATAATAACGAGTGGAGGGTTAGCCTCCGAGATTACGCTCACCTTGCGGATCATAGTTCCCCTGTGAAGCTGGTCACGATTCAGCATGTGTGTAAATATTGTGGAATTTGCAAAGATAGCACTGGCTTGATAATAGCTTTTCGCCCCACTGGCAATCAGAAGTCTCACCTCCACCGACAGTCCCGCAGTGAGCCCCGACAGGTCGAATGCTTCTCCCAGCCAGGTTTACCTGGAGAAAGGTGCTCCAGGTAATTAGGTATTCTGCCGTAACGTCACCACAGGCTGGATGCTACCTGTGTTTATAAAATAGCGAGCCCATAAGGAATCAGCCAGTACAGGTGGAACCTACACAAGCTGCACTTCAGTCAGCAGTCCACTGAGGAAGGATTGGAGTAACAGCAGTCCAAATTTAACACCTCGTCCCATACATTAACAGGTACGTTCTTTCAACCTAGTACCTTTCTCTGGGCTTTTCTGCCTTTGCATTGAGAACAAACAACTGAAGATTTCTGAGGCAGTGACACAAATCTCTCTGCTTTCCCTCTCTCTCCATCCCTCCCCCATCCCAGGTCTCCGACTGCCCTCCTGATTAGATTTTACTTTGTACGCCTCGTTGTCAGCTTGAAGAAGGGTCTCGACCCGAAACGTCACCCATTCCTCCTCTCCCGAGATGCTGCCTGACCCGCTGAGTTACTCCAGCATTTTGTGTCTATCTTCTTGTCAGCTTCTCCAGGCCAACATCGATCTACTCCACACTCTCCTTGATCTTCGCCCACTCTGATCTCTCGCTTTCACGCCTTACCTTCCATTTCCCTCTGGTCTCCCCTCTCCCCTGACTCTCGGACTGAGGAAGGGTCTCGACCAGAAACATCACCCTGTCCCTTCTCTCTAGAGATGCTGCCTGTCCCGCCGAGTCACTCCAGCATTTTGTGCCTATTATCGACCTGTGACTTTCATTTAACTTGTGTACACATATCCAGACTCTGATCCCCCCCCCCCCCCCCTCTACCACGTACAATACCTGCCTGCTCCACTGCATTTGGGGGAGATTTTAATTGCGCAAGACGTGCGGTTTTCTTGCAGTTGGATGTTGAGGATGTCGTGACAGAGTTTAACGGGTTCTGGTCGCATTTCCCCCCCCCCCCGCACCAAAGACGGGTGCATTTGCATTTAATGCAGCAGAGTGCGTGAGGCTGATTACATTGGGTGGGGGAGGTGCGGGTGTAGGGCAGGAAGGGAACGGTGCTTGCTTTTACCTCCGCTGCAAATCTCGACACTTTGCAGTTAATCTTAAGAATCCATTAGAACAATATCAGAAGAGATAGTAGTAGGAAAAAAAACTGCAGATGCTGGTTAAAATCAAAGGTAGATGTACAATGCTGGAGTAACTCAGCGGGTCAGGCGGCATCGCGGGAGAGAAGGAACGGGTGACGTTTCGGGTCGAGCAATGTGTGTCTAATATCAGAAGAGACTTGTGATTTAGTTCCTGAGTCCCAGATATGGGAAGCCTTTCAATGTTGTTCACAGCAGGGAACTTTAGAAAACTCAAGGAGACCATTTAATTTATACAAAAATACTAGAGTAACTCAGCGGGACAGGCAGCATCTCAGGAGAAGTGGAATGGGTGATGTTTCGGGTCGAGACCCTTCTTCAGACGGATGAAGAGTCTCGACCCAAAACGCCACCCATTGGTCTGAAGAAAGGTCTCGACCCGAAACGCCACCCGTTCCTTCTCTCCAGAGGTGCTGCCTGTCCCGCTGAGTTACTCCAGCATTTTGTGTCTGTCTTTGCTGTAAACCAGCATCTGCAGTTCCTTCCTACACATTTAATTTATAATTCTTAAAAAATTACCTCGTGCATTCGCACCGATCTTCGCTGTTCGGTATTAACCGGAACACCAAGTTAATTAAATGAGAGCCGGAGGAAAGGTTGTTGGTGAATAAGTAAGGACGCACGGTGGCGCAGCGGGTAGAGCCGCTGCCTCCCAGTGCCAGAGACCCGGGTTCTATCCTGACCTCGGGTGCTGTCTGTGTGTGGAGTTTGCACGTTCTCCCTGTGACCTGCGTGGGTTTCCTCTGGGTGCTCTGGTTTCCTCCCACATCCCAAAGGTGTGTGGGTTTGTTGGCTAATCGGCCCTCTGTGAAATTACCCCTAGTGTGTAGGGAGTGGATGAGAAAGTGGGATAACACAGAACTAGTGTGAACGGGCGATCGATGGTCAGCATGGACTCGGTGGGTCAAAGGCCCTGTTTCCCTGCTGTATTTTTCAAACAACTGATCAAAAATGTAAAACCATACTGCAAGAGTTTGGGTCATGTCAAAGCATGATTAATTAAAAGTTCAATAATATTGTGCATTATGAACTTCAAAGTATAACATTAAGGAAGATATTTTGATTAATATTTTTCTATACTTTTCTAACTGGATATATAAAAAATAGAATCGTAATGTGCAAAGAGGCTATTCAGCCCATCCTAACTGTGCTAGCCCTTTGAACATGGTCTCCAATTTGTCTCATTGCCCAATGTGGTTACGGGATACAGCGAGGAAACAGGCCCTTCAGCCCACCTAAGTCCGTGCCGACCAGCAATCCCCGCACATTAACACAATCCTACACACACACTAGGGACAATTTACAATATTTACAGATGCCAAACCTGTACAGCTTTGGAGTGTGGTAGGAAACCGGAGAACTCGGAGAAAACCCACGCGGGTCACGGGGAGAACGTGCAAACTCCGTCCGGACAGCAGCCGTAGTCGGGATGGAACCCGGGTCTCTGGCGCTGTGAGGCGGCAACTCTACCGCTGCGCCACCATGCCACCCATTCTTTCCCCCAAACCCTCGTATCATTTTCCTTTTGATTTAATACTATTAGGGTGGAATCTGCTTTCACTTCGGGCTATGTTTCAGTGTCCAGAGTATTTTGTGACTGAGGCTAACGTATATTTTAATCCGCACGCCTGGCCTTTGCTGAGTTCAAGGTTGTTGTGTTTCGGGAACTGGTTGACCACTCTGCTCTGCTCCTCACCGGTGAAGTTTGCATTTCCCCAGTCAGTTAATCATTTTTAAAACGCTATTTATCCTGCAGTCCGTGAGAAAACTCTCCTTCTTGCCAATGTGTCAACCGCAGTTGCAGCTTAAGTGAAAGAGTAAAGGTTACCAGGCTTTTGTTGGGATTGTTCAATGGACAATTTGCGACAGCATTGCCAGTAAATAAATAAGAATAAAAGAAAGATTATAATGGTGAGTGGAAGGGTGGCACATTGGCACAGCGGGTAGAGCCGCTGCCTCATAGCACCAGGGACCCGGGTTCCATCCCGACACAGAAACCCCTCGTGTATGTACGGAGTTTGCACGTTCTCCCCGTGACCTGCGTGGGTTTTCTCCCCTGGTGCTCCAGTTTTCTCTCACATCCCAAAGACGTGCCGGTCTAGAGGTTGATTGGCCCTCGGTAAAATGCCCCCTAGTGTATAGGGAGTGGATGAGAGTGGGATAGCGTGGAACTAGTGTGGAACGGGTGATCGATGGCCGGCACGGACTCGGTGGGCCGAAGGGCCTGTTTCAATACTGTATCTTTCAAATCACTGAAACAGAAAGGGTGAGGTGGAGCGTTTAAGTCTTGCACAATGACCAATCTGGTTAATGTTGAAGATGGACACAAAAAGCTAGAGTAACTCAGCGGGTCAGGCAGCATCTCTGGAGAAGGTGGATAGGTGACGTTTCACAGAGTACTGGGGTAACTCTGAGGGTCAGGCAGCATCTCTGGAGAACATGGATAGGTGACGTTTCACAGAGTGCTGGAGTAACTCAGCGAGTCAGGCAGCATCTCTGGAGAACATGGATAGGTGACGTTTCACAGAGTGCTGGAGTAACTCAGTGGGTCAGGCAGCATCTCTGGAAAACATGGATAGGTGATGTTGTGGATCGAGACTTGAGTCTGAAGAAGGGTCTCGAGCCGAAACATCTCCTAGTCCATCTCTCCAGAGATGCTGTCTGTCTCGCTGAGTTACTCCAGCTTTTTGTGTCTAACTTCAGTGTAAACCAGCATCTGCAGTTCCTTCCTACACACTGTGGATAATGCTGGCGTATCAGTGTGGGGATATGGGACACTGATACAGGGTAGCATTGATGCATTGATGCTCGGACACAAGGCTAGTACTCAGTAATGTCGATGCCTCAATAATGGGGAGAGATTAATCAATGGATAATGTCAATGTTTTTGGCAAAGAGTCGCTGGATAATCAATGTTTAATGTGTAGGAATGAAAACTGCAGATGCTGGTTAAAATCGAAGTTAGACACAAAATGCTGGAGTAACTCAGCGGGTCAGGCAGCATCTCGGGAGAGAAGGAATGGGTGACGTGTGCAAGGAATGAACAGGTGACGTCTCGGGTTGTGACCCGTCTCCACCTGCAGAGGGAATGGACAGATGACGTTCCAAATCAAGATATTTGAAGAAGGGTCCCGACCCGAAACTCCGCCTGTCCATTCCCTGCACAGATGCTGCCTGACCCGTTGAGTTCTTCCAGCACATTGTGTTTGGGATTCCATTATCTGCATTTGCTTGTCTCTCCAATCTACACCGATGAGCCAAAACATTATGACCGGCTACCTAATGTGCTGTTGGTCCTCTCTGTGCCGCCAAAACAGCGCCGACCTGCCGAGGCATGGACTCTACAAGACCCCTGAAGGTGTCCTGTGGTATCTGGCACCAAAACATTAGCAGCAGATCCTTTAGCAGCACCCCACAAGCCTTGCCGTTTCAGGGATGCACTGACCCAGTCGTCTGGCCATAACAATTTGGCCCTTGTCAAAGTCGCTCAGGTCTTTACTCCTGCCCATTTCTCCTGCATCCAACACATCAACTTCAAGAACTGACTGTTCAATTGCTGCCTAATATACCCAACCCTTGACAGGTGCCATTGTAACAAGATAATCAATGTTATTCACTTCGCCTGTCAGTGGTCATAATGTTTTGGCTCATCGGTGTATTTTGTTGATGTTATTGACATTGGGGCATTGAGCAATCAATGGGTAACGTCAATGTATTAACAGTGAGGTATGGGTTAGGCACAAAATGCTGGAGTAACTCAGTGGGTCAGGCAGCATCTCTGGACTGAAGGAATGGGTGACGTTTCGGTTCGAGACCCTTCTTTAGACTTACTGGCTGTTGTTGACGCATTAATATTGCGGCAAGATAATGTTAAGTTCATAACGTCACTCACAAGACATAGGAGCAGGATTAGGCCATTCGGCCCATCGAGTCTACTCCACCATTCAATCATGACTGATCTATCTCCCTCTCAACCCCATTCTCCTGCCTTCTCCCCGTAACCCCTGACACCCGCACTAATCAGGTATGTGTTCATTAGTTCATAAGTGATACGACCCATCAAGTTTAGTTTACCATTCAATCATGGCTGATCTATCTCTCCCTCCTAACCCCATTCTCCTGCCTTCTCCTCATAATCTCTGACATCCGTACTAATCAAAAATCTATCTCTGCCTTAAAAATATCCACTGACCTGGCCTCCACAGCCTTTGGTGGCAAAGAATTCCACAGATTCACCACCCTCTGACTGAAGAAATTCCTCCTCACCTTCTGCCTAAAAGAACGCTCTTTAATTCTGAGGCTGTGCCCTCTGGTCCTAGACTCTCCCACTAGTGGAAACATCCTCTCCACATCCACTCTATCCAAGCCTTTCACTATTTTGTACGTTTCAGTGAGGCCCCCCCCTCATTCTGTACTCCAGTGAGTACAGGCCTATTGCCGACAAACACTTATCATAGGTTAACCTACTCATTCCTTGGATCATTCTTGTAAAGGATTTTTAAAATCCTTTGTTACTTAAAAAGCAGATTCTTACTTGCAGACAGATTCCTCTTCTCCGTCTGCTTTCAGTTTTGTACAGCAGGGCAAACTCCAACAATTTATATTGATCATTGGATGGTGCAAGGCCAGTAGCAGATGGCAGTTTAGTTTAGTTTAGAGATACAGCGCGGAAACAGGGCCTTTTGGCCCACCGGGTCCTAGCCAACTAGCGATCCCCGCAAATTAACACTATCCTATACCCACTAGGGACAATTTTTAAAAATATTTACCAAGCCAATTAAGCTACATACCTGCATGTCTTTGGAGTGTGGGAGGAAACTGAAGATCTCGGAGAAAACCCACGCAGGTCACGGGGAGAACATACAAACTCCGTACAGACAGCACCCGTAGTCGGGATCGAACCCAGGTCTCCGACGCTGCATTTGCTGTAAGGCAGCAACTCTACCGCTGCGCCACCGTGATCGCCCTAAAGTGAGTGAAATCTGGAACCTTAGGACAGAACATCAGCGCAGCACACGGAATAAAACATCAAAGGCCCCAGCAATGGGGGGGGGGGGGGGGGGGGGGGGGAGGGAATGGTCAGTTTCCCAGAATCCCTGTCATCCCTCTCCCTCGCTTCTGCCGGGCAAAAAACACTTCTTTAGTTTTAGTTCAGTTTAGTTTTATTTATTGTCACATGTAACAAGGTACAGTGAAAAGCTTTCGTTGCTAAAAGCTATCTAACCAGTTAGCGGAAAGACTGTACAAGATTACAATCAAGCCGTCCACTGTGTACAGATGCAGGATGAAGGGGGTAACGTTTTAGTGCAAGATAAAGTCCAGTAAAGTCCGATTAAAGATAGTCTGAGGATCTCCAGTGAGGTAGATGGGAGTTCAGGACCACTCCCTAGTTGGTGATAGGATGGTTCAGTTGCCTGATAACAATAGACAATAGACTATAGACAATAGGTGCAGGTGGAGGCCATTCGGCCCTTCGAGCCAGCACGGCCATTCACTGTGATCATGGATGATCATCCACAATCAATACCCCGTTCCTGCCTTCTCCCCATATCCCCTGACTCCGCTATCCTTAAGAGCTCTCTCTAACTCTCTCTTGAAAGCATCTAGAGAATCAGCCTCCACTGCCTTCTGAGGCAAAGAATTCCACAGATTCACAACTCCCTGGGCGAAAAAGTTTTTCCCTATCTCAGTACTAAATGGCCTACCCCTCATTCTTAAACTGTAGCCCCTGGTTCTGGACTCCCCCAACATCTGGAACATGTTTCCTGCCTCTAGCGTGTCCAATCCCTTAATAATCTTATATGTTTCAATACGATCCCCTCTCATTCTCCTAAATTCCAGTGTATACAAGCCCAGTTGCTCCATTCTTTCAACATACGACAGTCCCGCCATTCCGGGAATTAACCTTGTGAACCTACGCTGCATGTCCTGAACAGCAAGAATATCCTTCCTCAGATTTGGAGACCAAAACTGCACACAATACTCCAGGTGTGGTCTCACCAGGACCCTGTACAACTGCAGAAGGATCTCTTTGCTCCTAAACTCAACTCCTCTTGTTATGAAGGCCAACATGCCATTAGCTTTCTTCACTGCCTGCTGTACCTGCATGCTTACTTTCAGTGACTGATGTACAAGGACACCCAGATCTCGTTGTACTTCCGCTTTTCCTAACGACACCATTCAGATAATAATCTGCTTTCCTGTTCTTGCCACCAAAGTGGATAACCTCACATTTATCCACATTAAACTGCATCTGCCATGCATCCGCCCACTCACACAACCTGTCCAAGTCACCCTGCATCCTCACAGCATCCTCCTCACAGTTCACACGGCCACCCAGCTTTGTGTCATCTGCAAATTTGCTTTTAATCACTTCATCTAAATCACTAATGTATATCGTAAACAGCAGGGAAGCAACAGTCCCTGAATCTGGAGGTGTGCGTTTTCACACTTCTGTACCACGTGTCTGATCACCTTCTCCAACCTCATCTCCTGTATCTGCTGTTCCAGATGTGGACTCTGATATTTCGGCGAGACCAAGCACAGACTGGGCGATCGTTGCGCTGAACACCTTTGCTCAGACCGCCTTGACCTAAGCGATCTCCCGGTTGCCAAAGACTTAAACTCCCACCTCCCATTCCCACACTGACCTTTCTGTCCTGGGCCTCCTCCACTGTCAGAGTGAGGCCCAGCGCAAATTGCAGGAACAGCACCTGATATTTCGCTTGGGCAGTTTACACCCCAGCAGTATGAACATTGACTTCTCTAACTTCAAATAATCCTTACATCCCCTCTCTCTTCGTCCCTCTCCCACCCTAGTCCTCGTACTAGTTTCACTGTTGTCCTGTTGAGTTTCACTGTCTATATAACTCGTTATCACCCGGCCCACAGCCAACAATGGACCATTGTGGGCTCCACCTTTCCTTGATCATCGTTGCTGGCTTTGATTTGTTCTTTTCATACCTTTCATTCATTTATCCTTTGTACCTTTTCATACCTCTAGTTTCCCTCTCCCCTAACTTTCAGTCTGAAGAAGTTGTGTCGACCCAAAATGTCACCTAAACACTGAACTATTTGATCAGTACGGGTGTCTGGGATCACGGGGAGAACGCAGGAGAATGGGGTTAGGAGGGAGAGATAGAATCACATGAACTTATGAACTATTCCTTTTCTCCAGAGATGTGGCCTGACCCGCTGAGTTACACCAGCATTTTGTGTCAATCTTTGGTGTAAACCAGCATCTGCAGTTTCTTCCTGCACATCGCACATTCTGAGATGCGTTTAGCTTGGCATTTCATAAAGTACGCTACACTCCATTGTCTTTTTATGAATAGAGCTGCTGTCTCACAGTTCCAATAACTTGGCCTTATAAAAACATCTGAAATTAACAGCAACACTGGGGCTGTACCATTCTGTCTGAAGGAGGGTCTCGACCCAAAACATCACCCATTCCTTCTCTCCAGAGATGCTGTCTGACCCGCTGAGTTACACCAGCATCTTGTGTCTACCTTCGATTTAGACCAGCATCTGCAGGGTTTTTTTCCTGTACTCTTCTATGTATGTTTAACTCACTGACGGGAGATTTGAATCCACAAACCTTTGACAGAAACGTCCTGTGATCCACTTATGACTGGGCTTGTATTCACTGGAATTTAGAAGGATGAGAGGGGATCTTATAGAAACATTTAAAATTCTTAAGGGATTGGACAGGCTAGATGCAGGGAAAATGTTTCCCATGTTGGGTGAGTCCAGAACCAGGGATCACAGCTTAAGAATAAGGGGGTAGGCCATTTAGGAATGAGATGAGGAAAAACCTTTTCACCCAGAGAGTTGTGAATCTGTGGAATTCTCTGCAACAGAAGGCAGTGGAGGCCAATTCACTGGATGTTTTCAAGAGAGAGTTAGATTTAGCTCTTCGGGCTAAAGGAATCAAGGGATATGGGGAGAAAGCAGGAACGGGGTACTGATTTAGGATGATTAGCAATGGTCATATTGAATGGCGGTGCTGGCTCGAAGAGCCGAATGGCCTACTCCTGCACATTTTCTATGTTCTATGTTTCTATTTTTCAATGCAACATTGTAGGTGAATCGAGAACCAGAGGACATAGGTTTAAGGTGAAGGGAAAAAGATTTAATAGGAATCTGAGGGGTAACCTTTTCACACAAAGGGTGGTGGATGTATGGAACGAGCTGCCAACGACTATCCCAAAGTTTACAAAACATTTAGACAGGTACATAGATAGGACAGGTTTGGATATGGTCTAAACGCAAGCAGGTGGGACTGGTGTTGATGGAACATGTTGGCCGGTGTGGGCAAGTTGTGCCGAAGGGCCTGTTTCCACGCTGTATCACTCTATGACTCTATTGTGAGTGAGTGACTTAGGGCAGGGATTCTGAACGATAAATGAAGGATGAAATACAAACAGAAAATGCTGGAAATATTCAGCAGGTCAGGTAGCATCTGCGGAAAGAGAATTCAGAGTCTCTGATCCAAAATGTCAACTGCTCCTCTTTCCACAAATGCTGCCAGACCTGCTGAGTGTTTCCAGCATTTTCACATGTTCGTAAGTTGTAGGAGCAGAATAAGGCCATTTGGCCCATCAAGTCTACTCTACCATTCAATCATGGCTGATCTATCTTTCCCTCTCGAAGGTATTTATTCACAAAATGCTGGAGTAACTCAGCAGGCCAGGCAGCATCTCGGGAGAGAAGGAATGGGTGACGTTTCGGGTCGAGACCCTTCTTCAGACTTCAGTCTGAAGAAGGGTCTCGACCCAAAACGTCACCCATTCCTTCTCTCCAAAGATGCTGCCTGACCTGCTGAGTTACTCCAGCATTTTGTGAATAAATACCTTCGATTTGTACCAGCATCTGCAGTTATTTTCTTATACTATCTTTCCCTCTCAACCCCATTCTCCCGCCTTTACTCCATAACCCCTGACACACCTATTAATCAAAAATCTGCCAATCTTAAAATATTTCTGTTGTTGTTTTCCACTTTCATCTTATAATTTCCATTTTTGAATGAAAAATGTGTGGCACGGTGGCGCAGCGATAGAGTTGCTGGCTCACAACGCCAGAGTTGCTGGCTCACAACGCCAGAGACCCTGGTTCGATCCTGACTAATGGGACGATCTGTATGGAGTTTGTACATTCCCCCCGTGACTTGCGTGGGTTTTCTCCGGGTGCTCCGGTTACAAGCTGCCAGAGGAGGCAGTTGAGGCAACATTAAGAAACAATTAGACAGATACATGGATAGGACAGGTTTGGAGGGATATGGACCAAAAATGCAGGCAGGTGGGTCTAATGTAGCTGGGAGCTGTTGGCCGGTGTGGGCAAGTTGGGCCGAAGGGCCTGTTTCCACGCTGTATCACTCTATGACTCCTCCCACACTCCAAAGACCTACAGGTTGTAGGTTAATTGGCTTCTGTGAACTGTGAATTGTCCCTGGTGTGTAGGATAGTGTTATTAGGATGTGCAGGATGTTTCCGCACTATAGCTCTAAAGTCTAAAGTATGTGAAAGACGTCATTCAGCCCATCAAGTCTACTCCGCCATTCAATCATACAGAACATAACAGGTGGAGAGTGAGAGGGGAGATGACCAGATGTGTAAAATTATGAGGTTATATAGATAGGGTGGACAGTAGGAAACTTTCCCCCTTACCAGGGGAAATCCCCCATCCACTTTCAGGACATTAGGACTCTATTCCTTGGAGCGCAGCAGACTCAGGGGTGATGTAATGGAGGTCTTTAAGGTGGCACGGTGGCGCAGCGGTAGAGTTGCTGTCCCACAGCGCCAGAGACCCGGGTTTGATCCTGACTACGGGTGCTTGTCTGTACGGAGTTTGTACGTTCTCCCCGTGACCACGTGGGTTTTCTCTGGGTGCTCCGGTTTCCTCCCACACTCCAAAGACGTACAGATTTGTCGGTTAATTGGCTTCTGTAAATTGTAGGATAGTGCGAGTGTGCGGGGATCGCAGGTCGGTGCGGACGCGGTGGGCCAAAGGGCCTGTTTCCAGGGTCGCTATACCTCTAAACTAATCTAATCTAAACTAAACTAAAATTAATGTTTATTTATATATAGGAAAAAAACTGCAGATTGTGGTCTACTTACTTGTCTGTTTTTTTTAAAATCCATATATACTGATCTTTTTTGTTATTTATTAAGGGTTTTACAGAGCACTTTGTTCACATAACTGCAGTGCTGCTGCAAGTAAGAATTTCATTGTTCCGTTTCGGGACACATGACAATTAAACACTCTTGACTCAGCGCAAATTGGAGTAACAGCACCTCATATTTCGCTTGGGTAGTTTACACCCCAGCGGTATGAACATTGACTTCTCCCACTTCAGGTAGTCCCTGCTTTCCCTTTCTATCCCGTCCCCCTTCCCAGTTCTCCCACTAGTCTTCCTGTCTCCAACTACATTCTATCTTTGTCCCGCCCCCTCCCCTGACATCAGTCTGAAGAAGGGTCTCGGCCCGAAACGTCACCCATTTCTTCTCTCCCGAGATGCTGCCTGACCCGCTGAGTTACTCCAGCATTTTGTGTCTACCTTCGATTTAGACCAGCATCTGCAGTTTTTTCCTACACTCTTGTCTCTTGACTCTCTCAACTTGAGGCTGAGTTGCGGACTGCATTCATTGTCTGGATAAACCCTGGAATCACCAGGGCGTAAGGGACTACTGACCTCTATGGCCGTGGGTGTATGGAACGAGCTGCCAGAAGAGGTAGTCGAGGCAGGGACTATCCCAACATTTAAGGAACAGTTCGTGTAGGAAAGAACTGCAGATGCTGGTTTAAATTTAAGATAGACACAAAATGCTGGAGTAACTCAGCGGGACAGGCAGCATCTCTGGAGAGAAGGAATGGGTGATGTTTCGGGTTGAGACCGTTCTTTAAGAAACAGTTAGACAGGTGCTGTACATGGATAGGACAGGTTTGGAGAGATATTGGCCAAACGCAGGTAGGTGGTACTCGTGTAGCTGGGACATGTTGGTCAAGTTGGGCCGAAGGGCCTGTTTCCACACTGTATGACTCTATGATTGTATGACCAAATATAGAAAGATAGGATTAATATAGATGAATGCCCCCCCCCCGGTTGGCATTGGTGTGATGGGATGAATGGTCTGTATGATTCAGTGGCTTCAGAAATGGCCTGCCAGTTATTCAGCTTACCCTATGAAAGAGTTCTTTAAGTTATCATTATCAGGGCTTTTTTCAAAGCGTGTTGAAACATTTTAGATAAAGAAAGGTCATTGATAGGGTTTCTTTGAAGGGTAGGAAAATATATCGGAGGAATGGTTCTGATAAAACCCAGGAGAGGAAGCGGTTAAGTCAAAGTGTTTCAGCAGCTTGCTTTACCGGATAAATGGAGACACAGGGAACTGCAGATAGAGTCATAGAGTCAGACAGCGCAGAAACAGGCCCTTCAGCCCAACTTTAGTTTAGAGGAACAGCGCAGAAACAGGCCCTTCAGCCCAACTTTAGTTTAGAGGAACAGCGCAGAAACAGGCCCTTCAGCCCAACTTTAGTTTAGAGATCCAGCGCGAAAACAGGCCCTTCAGCCCAACTTTAGTTTAGAGATACAGCGTGGAAACAGGCCCTTTCAGCCCACCGAATCCACACCAACCAGCGATCCCCGCACATTGGCACTATCCTGTACGTCTTTGGAGTGTGGGAGGAAACCAAAGATCTCAGAGAAAACCCATAAAGGTCAAGGGGAGAACGTACAAATTCCGTACAGACAGCACCCGTAGTTGGGATTGAACCCCGGGTCTCTGGCGCTGCAAGTGCTGTAAGGCAGCAACTCTACCTCTGCGCTACCGTGCCGCCCTACAGTCTTACAGCATGGAAACAGGCCCTTCATCCCAACTCGTCCATGCCGACCAAGATATCTCATCTAAGCTAGACCCACCCACCCACGTTTGGCCCGGCCCTTATCCCGATAAATCTTTCCTATCCATGTACCTGTCCATTCAGATGCAGGAATCTCTAAAGTCCAAGAGCAAGAAGCAGTTTAGTATAGTTTAGTTTAGTTTAGTTTAGAGATGCAGCACGGAAACAGGCCCTTCAACCCACCGAGGGTGTGCTGAACAGCGATCACCCCGTACACTAGCACTATCCTACGCACTAGGGCCAATTTACAAGCAACAGAAAACAATTAACCTACAAACCTGTACGTCTTTGAAATGTGGGAGGAAACAGGAGCACCCGGAAAAACCCCACGCAGATCACGGGGAGAACATACAATCTCTGTAGGTATCAGGCAGCTGAACCATTCTATCACCCTAGAAACATAGAAATAGAAAATAGGTGCAAGAGTATGCCATTCGGCCCTTCGAGCCATTCAATATGATCATGGCTGACCATCCAAAATCAGTACCTGGTTCCTGCTTTCTCCCTATATCCCTTGATTCCGTTAGCCCTCAGAGCTAAATCTAACTCAACTAGAGAGCAGTCATGACCTACTATCGACCTAATTGGAGATGCTCGGACTATCTTTAATCGGACTTTGCTGGACTTTATCTTGCACTAAACGCTATACCTTTTATCCAGTATTTGTACACTGTAATCATGTACTGTATAGTCTTTCCACTGACTGGATAGCATGCACAAAAAAGCTTTTTTACCGTACCTCGGTATACGTGACATTAAACTAAACTTAACCTAAATCCGTAGTCAGGATCAAAACCGTTCCTCTGGCCCTGTAAGGCAGCAACTCTACCGCTGCACCATTGTGCCACCCGTCAATGTATAGATGGCATTGGGGTGCTTGCTTCAAAGAGAACAGAGCAGGGGGGACGTAAAGCTTGGTTAGAATGGATGTGGAGAGGATGTTTCCACTGGTGGGAGAATCTAGGACCACAGCCTCAGAATAAGAGGATGTGCATTTAGGAAGGAGATGTGGAGGAATTTCTTTAGCCAGAGGGTGGTGAATCTGTGGAATTCTTTGCCACAGAAGGCTACGGAGGCCAAGTCGTTGGATATTCTTAAGGCGGAGACAGATAGATTCTTGATCAGTACGGGTGTCAGGGGTTATGGGGAGAAGGCAGGAGAATGGGGTTAGGAGGGAAAGATGGATCAGCCATGATTGAATGGCGGAGTATTGATGGGCCGAATGGCCTAATTTTGCTCCTATCATTTATGAACATGAACTAAGCACGCAGCCCTGTGCTGATGGTCAGTAAGGAGGAAACATTAGATTAAGGATCTAAAGTGTTTGTTTGTTATATGTTCCGACAATGGAACGATGCTTCTTACTTGCGGCAGCACAACAGGCCTGTAAACAACAGTATTCATAGGTAACATATAATAAATAAATAGAACCAATACATTAATAACCATAATACATCAATACATTACTCCACAATGCTGGAGTAACTCAGTGGGTCAGGCAGCATCTCGGGAGCGAAGGAAACATAGAAACATAGAAAATAGGTGCAGGAGTAGGCCATTCAGCCCTTCGAGCCTGCACCGCCATTCAATATGATCATGGCTGATCATCCAACTCAGTATCCTGTACCTACCTTCTCTCCATACCCCCAGATCCCTTTAGCCACAAGAGCCACATCTAACTCCCTCTTAAATATAGCCAATGAACTGGCCTCAACTACCCTCTGTGGCAGAGAATTCCACAGATTCACCACTCTCTGTGTGAAAAAGAACGTTCTCATCTCGGTCCTAAAAGATTTCCCCCTTATCCTTAAACAGTGACCCCTTGTTCTGGACTTCCCCAACATCGGGAACAAAGGGTGACGTTTCGGGCCGAGACCCTTCTTCAGACTGATGTCAGGGGAGGGGGTGGGACAAAGATAGAATGTAGTCGGAGACAGGAAGACCGGTGGGAGAACTGGGAAGAGGGAGAGGAAAGAGAGGGAAAGCAGGGACTATCTGAAGTTAGAGAAGTCAATGTTCATACTGTTGGAGTGTAAACTACCCAAGCAAAATATGTTGTGTAGGAAAATAACTGCAGATGCTGGTACAAATCGAGGTATCACAAAATGCTGGAGTAACTCAGCAGGTCAGGCAGCATCTCAGGAGAGAAGGAATGGGTCTGAAGAAGCAGTCTGAAGAATGGTCTCGACCCAAAACGTCACCCATTCCTTCTCTCCTAAGATGCTGCCTGACCTGCTGAGTTACTCCAGCATTTTGTGGTACAAGCAAAATATGTTAGTGTTTTGTAGTGTTCAAGAGCCTGATATTTTTTTGATTGGGTGGGAAGGAGCTGCAGATGCTGGTTTCTACCATTGACAGACACAAAATGCTGGAGTAACTCAGCGGGTCAAGTAGCATCTCAGGAGAGAAGAAATGGGTGACGTTTCGGGTCGAGACCCTTCTTCAGTAGCAGGGTAGTGGGAATTGGAGGTAGGAAAAGGTTTTTTGATTGAATTGCTTGAAAGGTACAGCATGGAAACAGTCCCTTTGGCCCACCGATCCCACGCCGACCACTGATCGCCCGCTCGCACTAGTTCTACGTTATCCCACTTTCCCATCCATTTCCTGCAAACTAGCGGAAATTTACAGAGGACCGATTAACCTACAAACTTGCGCATCTTTGGATTGTGGGAGGAAACTGGAGCACCCGGAGGAAATCCACGTGGGTCACAGGGAGAACGTGCAAACTCCACACATTGATAGCGCCTGAGGTTAGGATTGAACCCGTGTCTCTGGCGTTGTTGTGAGGAAGCTGTTCATGAACCTGTTCAGACTCCCGTGCCTTCTTCCCAATGGTAGGAGTAAAATGAGAGCGTGGCCAGGGTGGTGCGGGTCTCTGATGATGCTGGCTGCCTCTCTGATCCGCAATGAGGTGAGGTCTGTTGATGGGGAAGTCAAGGATCCAGTTGCAAAGGGAGGTAGAGAAGCCCATGTCTTAGAGTTTGCTGATGAGTTTGGAGATGATAGTGTTGAAGTCTGATAGTGATGATGGTGATGATAGAGCTGCAGTAGATGAACAGCATGTGGGGCGGCAAGGTGGTGCACTGGTTGAGTTGCTGCCTTACAGCGCCAGAGACCCGGGTTTGACCCTGACTACGGGTGCTGTCTGCACGGAGTTTTTACATGCTCTCAGTGACCTCGTGGGTTTTTTCCGGGTGCTCCGGTTTCCTCCCACACTCCAAAGCTTAGCTTCGGTAAGTTGTAAAATTATCCCTGGTATGTGTAGGGTAGTGTTGGTGTTTGGGGTGATCACTGGTCGGCGCAGACTCAGTGGGCCGAAGGGCCTGTTTCCAAGTTGTATCTCTTAAACAAGAGAAGAGGTTTACCAGGAGTGTATTATTTATGAGAAGGAGTTGAACAAACTTATGAAAGTCATGTTGAAGATGTGTTAAACTTTGGTCCGGCCACATCAGGTGAATTGTGTTTATTTCTGGTCAGCCCATTACAGGAGGGATGTGGAGGCTTTGGAGAGGGTGCAGAGGTTTGCCAGAATGATGCCTGGATTAGAGGCTATTAGCCACAGGGAGAGGTTGGCCAAACTCGAATAGACACAAAGTGCTGGAGGAACTCAGCGGGTCAGGCAGCACCGCTGGAGAAAAAGGATGAGTGACATTTTGGGTTGAGACCCTTCTTCAGACTGGGCAAACTTGGACGAACTTGGATTGCCTTCTCTGGAGCGTCAGAAGCTGAGGGGAGATCTGATAGACGTGTATAAAATTATGAGTGGCATAGATAGGGTAGACAGTCAAAACCTTACACTCTGTGCTTCAATCAGTCCACCCGAAACGTCTTTCGTCCTTTCCCTCCGCAGGTGCTGCCTGACCCGTTGAGTTCTTCCAGCGCTTTGTGTTTTGAGCAGGTTTAGGAGCTGCTTATCAGAGCTCCATGTGACTAAAAGCCAATATTGATAATGTTGCTCATTCCTTTACGTCTGGTGAAGGGCAAGTGACCTTCAGAAACAAAGGGGAGGTGTGTGACCAGCTACAAGTGGCAACAAATATGTAGCTCAGTGCTGTTATCAGTCTTGAAAGCTGCACATTTATTTAATTAATAATTATGGTTTAAGATTAATTAAGTCTAGACTCGTGCTGGGAAGATTAAGGTTTAGTTTAGTTTAGTTTAGAGATGCCCTTCAGCCCTTCAGCCCGCCGACTCCTTGCCGACCAGCGATCACCCCATACACCAGCACTATCCTACACACCAGGGACAATTTACAATTTACAGAAGCCATTTAACCACCTGCCGTCTTTGGAGTGTAGAAGGAAACCAGGGCACCCAGAGAAAACCCACGTGATCACTGGGAGAATGTACGAACTCCACACAGACGGCACCCACGGTCAGGATGGAACCTGGGTTTCTGGCGCTGTGAGGCAGCAACCCGACCACTGCGCCACCGCCCTGCCCCATGGTTGATTCCGATGAAATGTTTAAGAGATTAAAAGATTAGTTAATTAATTAGGTAAAGATGTAACAATCTTATTCTGCAGCTCGGAAACATTTTGTGGTTCCTCCTGAAGGGAATATATACAATAGTGACAGCACACATAAGGTGGGCTGAAGGGCCTCTTTCTGTGCTGTGTGACTCCCAACACTTTTCAAGGGTGGAACAGTGGTGCATCGCTAGAGTTGCTGCTTTACAACGCCAGAGACCCGGGTTCAATCCTGACCTCGCTGTTGTCCATGTGGAGTTTGCACATTCTTTTCCTGTGACCGTGCGGGTGTTCTGGTTTCCTCCTGCATCCCAAAGACGTGCGGGTTTGAAGGTTAATCGGTCCTCTGTAAGTTGCCCCCTTGTGTGTGGGGAGTGGCTGAGAAAGTGGGATAACATGGAACTGATTGGTACAGGTGCCTGGAGCTATGGGCAGAAGGCAGGAGAATGGGGTGAGGAGTGAGAGATAGATCAGCCATGATTGAATGGCGGAGTAGACTTGATGGCCTAATTCTGCTCCCAGAACTTATGACCTTATGAACTTATGAACTGGTGTGAACGGGTGATCGATAGTCGGCATGGACGCGGTGGGCCGAAGGGCCAGTTTCCGTGCTGTATTTCTAAACTAAACACTAAACACCGCGTCAGGTGAGAGAAATTATTCCCTCTGGTAGGGATGCCAGACATGTGAATTTATCTTTAAATTATAGACATGCAAATCCGTGACCTCAAAACACCTCTTCACACAAAGGGTGGTGGGAACGAGGAACCGCTGGCACTTCCCAATAAAATGATAGCAGTTGAGAGTCAATGAAATTTAGTTTTTAGTTTAGTTTAGAGTACAGCATGGAAACAGGCCCTTCGGCCTACCGAGTCCGGGCCGGCCAGCGATCCCCGCACATTAACACTACCCACACACGAGGGACAATTTTTACATTTATACCAAGCCAAAAAAAACTACAAAACCTGCACATCTTTGGAATATGGGAGGAAACCGAAGATCTCGGAGAAAACCCACACAGGTTAGGAGGAGAACATGCAAATTCTGTAGAGACAAGCACCCGCGGTCAGGATCGAGGCTGGGTCTCTGGCGCTGTGAGGCAGCAACTCTACCGCTACGCCACCGTGCCACAAAAACTGAGGTTTTTTGATGGCTTTTCCTCAGGCATGGACGGACTTGGATTGTTTTCTCTGGAACGCCAGAGGTTGAAAAGGGACCTGACAGAAATACAGGTTCCATCACTGATTTCCCGCCAACTGGTGGTCTGGAACCTCCTTTAATCCGGACAAATTTACCAGAGCGCACCTGAAATCCACCCTGGATGTCCCCTCCCCCCCAAAAAATGTGGCGCCTAGTCCGGGTGAGGCGGCCGATCTCGACCTCATCGGGACTTCTGCGGCCGATCGGCGGGTGGAATCTGCCCCCTGCAGCCGGGGCTCTGGAACTCCGGCCCGGCCGGAGCCGGCAGATCCGTTCCCATAGCCGGCTCCCACATTCCCGGGTAAGGCAGCAACTCTACCACCGCGCCACCGTGCCGAATGCTCTATAGTGACAGTATGTGTCAGGAAGAAAGTATAGCTTTGCTGGCATTGATGTGCGATGCAGTGCGTATAACAGACTACAGATTCACCCAGAGGCTGCTGTGTGAGGATAGGGGTGAATGGGAGAGAGGTGTTAAGGGGAGGATGCTTGAGTACAGAGAGCACATTCAGGGCGGGAAATCGGTGGTGGAACCTGTACTTCTGTCAGGTCCCCTTTCAACCTCTGGCGTTCCAGAGAAAACAATCCAAGTCCGTCCATGCCTGAGGAAAACCCATCAACCTCAGTTTTTGTGGCACAGTGGCGCAGAGGTAGAGTTGCTGCCTCACAGCGCCAGAGACCCGGGTTCGATCCTGATTACGGGTGCTGTCTGCATGAAGTTTGTACGTTCTCCCCGTGACCTGCGTGGGTTTTCTCCAGGAGCTCCGGTTTCCTCCCACACTCCAAAGATGTACAGATTTGTAGGTTAATTGGCTTGGTGTATGTGTAAATTATCCGTAGTATGTGTAGGATAGTGTGGGTGTGCGGGGATCGCTGGTCGGCGGGGACTCAGTGGGCCAAAGGGCTTATTTCTGCGCTGTATCTCTAAAAACTAAACTAAATAGAACATAGGAACGTTGGAACTTTGTTGGCATGATTCCCATTTAGGAATCGTATTGGTTTAACTAAGGTGGTCTGTGCGATGGACTGGGCTACGTCCACAACTATCTGCAGTCCCTTGTGGTCTTGGGCTGAGTGTTCCCAAACCAAGTTGAGATGCGTCTTAGTGGGATGCCTTTTATGATGCATCGCCAAACTGACTCAGTACACTGTCACAGTGTACTACTGCTAAACACTTAGAGTCATAGAGTCATAGAGTGATACAGTGTGGAAACAGGCCCTTCAGCCCAACTTGTCCATACCGGCCAGCATGTCCCAGCTACACTAGTCCCTCCTTCCAGCATTTGGTGCATATCCCTCCAAACCTATCCATGTACCTGACTAACTGTTTCTTAAATTCCCTGCCTCAACTACCTCCTCTGGGAGCTCGCTCCATACACCCACCACCGTTTGTGTGAAAAAGTTACCCCTCAGATTCCTATTAAATCTTTTCCCCTTCACCTTAAACCTTTGCCCTCTGGTCCTCGATTCACCTACTCTGGGCAAGAGACTCTGTGCATCTACCTTTACTTGTGCGGTATCTGAGATGCTTATCCAAGATTTATCTATGTATTGTGATACAAAAAAGAATTTCACTGCAGCTCGGTACATGTGACAAATACCATACTGCAGGAGTTGTTCAGCCTCATTGGAGATAAGAGTTGTTGAATTTCCTGTCTTGACATGGTGTATTTCTCCACAGTGAATAAGATATCAGCAAGATGCATATCCGTCCACGTTACATTGTAGACCGAACTGCCTACTCCATTCCCGAATTTGACGAGGAATATCAGAAAAAAGTCAGGAGTTATCCACATTCACAAAAAGCACGGAAGTTATTCAGGTAAACCCAAAACAAACGTCTGTATTTTTTTAGTTTAATTTCGTTTGGAGGTACAGTGCGGAAACAGCCAGTCCATGCCGACCAGCGATCCCCGCACCTTAACACTATCCAACACACACTACGGGCAATTTTACATTTATACCAAGCCAATTAACCTACAAACCTGTATGTCTTTTGAGTGTGGGAGGAAACCGGAGATTTTGGAGAAAACCCACGCAGGTCACAGCGAGAACGTACAAACTCAATACAGACAGCGCCTGTAGTCGGGATCGAACCCGGGTCTCCGGCGCTGTGAGGCAGCAACTCTACCGCTGTGCCACAGAGATTATTTTGAAACTTTGAATTATTTTCATTTACATGATACTAAAACTCCTCCAAATACTTGGGTCAGGATTCCGAACAAATACGTGCGTGACAAATAAGTGGAATACATGTAGAAAGTCAGGCAGCATCTGCGGAAAGTGAACCATGTTTCTTTCTCCACAGATGCTGTCTGACTTGCGAAGTGTCAAAAAGACATACATTGTGGAAACAGGCCCTTCGGCCTAACTTGTCCACACCGACCGACATGTCCCATCTACACTTGTCCCACCTGCCTGCGTTTGGACATGTCCCTCTAAATCTGTCCTATCCATGTACCTGTCTAAATATTTCTTAAATGTTATGATAGTACCTGCTTAAACTACCTCCTCCAGCAGCACGTTCCATATACCCATCACCCTTTGTGTAAATAAGTTACCCCTGAGGTTCCTATTACAACTTTCTCCCCTCACCTTAAACCCATGTCCTCCAGTTCTTGATTCCCCTACTCTAGGCATTGGACTGTGCCTTTACCTGATCTGTCTCCCTCATGATCTTGTACACCTCTACAAGATCATCCCTCATCCCTCTGCGCTCCAAGGAATAAAGTCCTAGCCTGTTCAACCTCTGCCTAGCACAAGCCCTCAAGTCCTCAAGTCCTAACATCCTCGTAAATCTTTGCACCCTTTTTAGCTTGAATACATCTTTCCTGTAACACGGTGACCAAAACTGAACACAATACTCTAAATGTGGCCTCACCAATGCCTTATACTACTGGGTGGTAAGGTGGCACAGCGGTAGAGCTGCTGCCTTACAGCACTTACAGCGCCAGAGACCCGGGTTCAACCCTGTCTAAGGGTGCTGTCTGTACGGAGTTTGTACGTTCTCCCCGTGACCGCGTGGGTTTTCTCCGAGATCTTCGGTTTCTTCCCACACTCCAAAGACGTACAGGTTTGTAGGATCATTGGCCTGGTATAAAATGGAAAAAGATTGACCCTAGTACGTGTAAGATGGAGTTAATGTGCGGGGATCACTGGTCGGCGCGGACTCGGTGGGCCGAAGGGCCTGTTTCCGCACTGTATCTCTAAACTATCAACTGAACTGGAACATGACCTTCCAACATTTGATGTTTTTGTTTCATATTTCTAAGCATCTGTTAATTGAATTTTGTAAAGCTATTAGGAGCAGACAAATAGCCATATGTCTTTGATGAAAACACTTCCACATAGATTAATCTGTAATTCCTTTCCTTGATATTTCCCAGCTGTTCAACTGCTCGACTAAAATCCATCGTCATCCAGCTGTTCCCAATAATCTCATGGCTTCCAAAGTACAATTTCAAGAAGGCGTTTATTTTCGATGTCATTGCGGGTATCAGTGGAGGAACAATTCAGGTGCCTCAAGGTAAGAAGCTGCCCTTCTCATGGTGGAACCAGGCCTCCCCATGTCAATAGACAATAGACAATAGGAGCAGGAGGCCATTCGGCCCTTCGAGCCAGCACCGCCATTCAATGTGATCATGGCTGATCATTCTCAATCAGTACCCCGTTCCTGCCTTCTCCCCATACCCCCTGACTCCGCTATCCTTAAGAGCTCTATCTAGCTCTCTCTTGAATGCATTCAGAGAATTGGCCTCCACTGCCTTCTGAGGCAGAGAATTCCACAGATTCACAACTCTCTGACTGAAAAAGTTTTTCCTCATCTCAGTTCTAAATGGCCTACCCCTTATTCTTAAACTGTGGCTTCTTGTTCTGGACTCCCCCAACATTGGGAACATGTTTCCTGCCTCTAACGTGTCCAACCCCTTAATAATCTTATACGTTTCGATAAGATCTCCTCTCATCCTTCTAAATTCCAGTGTACTCCAGCCTAGTCGCTCCAGTCTTTCAACATATGACAGTCCCGCCATTCCGGGAATTAACCTAGTAAACCTACGCTGCACGCCCTCAATAGCAAGAATGTCCTTCCTCAAATTTGGAGACCAAAACTGCACACAGTACTCCAGGTGCGGTCTCTCTAGGGCCCTGTACAACTGCAGAAGGACCTCTTTGCTCCTATACTCAACTCCTCTTGTTATGAAGGCCAACATTCCATTGGCTTTCTTCACTGCCTACTGTACCTGCATGCTTCCTTTCAGTGACTGATGCACTAGGACACCCAGATCTCGTTGTACCTCCCCTGTTCCTAACTTGACACCATTCAGATAATACTCTGCCTTCCTATTCTTACCACCAAAGTGGATAACCTCACACTTATCCACATTAAACTGCATCTGCCATGCATCCGCCCACTCACACAACCTGTCCAAGTCACCCTGCAACCTCATAGCATCTTCCTCACAGTTCACACTACCACCCAGCTTTGTATCATCTGCAAATTTGCTAATGGTATTTTTAATCCCTTCATCCAAGTCATTAATGTCAGAGGGAGGCCCAAAGCAAGTTGGAGGAATAGCATCTCATATGTTGCTTGGGCAGCTCACACCCCAGCAAAGAAGGGTCTCGACCCAAAACGCCACCCATTACTTCTCTCCACAGATGCTGCCTGTACCATTGAGTCTTTCTGAATCAGCATTTTGTGTCTCTCCAGTGTTATGAATATTGACTTCTCTAACTTCAAGTAGAACCCTTGCTTTCCCTCTCTCTCCATCCCTCCTCCATCCTAGTTCTCTGACTAGTCTGACTGTCCTCCTGATTAAATTTTACTATGTATGCCTTGTTGACACCTTCCTCTGGCTAACAATGATCCATCCCATATTTTCCTTGAACTTTGTCACCTTTGATCTCTCTTTTTCACATCTTACCCTTACATATTTCTCGTTTCCCTCTCCCTTGACTCTCAGTCTGAAGAAGGGCCTCGACACGAAATGTCACCCATTCCTTCTATCCAGAGATGCTGCCTGTCCCGCTGAGTTACTCCAGCATTTTGTTTCTATCTTCGATGGTAACCAGCATCTGCAGTTCCTTCCTACACATTCTTGCACTTCAGGTAGCCCCAGCATTCTCTCTTTCTCTCTTTCTTTCTTTCTTTCTTTCTTTCTTTCTTTCTTTCTTTCTTTCTTTCTTTCTTTCTTTCTTTCTTTCTTTCTTTCTCTCTCTCTCTCTCTCTCTCTCTCTCTCTCTCTCTCTCTCTCTCTCTCTCTCTCTCTCTCTCTCTCTCTCTCTCTCTCTCTCTCTCTCTCTCTCTCTCTCTCTCTCTCTCTCTCTCTCTCTCTCTCTCTCTCTCTCTCTCTCTCTCTCTCTCTCTCTCTCTCTCTCTCTCTCTCTCTCTCTCCTCCATCCAAGTCGCACTAGCTTCTCATTTTCTCCCTACAAACAGCTAACAATGGCCTGTTTTCATTATCATCGTTACTTTTTTTCATATCTTTCATTCATTATTCTTTATCTCTCCACATCACCGTCTATATCTCTCGTTTCCCTTATCCCTAACCAGTCTGAAGAAGGGTCTCGACCCGAAACGTCACCCATTCCTTCTCTCCAAAGATGCTGCCTGTCCCGCTGAGTTACACCAGCTTTTTGTGTCTGTTATCCTTCCCACACAAAACTAGTCACGGTTTTAAGACAAGCTAGTCAAGAGTCAAGAGCATTTAATTGATTCTTTCTTGCAGCAGCATAACACGTACGACACAGTGGCTCAATGATAAACCTGAACCTCAACCAAAGCAGAACAACACATAGACTCAAACACACAATTATGACCACAAGCAAACATCAACTCCTTGGGACGGCATGGTGACGGAGCGGTAGAGCTGCTGCCTCACAGCACCTGAGACCCGAGTTTGATCCTGACTACGGGTGCTGTCTGTGTGGAGTTTGTACGTTCAGCCCGTGACCGCGTGGGTTTTCTCCGGGTGCTCTGGCGCTGTGAGGCAGCAACTCTACCGCTGTGCCACTGTGCCGTCTGGGTCGAAGCGAAGATTGAAAGTCAAGGTGTCAAGGATTACGGGGCGAGGGCAGGAACGCGGGGTTGAGAGGGGAAGATAGATCAGCCATGATTGAATGGCGGAGTTGACTCGACGGGCCGAATGGAATAAAAACTGCTCCTTTGATTTATGAACATCTGAACCCGGGTCTCTGGCACTGTGAGGCAGCAACTCTACCGCCACACCATCCATGCCACCCACAAATACAAGGGAAGGGTTCTTGTGCACCACTGTTCTATGTTGATCTATTGCAATGTGCTTTATTTAACAGGTATGGCCTTCGCTCTGCTAGCCAGTCTTCCCCCGGTCAATGGGCTGTATTCCTCATTCTTCCCCCTTATTATCTACTTCTTCCTCGGAAGCATCCACCACATGGTCCCAGGTTGGTTAACCTTACCTTCCTCTCTCCTTCTTTGCTGTTGTGTTTTTAAACATTTTTGTTTTACGCGCAAGACCACGAAAGCCAAAACGTCAATCTTCCATGGCGTGTGTTTATGATAACTCAGACGAGCTTTTGTTCCATTTGTGCTTGCGTTTCCTGTCCGCCTTCATCTTGACAATGGGTCTCTTTGTGACGTTGTCAAACAATTTACTCAACCGCCCAGTCGAGCAGGAAAACAGAGGGATCCTTGACGGTCTTGTCTTGTCGACGTCTTTCTTGACTCAGCCAAGAGTGTAGGAAGACAAAGGGTATAGAGGACACACACAGAGCCGTGTAGGAACAAACTGATTAGTGAACTGATTTGATTAGTACGGGTGTCAGGGGTTATGGGGAGAAGGCAGGAGAATGGGGCTAGGAGGGGAAGATAGATCAGACATGATTGAATGGTGGAGTAGACTTGATGGGCCGAATGGCCTAATTCCACTCCTATTCCTTATGATTTTGTGATAACTGCAGATGCTGGCTTAAGTTCATAAGTTCTAGGAGCAGATTTAGGCCATTCGGTCCATCAAGTCCACTCGGCCATTCCATCATGGCTGATCTATCTTTCTCTCTCACCCGCAAAATCCTGACAATCCTGGTGTGTAGGATAGAGTAGGTGTGTAGGGTGTAGGGTCTGATGAAGAGTCTCGACCCAAAACGCCACCCATTCCTTCTAGCCAGAAATGCTGCCCGTCCCGCTGAGTTACTCCAGCATTTTGTGATTACCTTCCCATTCTCCTGCCTTCTCCCCATATCCCCCTGACACCCTTCCTAATCAAGGATCTATCCATCTCTGCCTTAAATATATCCATTGACTTCGAAGATAGACACAAAATGCTGGGGTAACTCAGCGGATCAGGCAGCATCTCTGGAGAAAAGGAGTAAGTGACATTTCGGGTCAGAACAGAGAGCTAGTCAACAGCATAAGGGAACGTCAAGCTAACGTCAACCAGGGGTCACAGCTTAAGGATAAGGGGGAAGTCTTTTAGGACCGAGATGAGAAAACATTTCTTCACACAGAGTGGTGAGTCTGTGGAATTCTCTGCCACAGAAGGTAGTTGAGGCCAGTTCATTGGCTATATTTAAGAGGGAGTTAGATGTGGCCCTTTTTGCTGAAGGGATCAGGGGGTATGGAGAGAAGGCAGGTACAGGCTACTGAGCTGGATGATCAGCCATGATCATATTGAATGGCGGTGCAGGCTCGAAGGGCCGAATGGCCTACTCCTGCACCTATTTTCTATGTTTCTATGTTTCTATGTTTCAGATAAAACTAGAAGAAATGCAGGCAACAAAAGCTTTTCACTGTACCTCGGTAAATGTGGCAATAAACTAAACTTAATAGTGTCATAGAGTCATTTTGTGTGGAAACAAGCCCTTCGGCCCAACTTGCCCACACATATCCCTCCAATCCTATCCATGTACCTGTCTAACGGTTTCTTAAACGTTACGATAGTCCCAGCCTCACTTGCTTCCAAGATGACGCCCAGCCCAGGCGACTATTTGTGTGCTTGCTACAGAAGCAGATAGATTTAGATCTATCAAGCAGATAGAGTTAGATACAGCGCTTATATATTGCTAACGGAATCAAGGGATATGGGGAAAAAGCAGGAACGGGGTACTGATTGTGGATGATCAGCCTTGATCACTTTGAATGGTGGTGCTGGCTTGAAGGGCCAAATGGCCTACTCCTGAACCTATTTTCTATATCTCTATCTACAATCTTAATTCTCTATTCCTACAGCAACATTTCTTACTTTAACTATGATATTCACATTATTCCCTTAATCTTGTATCCATACCCTGTAAATGGCTCGATTGTAATCATGTATTGGCTTTCCACTGACTGGTTAGCACGCCACAAATGCTTTTCACTGTACCTCGGTACACGTGACAAGAAACGAAACTCAAACTCAACTCCCTCCACCGGCAGCTTATTCCACCACCCTTTAGAAACATAGACATAGAAATCGTTCGATCAGCTGAGAAGGTTGTTGGCTGCAACCTTCCCCCCCATTAACGAACTGTACACTGCAAGGGCTAGGAAGCGAGTAGGCAAGATCATCTCTGACCCCTCTCACCCTGGCCACAAACTCTTTGAGTCACTTCCCTCTGGAAGGCGACTCTGGACTGTCAAAGCAGCCACAGCCAGACATAAAAACAGCATTTTTTTCCGCGAGTAGTAGCTCTGCTCAATAACCAAAAGTCTGTAGCCTCCTTTTGCTCTGGTTTATTTCACTCACACGTTTAAACTGTAATGTTGTATTCTTAATGTTTTAATGTTTTATGCTTTATTCTTAATTGTTTACTGGGTGTTCGTGCTGTTACTTGCGAGCGGAGCACCAAGGCACATTCCTTGTATGTGTACATGCTTGGCCAATAAACTTATTCATTCAATAGACAATAGACAATAGGTGCAGGAGTAGGCCATTCGGCCCTTCGAGCCAGCACCGCCATTCAATGTGATCATGGCTGATCATCCACAATCAGTACTCCGTTCCTGCCCTCTCCCCATACTCCCTGACTCCGCTATCATTAAGAGCTCTATCTAACTCTCTCTTGAAAGCATCCAGAGAATTGGCCTCCACTGCCTTCTAAGGCAGAGGATTCCACAGATTTACAACTCTCTGAGTGAAAAAGTTTTTCCTCATCCCCGTTCTAAATGGCCTACCCCTTATTCTTAAACTGTGGCCCCTGGTTCTGGACTCCCCCAACATTGGGAACATGTTTCCTGCCTCTAGCGTGTCCAATCCCTTAATAATCTTATGTTCATTCATTCATTCATTCATTCATTCATAAACTTATTCAAAATAGGTGCAGGAGTAGGCCATTTGGCCCTTCGAGACAGCACAGACATTCAATATGATCGTGTGTGAAAAAAGTTACTCCTCAGGTCTCTATTAAATCTTTTCCCCAACACTGTTAAACTCAAACTGTCCATGTGCCTGTCTAAATGTTCTGTGACAATTGTGAATGACTAAATGGAATCACGTTTCTGCTGCAGCAAGTAATGAACGTGTATTTGGTGTGCAGGTACGTTTGCGGTCCTGAGCATTATTGTTGGGAATGTGGTGCAAACGCTGGCTCCAATGGAGAAGTTCCAACACTTCAACGAGACTCTAAACGAAACGTCGACGGACATACCCGCCATGAACGCCTACCGCATGCACATTTCAGGGACCCTGGCGTGCCTAACTGCAATAATACAGGTACAGTATCCACCCCAAGCTCCTGGCAGACTGAAGAGGTGCAACATGTATTATTGCTAGCATTTATTTCAATTGGGATTGTGTACAAAAACAGGGATGGCCAGTAGGGTTGCCAACTGTTCCGTATTAGCCAGGACATCCCATATTTTGGCTAAATTGGTTTGTTCCGTACGGGACCGCCCTTGTCCGGTATTAGGCCCAGGAGCTGTAGGCCCGGGAGCCGCTGTAGGATCGGACACTGTAGGCCCGGACAGTGTAAGCTAATAGAGAGTGTTCGGGGAGCGGGGCCAAGTGTGTTCACCGAATGGAGGTTGTGTGGCAACCTGCCTCCCGGCTTGGGCGGCCGTCATTGGTGGAGCGGGAGCACGTGGCCGCTGGCTGGGTGAGGTCACGTGAGGCGCGGGCGGTGACGTCACCTTTTGTCCCTTATTTTGTAGTTAGAAAATTGGCAACCCTAATGGCCAGTCTGCAGAAGGGTCTCGACTCGAAACATCGCCCATTCCTTCTCTCCAGAGACGCTGCCTGTCCCCGCTGAGTTACTCCAGCTTTTTGTGTCTATCTTAGGTTTAAACCAGTATCTGCAGTTCCTTCACACACATATAATGCTGAGGCTCTATAAGGCGCTGTGTCAGTCTGAAGAAGGGTTTCAACGTGAAATGTCACCCATCCCCTCTCTCCTAGATGCTGCCTGACCTGCTGAGTTACTCCAGCATTTTGTGATAACCTGTGTAAGGCGCTGGTCAGGCCGCGTTTGGAATATTGTGAGCAATTGTGGGCACCATATCTGAGGAAGGATGCACTGGCTCTGGAAAGGGTCCAGAGGAGGTTTTTCAAGAATGATCCCAGGATTGAGTGGGTTAACCTACTTTGAGCATTTGTCGGCACTGGGCCTTTACTCGCTGGAGTTTAGTGGAATGAGGGGGGACCTCATTGAAACATACAGAATAGTGAAAGGCTTGGATAGAGTGGATGTGGAGAGGATTTTTCCACTAGTGGGAGAGTCTAGGACAAGAGGTCACTGCCTCAGAATTAAAGGACGTTCTTTTAGGAAGGAGATGAGGAGAAATGTCTTTAGTCAGAGGGTGGTGAATCTGTGGAATTCTTCAGCACAGAAAGCTGTAGAGACCAAGTCAGTGGATATTTTTAAGGCAAAGATAGATAGATTCTTGATTAGTACATGTGTCAGAGGTTATGGGGAGAAGGCAGGAGAATGGGGTTAGGAGGGAGAGATAGATCAGCCATGATTGAATGGCGGAATAGACCTGATGGGCCGAAGGGCCTAATTCGACTCCTATTCCTTATGACCTTATGACTTATGGACATAAAATTGAATGAAATGCAGGTTTAACAAGCACTTTTGAAAAACATGGGGGAATAAAATAAATTATTGCTGCTCCCAAAAAGCAGTAAGATGAAGATACAAGGAACTCCATGTGCTGCAATTATTATGCAACAGTATTATATATTGAAAATAGACACAAAGAGCTGGTAACTCAGCGGAGAGGCAGCATCTCTGGAGGACATGGATAGGTGACATTTTGGGTCCGGACCCTTCTCCAGACTGATTGTGTGGTGGGGGGAAGGGGGGAGATGGGGACAGGACAAAGCCTGGTGAGTGATAGGTGGATACAGGTGAGATGGGGAGGGGTGTTCTTGGCAGATGGTTGGACAAAGGCCAGAGGGGCAGCACATTGGCTCAGTGGTAGAGTTTCTGCCTCACAGCACCAGAGACGTAGGTTCGATCCTGACTACAGGTGCTTGTCTGTACGGAGTTTGTGTTCTCAGCGTTACCATGTGGGATTTCTCCGGGTGCTCTGGTTTCCTCCCACACTCCAAAGACGTGCAGCTTTGTAGGCTAATTGGGTTCAGTAAAATTGTAAATTGTCCCTAGTGTGTAGGGTAGTGCTAGCGAACGGGGTGATCAATAGACAATAGACAATAGACAATAGGTGCAGGAGTAGGCCATTCAGCCCTTCGAGCCAGCACCGCCATTCAATGCGATCATGGCTGATCACTCTCAATCAGTACCCCGTTCCTGCCTTCATGCGATCATGGCTGATCACTCTCAATTAGTACCCCGTTCCTGCCTGCTCCCCATACCCCCTCACTCCGCTATCCTTAAGAGCTCTATCCAGCTCTCTCTTGAAAGCATCCAACGAACTGGCCTCCACTGCCTTCTGAGGCAGAGAATTCCATACCTTCACCACTCTCTGACTGAAAATGTTCTTCCTCATCTCCGTTCTAAATGGCCTACCCCTTATTCTTAACCTGTGGCCTTGTTCTGGACTCCCCCAACATTGGGAACATGTTTCCTGCCTCTAATGTGTCCAATCCCCTAATTATCTTATATGTTTCAATAAGATCCCCCCTCATCCTTCTAAATTCCAGTGTGTACAAGCCTAATTGCTACAGCCTTTCAACATACGACAGTCCCGCCATTCTGGGAATTAACCTAGTGAACCTACGCTGCACGCCCTCAATAGCAAGAATATCCTTCCTCAAATTTGGAGACCAAAACTGCACACAGTACTCCAGGTGCGGTCTCACCAGGGCAACTGTAGAAGGACCTCTTTGCTCCTATACTCAACTCCTCTTGTTATGAAGGGCAACATTCCATTGGCTTTCTTCACTGCCTGCTGTACCTGCATGCTTCCTTTCAGTGACTGATGCACTAGGACACCCAGATCTCGTTGAACATCCCCTCTTCCTAACTTGACACCATTCAGATAATAATCTGCCTTTCTATTCTTACTTCCAAAGTGAATAACCTCACACTTATCTACATTAAACTTCATCTGCCATGTATCCGCCCACTCACACAACCTGTCCAAGTCACCCTGCAGCCTTATTGCATCTTCCTCACAATTCACACTACCCCACAGCTTAGTATCATCTGCAAATTTGCTAATGGTACTTTTAATCCCTTCATCTAAGTCATTAATGTATATCATAAATAGCTGGGGTCCCAGCACCGAACCTTGCGGTACCCCACTGGTCACTGCCTGCCATTCCGAAAGGGACCCATTTATCCCCACCCTTTGCCTTCTGTCTGTCAACCAATTTTCTATCCATGTCAGTACCCTACCCCCAATACCATGTGCTCTAATTTTGCCCACTAATGTCCTATGTGGGACCTTGTCGAAGGCTTTCTGAAAGTCGAGGTACACCACATACACTGACTCTCCCCTGTCAATTTTCCTAGTTACATCCTCAAAAAATTCCAGTAGATTTGTCAAGCATGATTTCCCCTTCGTAAATCCGTGCTGACTCGGAATGATCACTGGTCGGAGTGGACACGGTGGGCCGAAGGGCCTGTTTCTGCGCTGTATCTCTAAAGTAAAGATGAAAAGACAATAAAGTGTGAGGTAAGGATGGAATCTTATGTTGGCTGTTTCACAGAGGCAGCGTGAAGTGGAGATAGTGTTGATGGTAGGAAGTCGGGTCTACCTGATGGACTGGGCTACATCTACAACCAGCTAATGTTTGGAACTTTAACTGTGCAGTAATTTAGTTGACTCTACACGATGCACAGTTTGTGAAAAGCATGGACTTTCTCACAAGGGATAGACAAAATGCTGGAGCAGCGGCACGGTAGCGCAGCGGTAGAGTTGCTGCTTTACAGCGAATGCAGCGCCGGAGACTCAGGTTCGATCCTGACTACGGGTGCTGCACTGTAAGGAGTTTGTACGTTCTCCCCGTGACCTGCGTGGGTTTACTCCGAGATCTTCGGTTTCCTCCCACACTCCAAAGACGTACAGGTGTGTAGGTTAATTGGCTGGGTAAATGTTTAAAAAAATTGTCCCTAGTGGGTGTAGGATAGTGTTAATGTACGGGGACCACTGGGCGGCACGGACTTGGAGGGCCGAAAAGGCCTGTTTCCGGCTGTATGTATATGATAATGATAACTCAGCGGGACAGGCAGTATCTCCGGAGAGAAGGAATGTGTGGTATTTTGGGTTGAGACCCTTCTTCAGACTGAGAGTCAGGGGTTAGGAAGACAGAGATATGGAAGGGTAGGGTGTGAAAACGAGACATCAAAGGGGACAAAGTTCACGGAAAGTGTAGAATTGTTCATTGTTAGATGAGAGGAAAGTGACAATTAAGCATAAGGAGATAAAATGTAATCAGGAGGGCAGTCAGACTGGTCGGAGTACTGGGATGGGGGAGGGATGGAGAGAGGGGTAAAGCGAGGGTTACTTGAAGTTGGAGAAGTCAATGTTCATACCGAAAATAGACACAAAATGCTGGAGTAACTCAGCAGGCCATGCAGCATCTCTGGGGAGAAGGAATGGGTGACGTTTCAAGTCGCGACCCTTCTTCATACCGCTGGGTTGTAAGCTGACCAAGTGAAAAATGTGGAGCTGTTGCTCCAAGCTTTCTCACCATCTTCTTTCTCATTGATGAACAGATATGTCTGGGTTTCGTTCAGTTTGGCTTCATTTCCATTTACCTCTCGGAATCGTTCATCAGAGGCTTCATGACAGCAGCCGGTTTGCAAATCTTCATCTCGGTGCTAAAGTACATCTTTGGCCTGACCATTCGCGCCTACAGCGGCCCATTGGCAATAATCTACGTAAGTACGTGAAACTGAAGGAACGATACACACTCTGTCTCCATGCCATATTGGATACCAGGCTTAGGGAGGTTCGCAGGTCCCCTACAACTCTCACCAACTTCTACAGATGCGCCGTAGAAAGCATTCTATCGGGATGCATCACAGCTTGGTTTGGGAACAGCTCCATCCAAGACCACAAGAAATTGCAGCAAATTGTGGATGCAGCCCAGACCATCGCACAAACCAACCTCCCTCCCATCGACTCCATTTATACCTCACGCTGCCTCGGCAAGGCCAGCAGCACAATCAAGGACCAGGCGCACCCCGGCCACTCCCTCTTCTCCCCTCTCCCATCGGGCAAAAGGTACAGAAGTGTGAAAACACACACCTCCAGATTCAGGGACAGTTTCTTCCCAGCTGTTATCAGGCAACTGAATCATCCTACCACAACCAGAGAGCAAGTCCTGACCTACTGACTACCTCATTAGTGACCCGCGGACTATCCTTGATCGGATTTTGCTGGCTTTACCTTGCACTAAACGTTATTCCTTTATCCTGTATCTGTACACTGTAAATGGCTCGATTGTAATCATGTATAGTCTTCCCGCTGATTGGTTTGCACGCAATAAAACAGATTTTCACTGTACCTGGGTGCACGTGACAATAAACTGAACTAATGTTAAGATGACTGACCTTGCTATCTTTTGTTTTAACCAGACCTTCATTGATATCTGCAAAAACCTTCCCAAGACCAATGTGCCTTCACTGATTTACGCCCTGATCAGTAGTGTGATCTTATTGGCCGTGAAAGAGATCAACGTCAGATTCAAGCACAAGCTTCCCTTCCCAATCCCGATGGAAATCGTCATTGTAAGTCACGCCACCCGACTCTGTCCATTCCTACATCCTAGCAATTCCTTGCTATTGAGGCAGTGCAGCATAGGTTCACCAGGGTAATCCCCGGGATGGAGGGACTGTCATATGAGGAAAGATTGGAAAGACTGGGCTTGTATTCACTGGAGTTTAGAAGGATGAGAGGGGATCTTATAGAGACGTATACAATTATAAAAGGACTGGACAAGCTAGATGCAGGAAAAATGTTCCCAATGTTGGGGGAGTCCAGAACCAGGGGCCACAGTCTAAGAATAAAGTCAGCATGGATTTATGAAAGGCAAATCATGCCTGACGAATCTTATAGAATTTTTCGAGGAAGTAACTAGTAGAGTGGATAAGGGAGAACCAGTCGATGTGTTATATCTGGACTTTCAGAAGGCCTTCGACAAGGTCCCACATAGGAGATTGGGGTACAAACTTAATGCACACGGTATTGGGGGTTCAGTAGGTTGAGGTGGATAGAGAATTGGTTGGCGGACAGGAAGCAAAGAGTAGGAATAAACGGGTCCTTTTGGGAATGGCAGGCAGTGACTAGTGGGGTACCGCAAGGCTCAGTGCTGGGACCCCAGTTATTTACAATATATATTAATGATTTGGACGAGGGAATTGAATGCAATATCTCTAAGTTTGCGGATGACATGAAGCTGGGTGGCAGTGTTAGCTGCGAGGAGGATGCTAGGAGGCTGCAGAGTGACTTGGATAGATTAGGAGAGTGGGCAAATGCATGGCAGATGCAATATAATGTGGATAAATGTGAGGTTATCCACTTTGGCGGCAAGAACAGGAAAGTAGAGTATTACCTGAATGGTGGCCAATTAGGAAAAGGGGAGATGCAACGTGACCTGGATATCATGGTGCACCAGTCATTGAAAGCAAGCGTGCAGGTGCAGCAGGCAGTGAAGAAAGCGAATGGTATGTTAGCATTAATAGCAAGAGGATTTGAGTATAGGAGCAGGGAGGTTCTGCTGCAGTTGTACAGGGCCTTGGTGAGACCGCACCTGGAGTATTGTGTGCAGTTTTGGTCTCCTAATCTGAGGAAAGACATTCTAGCCTTGGAGGAAGTACAGAGAAGGTTCACCAGATTGATCCCTGGGATGGCAGGACTTTCATATGAAGAAAGACTGGATAGACTAGGCTTATACTCGCTGGAATTTAGAAGACTGAGGGGGGATCTTATTGAAACATATAAAATTCTTAAGGGGTTGGAGAGGCTAGATGCGGGAAGATTGTTCCCGATGTTGAGGAAGTCCAGAACCAGGGGTCACAGCTTAAGGATAAGGGGGAAGTCTTTTAGGACCGAGATGAGAAAACATTTCTTCACACAGAGAGTGGTGAGTCTGTGGAATTCTCTGCCACAGAAGGTAGTTGAGGCCAGTTGATTGGCTATATTTAAGAGGGAGTTAGATGTGTCCCTTGTGGCTAAAGAGATCAGGGGGTATGGAGAGAAGGCAGGTACAGGTTACTGAGCTGGATGATCAGCCATGATCATATTGAATGGCGGTGCAGGCTCGAAGGGCCAAATGGCCTACTCCTGCACCTATTTTCTATGTTTCTATGTTTCTAAAGGGGAGGCCACTTAAAACTAAGGTGAGAAGAAACTTTTTCACCCAGAGAGTTGTGAATTTGTGGAATTCTCTGCCACACTAACACTATCCTACACACATTAAGGACAATTTACAATTTTACCAAGCCAATTATCCTACAAACCTGCACGAGGTCATAGGGAGAAGTACAAACTCCATACAGACAACATCCGTAGTTAGGATCGAACCCGGGTATCCGGCGCTGCAACTCTACTGCTGCGCCACCGTGCCACCCACTTAGGATGCAGTCCACTGTGTTGTTGTTACTCCAGCACTGCGAAGTGCTGGACTAACCTGGAGGCGGCATGGTGGTGCAGCGGTAGAGCTGCTGCCTTTTAGCGATAGAGACTCGGGTTCGATTCTGACTAGGGGTGCTTTCTGTACGGAGTTTCTACGTTCTTCCTATGACCGTGTGGGTTTTCTCCAGGTGTTCCAGTTTCTTCCCACATTCCAAAGACGTGTGGGTTTGTAGGTTAATTGGCTTCTGTAAATTGTTCCCAGTATGTAGGATAGTGCTAGTGTACGGGGTGATCGCTGGTCGGCGTGGACTCGGTAGGCTGAAGGGCCTGTTTCCGCGCTGAATCTCTAAAACTCAAACGAAAACTAAAACTCAGCGGTTCAGGCAGCATCTACAGACCACATGGATAGGCGATAATTCTCAAGGGTCCTGACCAAAAACGTCATCCATCCCTGACCTCCACAGATGCTGCCCGACCCACTGAGTTACTCCAGTGCTTTGTCTTCTACGCAAGAGTCCAGCATCTGCAGATCCTTGTGCCTCATGGTTTTGTTTTGTATTTAGGTCGTGGTCACAACAGCAATCTCTGGCGGCCTGCACATGCCCAGAAAATACGGCATTGATGTTGTTGGAGTGATTCCTCTCGGGTGAGTGAGAACCTTTATGGTGATGGCTTTAAGCAAGAGAAATAGGAGGTATGGCAGGCCATTCAGCCCCTCGAACCCGCACTATCCACCCTATACCTTCCCCCTTGCTTTTTCTTAGTTCAGATTAGTTTAGTTTCATTTATTTTAGTTTAGTTCAGTATAATTTAGTTTACTTAGTTTAGTTTAGTTTTGTTTGGAGATACAGCGTGGAATCAAGCCCTTTGGCCCAACGAGTCCATGCCGTCCAGCGATTACCCGCACCCTAGTTCTACCCTACTCACTAGGTACAATTTACACAAGCCAATTAACCCACAAATGGGAGTGACCGGGGTGAGATTGGTCCTTGAGTATGCTGCTTGCCTTGCCGAGGCAGCGTGAAGTGTAGATGGAGTTAATGTAAGGGAGGTTGGTTTGCGTGATGGTCCGGGCTACATCCATAACTCCTTGTAATTTCTTGCAGTCTTGCATAGTGCTGTTCCTAAGCCAAGCTGCAATGCATCTTGATAAAGTGTTTTCTATGGCGCATCTGTAGAAATTGGTGAGAGTTGTTGGGGATATGCTGAACTTCCTAATCCTTCTAAGGAAGTGTTATTGTTTTGCTTTCTTGGCCAGTGCTTCAATGTGCCTGGTCCATAGGGTTGCCAACTGTCCCGTATTAGCCCATATTTTGGGCTAAATTTGTTTGTCCCGTACGGGACCACCCTTGTCCCGTATTAGGCCCGGGGGGCGCTTTAGGACCATACACTGTAGGCTAACGGAGTGTGTTCGTGGAGCGGGGCCGAGTGTGTTCGCCTTACGGAAGTTGCATAGTAACCCGCCTCCCGGCCCGGGCGGCCGCCATTGGTGCAGTGGGAGCACGTGGCCGCTGGCAGGGTGAGGTCACGTGGGCACGGGGTGGTGATGTCATCTTGTCCCTTATTTGGGAGTGAGATAGTTGGCACCCCCTAAGGCTGACACAAAAAGCTGGAGTAACTCAGCGGGTCAGGCAGCAATTCTGGAGTAAAGGAATAGGTGACGTTTCAGGTAGAGACCCTTCCTCAGACTGGAGAGAGAGAGGGAGGGGTTGTTGTCTTGGCACCAGGTCACAAGATTCTAAATCTCCATCCTCGTCATTATTTGATACCCGGCCCACCACAGTGGTGTCGTCTGCCAATTTGTAAATTGATTTGGATTGAGTTGAGTTTAGTTTAGAGATACAGCGCTGAAACAGGCCCTTCGGCCCACCGAGTCCACAACGACCAGCAATCCCCGCACTATCCTACACACACTTGGGACAATTTTACATTTATACAATTATACCAAGCCAATCTACCTACAAACCTGTACGTCTATGGAGTGTGGAAGGAAACTGAAGATCTTGGAGAAAACCCAAGCGGATCACGAGGAGAACGTTTAAACGCCGTGCATCGCCCGTAGCCGGGATCAAACCCGGGTCTCTGGCGCTGTGAGGCAGCAGCTCTAGTTGTGTGGTGTTCATGAGCCTGATAGTTGCAGGAGATAAGCTGTTCTTGACCACGGTGGTCCCGGTTTCCTGGCGGAGTGGAAACTCAGACATCCTCTGCTCTGGAGACCCCCTGAGGCGATGAACGTTGAAAACACACGCAGGAATGTGAGACTGGGTGCGTGCCTGGTCATGCATGACTCCGGAGAAATATCACTCACAAGATCTCTTGGCGAGAAGCAGTTTTCAATCAATGCCAGGAACAAGTAGAAAACCGCCGAGCCACGTTATCTGCACGGTGGTAACGTTTTTCCAGAAAACATGGGGAAAGTTATCGGAAAAAAACAATCTGTTGTTCAGCACTTGGAAAACTTTACAACGCAATACCATCCTGTTTGGAACTTCTCCCACACATTCACATCTGGAAACAACATGGAGCTAATAAATGTTTACGCAGAAAGAAGGATTAGTTTAGTTGAGATGCGTTTATTATTATCACATGGTTGTGAAAGCTTTATTGGCCGCATGCTATCCAGTCAACGAAAACAGGTCCTTCTGCCCACTGGGTCCACGCCGACCAGCGATCCCCGCATATTAACACTATCCTACATACACGAGGGACAGGTTTACATTGATACCAAGCCAATTAACCAACATATCTGCACGTCTTTGGAGTGTGGGAGGAAACCGAAGATCTCGGAGAAAACGCACGCGAGTCACGGGAAGAACGTACAAACTCCACACAGTCAGCACCCATAGTCGGGATCGAACCACGGGTGCTGTCTGGATGGAGGTCCAACGGAAATTGGAGGAACCGCACCTCAAATTTTGCTTGGGCAGCTTACACCCCAGCGGTATGAATATTGACTTCTCCATTTAAAGTAACTCTTGTATCCTTCCCTTCCCCCCTCTCTCACCCCTCCCCCACCCTAGTCATCCCTACTAGTTCCACTGTTCGCATCCTTCTATCCCTCTCGTTAGCCCATCTTCCCCGGCCAACAATGAGCCATTGTGGGCTCCACCCTTCCTGAGGTCATCCTGAGGTCATCTGTTGCCGGCCCCTGATTTGTTCTGATTTGTTCTGGCCTTTGTTCGCCTCCAATTTCCCTCCCCCTAACCCCCACCCTACCTCTATCTTTCATTCTGAAGAAGGGATCAAATCCGAAATGTCACCTATTCCTTTTTCTCCAGAGATGCTGCCCGACCCACTGAGTAACTCCAGCGTTTTGTGCCTACAACCCAGCATCTGCAGTTTCTTCCCACACGTGTAATGCTGAGGCTCTATAAGGTGCTGGTCAGGCCGCATGTGGAATATTGTGAGCAATTTTGGGCATCATATCTGAGGAAGGATGCACTGGCTCTGGAGAGGGTCCAGAGGAGGTTTACGAGAATGATCCTTCCCGCAACGTGAGTTAACGAGGTTGGTTTCTCCCGCAGGATGCCGGCTCCGCAAGCTCCTGACATCGGCCTTTGGAGCGACATGATCGGCCCCGCCATCTCGCTGGCCATTGTTGGCTACGTCATTAACCTAGCGGTCGGTAGAACCATCGCCACCCGACATGGCTACGATGTCAACGCCAGCCAGGTAAAGGCCCTGCCCTCAGTGTGGGAGCAACTCTTCAGTTCTGTTCAGCTATCTCTTATGATAATACTGGTCTCAATTGGGCGGGCATGGTGGCGCAACGGTGCCTTACAGCGAATGCAGTGCCCAGGGACCCGGGTTCGATCCCGACTACGGGTGCTGTCAGTGCGGAGTTTGTACGTTCTTCCCGTGACTCGCGTGCGTTTTCTCCGAGATCTTCGGTTTCCTCCCACACTCCAAAGACGTGCAGATATGTTGGTTAATTGGCTTGGTATCAATGTAAACCTGTCCCTCGTGTATGTAGGATAGTGTTAATATGCGGGGATTGCTGGTCGGCGTGGACCCAGTGGGCAGAAGGACCTGTTTTCGCGCTATATCTCTAAACTAAATTCCTTTCGTTTAACATAGAAACATAAAATAGGAGCAGATGGAGGACATTTGGCCCTTCGAGCCAGCACCGCCATTCATTGCTATTATGGCTGATCGTCCCCAATTAATAACCCGTGCCTGCCTTCTCCCCATATCCCTTGATTCCACTAGCCCCTAGAGCTCTATCTAACTCTCTCTTAAATCCATCCAGTGATTTGGCTTCCACTGCCCTCTGTGGCAGAGAATTCCACAAATTCACAACTCTCTGGGTGAAAAAGTTTTTTCACACCTCAGTTTTAAATGGCCTCCCCTTTATTCTAAGACTGTGGCCCATGGTTCTGGACTCACCCAACATTGGGAACATTTTTCCTGCATCTAGCTTGTCCAGTCTTTTTACAATTTTATATGTTTCTATAAGATCCCCTCTCATCTTTCTAAACTCCAGTGAATACAAGCCTACTCTTTTCAATCTTTCCTCATATGTCAGTCCCGCCATCCCAGGGATCAATCTCGTAAACCTACGCTGCACTGCCTCAATTACAAGGATGTCCTTCCTCAAATTAGGAGACCAAAACTGTACACAATACTCCAGATGTGGTCTTACCAGGGCCCAATACAACTGCAGAAGAACCTCTTTACTCCTATACTGAAATCCTTTAGTTTAGTTTAGAGATACAACGTGGGAAACAAGCCTTCAGCCCACTGAGTCGCACCGACCAGCGATCCCCGCACACTAACACTACCCTACACACACTAGAAACATTTTACACTTATACCGAAGCCAATTAACCTACAAACCTGTACGTCTTTGGAGTGTGGGAGGAAACCGGAGCACCCGGAGAAAACACAGACGGACACAGGCAAAATGTGTAAACTCCACACAGGCAGCACCCGTAGTCAGGATCGAACCCGGGTCACCACAGTGAACTCTACCGCTGCACCACAGTGCCTCCCCCACCCCCCTTCAAAATTTGAACTCACTGCACTCAGTATAAATCTGGTGTTTCTGACTCCAGTATTCTGAGTGTAGGGCCTAGTCATAGAGTCATAGAGTAATACAGCACAGAATCGATCACCAAGTCTATGCTTGGTCTCGCCGATATATAGGAGCCCACACTGGGAGACTGAAAACTCATTGCTCAGAGGGGATGACCATTGGAATTTAGTAGATCTCAAATTAATCAAAGTTGCTAAAATCTGAACTAAGCACTAGAAACACTGAGCACCTTCGGCCCACCTTGTCCATGCCGACCAAGTTGGAATGTTCAGCTAGTCCCATTTGCCTGCATTTGGCCCACAGCTTTTGTATTTGCACCAGATATATTTATAGTCCAGTAAAGTCCAATTAAAGATAGTCCGAGGGTCTCCAATGAGGTAGATGGTAGATAGATTGGAAACATAGAAAATAGGTGCAGGAGTAGGCCATTCGAGCCAGCACCGCCATTCAAGATGAACATGGCTGATAATCTTAAATCAGTACCTCGTTCCTGCTTTCTTCCCATATCCCTTGATTCCATTAGTCCTCAGAGCTATATCTAATTTAGGACCAAGCAAAGTTGTTGGCGTCCTCCACAGTTGCTCTTAGGGTTGCCAACTGTCCCGTATTAGCCAGGACATCCCGTATTTTGGGCTAAATTGGTTTGTCCCGTACGGGACCGCCCTTGTCCCATATTAGGGCCGGGGGGGCGCTGTAGGCCCGGACACTGTAGGCCTGGACGCTGTAGGCCCGGACACTGTAGGTCTAGAGGCCCAGGCACCACCTAACGGAGGTTGCGTAGCAACCCGCCTCCCAGCACGGGTGGCCGCCATTGATGGAGCGGGAACACGTGGCCTCTGGCTGGGTGAGGTCACGTGGGGCACGGGACGGTGACGTCACCTTGTCCCTTATTTGGGAGTGAGAAAGTTGGCACCCCAAGTTGCTCTACTGCTCCGTGTTGCTGTAGGCAACATCCGGTCCGCGCGATGGGTCTCCTAGAACGGGGCCCGATTCAGGCGAGCCCCAGGCTGCCGCAGGGCCTCCCAATGAGTTGCCGGATCCTTTGGGATGTTACCCCCCCCCCCCCCCCCCACTGGCACTGTGACGATTCCCCTTTCCTTTCTCTTCCAGGAAATGCTTGCACTGGGCTGTGGCAACTTTTTTGGATCGTTTTTCAACATCCACGTTATCTGCTGTGCGCTGTCGGTTACTCTGGCTGTGGAGGGCGGCGGTGGAAGCTCACAGGTAAATCAACAACTTCCTCTGCCAACTGGTGTTTGCACTAGGTGCGGCACGGTGGCGCAGCGGTAGAATTGCTGCCTTACAGCACTCGCAGCGCCGGAGACCCGGGTTCGATCCCGACTACGGGAGCTGTCTGTACGGAATTAGTACGTTCTCCCCGCGACCTGCGTGGGTTTTCTCTGAGATCTTCAGTTTCCTCCCACACTCCAAAGACGTACACGTGTGTAGGTAAATTGTCTTGGTAAATGTAAAAATTGTGCCAAGTGTGTGTAGGATAGTGTTAATGTGCTGGGATTGCTGGTAGGTGCGGACCGGGTGGGCCGAAGGGCCTGTATCTGCGCTGTATCTCTAAACTAAACTAAACTAAACTAAGCTAAACTAAATTGGTGTCACAGAAGCAACTGAACCCAAAACTTGCATGTCTTTGGAATGTGGGTTGAAACCGGAGCACTCGGAAGAAACCCACACAGGTCACGGGGAGAACGTACAAACTCCGTGCAGACAGCACCCGTAGTCAGGATCGAACCCGGGACTCTGGCGCTGTGTGGCAGCAACTCTACCACTGCTCCACTGTGCCGCCCAATCTTCATTTATCTTTGTGTGACATTGTTTTGTCCTTTCTCCTTTCCAGTTTGCGAGTTTCTTTGTGGTGATCGTGGTGCTTCTGGTGTTTATGGTACTAGGCGTGTACCTCGAACCCCTTCCGAAGGTGAGAACGTCTTGGCTCGATGCTTACTGTGGGTGAATGACCTTGCATATCCAGCATGCCTTCCACATCTATGCAGGAAGGAACTGCAGATGCTGGTTTACACCAAAGAAAGACACCAAATGCTGGAGTAACTCAGCGGGTCAGGCAGCATCGGGTCAGGCAGCATCTCTGGAGAGAAGGAATGGGTGACGTTTCGGGTCGGGGTCCTTCTTCAGGGTCTCGACCGGAAATGTCACCAATTCCTTCTCTCCAGAGATGTTGCCTGAGCTGCTGAGTTACTCCAGCATTTTGTGTCTATCTTCGGTGTATGCCCTCCATATCTGCAGGACAAGTCACTCTGTAGATAGCCACCACTGGAAAGTTTCCAGTTGTATAATCCCCACTCTGATCAGAGGTCATAAGATCAAAAGGTCATAAGTAGAATTAAGCCATTCGGCCCATCAAGCATAGTTCGCCATTCAATCATGGCTGATCTATCTCTCCCTCCTAACCCCATTCTCCTGCTTTCTCCCCTTAACCTTTGACACCCGTACTAATCAAGAATCTATCTCTGCCTTAAAAATATCTACTGACTTGGCCTCCACAGCCTTCAGCGGCAAAGAATTCCACAGATTCACCACTCTCTGACTAAAGAGATTTCTTCTCATCTCCTTCCTAAAAGAACGTCCATTAATTGAGGCTATGACCTCTGGTCCTAGACTTTCCCATTAGTGGAAACATCCTCTCCACATCCACTCTATCCAGGCCTTTCACTATTCTGTACATTTCAATAAGGTCCCTCCCTCATTCTTCTTAATTCCAGCGAGTGCAGGCCCAGTGCCGACAAAGCTCATCATAGGTGAACCTATTCATGCCTTGGATCACTGGGGTTGTGTCCAAGTCATTCTGCTGAGCCCAAACCCCAACCCTTCAGAAGTCCAAGGTGACATCCCAATGCAATACTGAGCTTGTCACAGAGTCATACAGGCAGAAACAGGCCCATCGAGTCCACGCCTATTAACAAACACAGATGTCCCCAAAATTACTCCAGTTCCCATTTATTAGTACCTACTGGGCCCCCCTAATAAATTGGGTTCACAGTCAGTGGAGTTAATTTTCTCTAGAGAGACACATTCTTAAAAGGACACAAAGTGCTGGAGTAACTCCGCGGGTCAGGCAGCGTCTCTGGTGAACATGGCTTTGTGACCTTTTGGGTCGGAACACTTCTTGAGACTGATTGCGGGGGGGGAGAGAAAGCTGGAAGAGGTGGGGGTGGGACAAAGCCTGGCGAGTGATAGGTGGATACGAGTGAGGGGGGAGGGAGGTGTTTGATAGGCAGATGGGTGGACAAAGGCCAGAGATGAACAGACAAAAAGGTGTGAGATAAGGAGAGAGGAGGTGCGAATTGTGAAGCCAGAGGACGGAATATGGTTGGTTCATTTAGTGTATCATCACATGCACTGAGGTACAGTGAAAAGCTTTTTTTGTTGCGTGCTGTCCAGTCAGCAAAGACTGTACATGATACAATCAAGCCACACACAGTGTAAATAAAGATACAGGATAAAGGGTATGACGTTTAGAGCAAGATAACGTCCAGTAAAGACCAACAAAAGATAGAAACATAGGAGGGGCCATTTGGCCCTTCGAGCCACTACCGCCATTCATTGTGATCATGGCTGATCTACCAAAATTAGTAACCTGTGCCTGCCTTCTCCCCATATCTCTTGATTCCACTAGCCCCTAGAGCTCTACCTAACTCTATTTTAAATTTATCCAGTGAATTGGCCTCCACTGCCTTCTGTGGCAGAGAATTCCACAAATTCACAACTCTCTGGGTGAAAAAGGTTTTTTCTCAATTCAGATAGTCTGAGGATTTCCAATTAGGTAGTTGGTAGGTCAGGACCGCTCTCTAGTTGGTGATAAGATGGATCAGGAGAGGGGGTAGGGGGAAGGGGAGGAATGTGCATGGGTTTAGGTGGAACACAGGGGAAGAGGGAGGATGGGGATGGGGGAGTGATGTCCGTGATTTAACCCTCACTTTGTGTCGGTGCCTAGTCCGTGCTGGGAGCACTGATTGCAGTCAACCTGAAGAACACCTTGATGCAAGTCACAGACCCCTACTACCTGTGGAAGAAAAGCAAGTTGGACTGCGTGAGTGTGTTTTCCGTCTTCATTATTGCAACGCCATGTGCTAGCTGAAGTGAATGAAGATGAGGGCACCAAGGCTCAGAGTCCACATACATTCTGGCGGTGCGGAATCGGTGGGCCGAAGGGCCTGTTTTCATATGGTATCTCTAAAGTAAACTAAACTTGTATCTCTAAACTCCCCACCCTCCCTGTGTGGAGTTTGTAGGTACAGGTTTCTAGGTTAATTGGCTTATCATATCATATATATACAGCCGGAAACAGGCCTTTTCGGCCCTCCAAGTCCGTGCCGCCCAGCGATCCCCGTACATTAACACTATCCTACACCCACTAGGGACAATTTTTACATTTACCCAGCCAATTAACCTACATACCTGTACGTCTTTGGAGTGTGGGAGGAAACCGAAGATCTCGGAGAAAACCCACACAGGTCACGGGGAGAACGTACAAACTCCTTACAGTGCAGCACCCGTAGTCAGGATCGAACCTGAGTCTCCGGCGCTGCATTCGCTGTAAAGCAGCAACTCTACCGCTGCGCTACCGTCCCTAGTGTGTGTAGGATAGTGTTAGTGTGCAGGGATCGCTGGTCGGTGCGGACTCGGTGGGCCAAAGGGCCTGTTTCCACGCTGCATCTCTAAACTAAACTAAATTCCAGCTGGCAGGTATCTGATGGATTACCAATGTTCATTCATAATTTTGACACTGGTGTGAACATCGCTGCTGGACAACGACTCCCACCCCATGCAGGACACTGTCACTGCCCTGAGTAGCTCCTTCAGTGACAGACTCCTTCACCCCAAGTGTGTGAAGGAGAGATATAGGAGGCCCTTCCTTCCCGCTGCTGTGAGACTGCACAACCAGCACTGCTCCCAGCGGACAAGTAACAGCTAAGGAATACAATTTATCCTTGTCTTTACTTTTATTTATAAAGACCAAGTTCTGTCCCACTGAGTTACTCCAGCTTTTTGAGTCAATCTAAGATTTAGAGGGATACTAGACCAAGTGGACCCGTTGGGCCCAAACCTCTCCTGCATTGGTGCAGCACCCTCTCCTACCGCCCTCCCTCCCCATCCCTCCCCCTCCCCACCACTTCCCTTTCCCCCTCAACCTCCCTTGTCCACCCTCCTCCCACCTCCCTCCCTCCCTCCCTAGGAGATAGATTTAAACTTTAAAATGTGAATAACTTTAAATATATAATTTCAATAAAACTACTTGCATTATCACTAAAGTGACAATGGTGAGTAAGGTGGGCCTAAAATTGTCGCGCTATCGTGTACCGTTTTGGCTGAAGTTCAGTCACAAACAAGATAACAAATGAGTTTTAGTATATAGATGAATGATCTCTTGCTCTCCACTTTGCTGCTGTAACACTGTAAATTTCCCTGGTGTGGGACGAATAAAGGAATATATATATATATATATATATATATATATGGGTTTGTTTTTTGTTGTGAGTGTTTGCCTGCTTGGCGCCAGCTTTGACACAACTTCTTTTCCCTTCTCAGAGCGTGTGGGTGGTGAGCTTCCTGTCAGCGTTCCTGCTGGGATTGCCGTACGGAGTGGCAGTCGGAGTGGGATTCTCCGCATTGGTGGTGGTGTTTCAAACACAATTGTGAGTACATCATAGAGTCTGAAGAAGGGTCTCGACCCGTAACGTCGCCCATTCCTTCTCTCCTGAGATGCTGCCTGACCTGCTGAGTTACTCCAGCATTTTGTGAATAAATACCTTCGGTTTGTACCAGCATCTGCAGTTATTTTCTTACATAGAGTCATAGAGTGACACAGTGTGGAAACAGGCCCTTCAGCCCAACTCGCCCACACCGGCCAACACGTCCAGTTACACTAGTCCCACCTGCCTGCGCTTGGTCCATATCCCTCCAAACCTATCCTCTCCATGTACCTGCCTAACTGTTTCTTAAACGATGGGATAGTCCCTGCCTCAACTACCTCCACTGGCAGCTTGTTCCATACATCCACCACCCTTTGTGTGAAAAAATCACCTTCCTTTACCAGCTTACCACAAAAACCTCCAGCTTTTTGTGTCTATCTTCGGTTTAAACCAGCTTCTGCAGTTCCTTCCTACACCTGCCTTACCAGTTCCTGCACCTCATGTTTAGTTTACAAAATGTGTAGGGAGGAACTGCAGATGCTGGTTTAAACCAAAGACAGGCACAAAGTGCTGGAGTAACTCAGCGGGACAGGCAGCATCTCTGGAAAAAATGCTCTCATTTCGAGTTGACGCCCTTCTTCCTACGCCCTTCTTTCTACGCCACCTATTCCTTTTCTCCAGAGATGCTGCCTGCCCCACTGAGTTACTCCAGCCTTTTGTACCTGTCCTCATTTTTAGTTTAGCTTAGTTTAGTTTATTGTCACATGTACCGAGGTACAGTGAAAAGCTTTTTTGCCGCGTGCTTTCAAGTCAGTGAAAAGACTATACACGATTACAATCAAGCTGTCCACACTGTACCGATACTGGATAATGGGAATTACGTTTAGTGCAAGGTAAAGTCCAGTAAAGTCTGATTAAAGATAGTCCGAGAGTCTCCAGTGAGGTAGATGGGAGGTCAGGACCACTCTCTTGTTGGTGATAGGTCGGTTCAGTTGCTTGATAATAACAGGTATAACAGGTATAACAGAGCTTTATTTGTCGTTCGGCACCGAAGTACCGAACGAAACTACATAGCAGTCATAGAAAAAAAGAACACAAGACACATAACCCCAACACAAACGTCCATCACAGTGACTCCAAACACCCCCTCACTGTGATGGAGGCAACAAAACTTCCACTCTCTTCCCCACGCCCACGGACAGACAGCTCGTCCCCGACCGACCCGCACAGTCCCGGCACCGGGCGCTGAAACGTCCCGCGGCCGAACCGGGCGATGAAAGGCCCGCGACCAAGCCTTGCGCAGCTAAGTCCAGTGGCCGAGCCGCACCGGGCGATGTAAAGTCCCGTGGTCGAGCCGCACCAGCGATGTTAAGTCCCGTGGCCGAGCCGCACCGGGCGATGTTAAGTCCCGTGGTCGAGCCGCACCGGGCGATGTTAAGTCCCGTGGTCGAGCCGCACCGGGCGATGTTAAGTCCCGCAGTCGAGCCGCACCAGCGATGAAAAGACCCGCAGCCGAGCCGCACCGGGCGATGTTAAGTCCCGCGGCCGAGCTGCACCGGGCACTGTTAAGTCCAGCGGCCAAGCCGCACCGGGCGATGTAAAGTCCAGCGGCCAAGCCGCACCGGGCGATGTTAGGCCCCGCAGCCGAGCCGCACCCCGCGCTGTGAGGAAGAGAAAAGTAATAACTGGGAAGAAACTGTCCCTGAATCTGGAGGTACATATCAGCTCCAATTAGCTCAAAGTTCTTGAAACAGGAGGAAGAAGTAGGCCATTCAACCCTTCAAACCTGTTCCTATAGAATATGATCAAGTCACATACCTTCATCCATGCAATTGCCCCCTGCCTTCATTGCCTAGTGACCAAAGACATTACACCTCAGGGAAATAGTCTCATAAATTCACGAACAAGTCATAGGAGCAGAATCAGGCCATTCGGCCCATCGAGTCTATTCCGCCATTCAATCATGGTTGACCTATCTTTCCCCTTCAACCCCATTCTCCTGCCTTCTCCCCACAACCTCTGATGCCCGGACTAATCAAGAATCTGTCAACCTTTACCATTATTTTGTTTGTGGAGGACACAAGGAACTTCAGATAAGACCAGACACAGACGATAGGCAATAGGTGCAGGAGGAGGCCATTCGGCCCTTCTAGCTAGCACCGCCATTCACTGTGATCATGGTTGATCATCCACAATCGGTACCCCGTTCCTGCCCTCTCCCCATATCCCTTGACTCCGCTATCTTTAAGAGCTCTATCTAACTCTCTCTTGAAATCATCCAGTGAATTGGCCTCCACTGCCTTCTGAGGCAGAGAATTCCACAGATTCACAACTCTCTGGGTGAAAATGTTTTTCCTCATCTCCGTTCGAAATGGCCTACCGCTTATTCTTAAACTGTGGCCCCGACAGAGGAGCAGAATTAGGCCGTTCAGCCCATCGAGTCTGCTCCGCCATTCAATCCCCCTGCCTTCACCCTGTAAACCTTGACACCTGTATTAATCAAGAATCTCTCAATCTCCACCTTAAAAATATCCACTGACTAGGCCTCCAAAAGAATTCCACAGATTCACCACCCTCTGACTCAAGAAATTTCTCCTCGCCTCCTTCCTAAAGGAACGTCCTTTAATTCTGAGTCTCGCACCATCTCGTACTCTGTCGAGTCCCTTAAAAGGCTAAAATCAATAAAACGGTCACCTCTGAGTGAACTGTGACTGAAGTACTTGAAGCCAATCTAACTTCAAACAAGGCGGCGGTGAAGCCAACAAACCGAAGCGGTTTCTCGCAAATTTTCTAGAAAATTTCCTCACAAACTAATCCAGTAAAATTATTTTTGCCCACAAGGAAAAAAATTCCCCTTCGTATTAAATATGCCAGCTGTTTTTGTCCAAAGATTCTCCGCTACATCAAAGCATTCAAAAAAAGTGCGAAAGATATTCATTTAGATTGGAAATAGATTTAAAAGTGAGTTTGCTCCAAAGTACAACTCCCATGTTTTTCTTTATTTAATCTTTCTTGGGATAACATTATGATCTTTGATGATCTAGAAACGTACGCAACTGCAGTCGACAATGTACTAAAAAAATATTATTAAAATATGGTTAAACTTATTTCTTCTCCCAAGGGTGGTGATTCTATGGAATTCTCTACCTGAGACTGTGATGGACGGTCAGATACTGTGTATATTCAAGATGATGATTTTATCATATTAGTTTAGTTTAGTTTAGTCTAGTGATACAGCACGAAAACCGGCCCTTCGGCCCACCGAGTCGCACTGACTAGCGATTCCCACATATTAACACTACCCTACACCCACTAGGGACAATTTACATTTATACCAAGCCTATTCACCTACAAACCTGTATGTCTCGGGAGTGTGGGAGGAAACCGAAAATCTAGGAAAAACCCACGCAGGTCACGGGGAGAACGTACAAACTCTGTACAGACACCACCAGTAGTCAGGATTGAACCCGGGTCTCCGACGCTGTAAGGCAGCAACTCTACCGCTGCGCTAGAGTCATACAGTAATACAGCGTGGAAACAGGCTCTTTGGCCCAACTTGCCCACACCGACCAACATGTCCCATCTACATTAGTCCCACCTGCCTGCGTTTGGTCCATATCCCTCCAAACCTGTCCTATCCATGTACCTATCTCAACTACCTCCTCCGGCAGCTCATTCCATACACCCACCTACCCTTGTGTAAAGAAGTTACCCATCAGCATATTAATGGAATCAAGGCACGTGGATATGCAGGGATGGAAGGGATAGGGATCGCGTGCAGGCAGACGAGAGTCTTCATTCAGTTTAATTTATCTTTGGTGTAAACCAGCATCTGCAGTTCCTTCCTGCAGTTTGACTTGGCATCATGTTCGGCACAGACAATGTGGGCCGAAGGAACGTGTACTTATGCTGCATTTTTCTACAGAACGCAAAGCGCTGGTGTAACTCAGCAGGCCAGGCAGCATCTATGGAAGACATGGACAGGCGACGTATCAGGTCAGGACCATTCTTCAGACTGATTGTAGTCGGGAGGAGATAACAATCAGTTTGAAGAAGGGACCCGACCCGAAACGTCACCTATCCCTGTCCTCTGAAGAGGCTACCTGATCCCCTGAATTCCTCCAGCACTTTATGTTTTACTCGAGGTTGCAGCATCTGCAGTTCCTTGCATCTCCTCTGTATTTTTCTATGTTCTGTGTTCTATAAGATATATGGGATTGACACAGGAATGTGACGCAGATAAAAAGAAAATCATTTGTATTTGCACGAAATGATGAAAGATGGAATGCGCAGCACAGGGGCGGCACGGTGGCGCAGCAGTAGAGTTGCTGCCTCACAGCACCCGAGATCGGGTTCGATCCTGACTGCGGGTGCTGTCTGTACGGAGTTTGTACGTTCTCCCCATCTGACCGCGTGGGTTTTCCCGGGTGCTCCGGTATCCTCCCACACTCCAAAGACGTGCAGGTTTGTAGGTCTATTGGTTCGGTAAGTTGTATAAATGTCCCCGGTGTGTGTAGAATGGTGCAGGTGTACAGGGTGATTGCAGGTTGGCGTAGACTCGGTGGGCCGAAGTGTCTGTTTCTGCACTGTATCTCTAAGCTCTAAAGTCACCAAGAACGAGGCACCAAATGGCTTACTTCTGCTTCTAGTTCTAGCATTATTATGATCCTATGTGATTTTATGATAAGTCAGTGAGGGTTCTGTATTAACATTTCCAGCTTTTGGGAGATTCCAATGCCCTTTCACCGGACAGAATCCCCCAATCCACAAACACAAACTAAATCCAGCATTAATGAAGACAAGGATACAAACCGAACAGAATCTGGGCTTGTCTCCAACTCGATCAAAGATACCAGACCTCCCTCTAACTAGTGTCTACAGATGCATCCAGTGACAGGAAAGCAAGACGGCCAAATCAGAGCATCTTGTTTCAGTGTTTAGTTCAGTTTAGTTTAGAGATACAGTGCGGAAACAGGCCCTTCGGCCTACCGGGTCCGTGCCGACCAATGATCTCCGCACCCTAACACTATCCTCCACACACACTAGGGACAATGTTTACATTTACATCAAGCCAATTAACCTACAAACCTGCACGTCTTTGGAGTGTGGGAGGAAACCGAAGATCTCGGAGAAATCCCACGCAGGTCACGGGGAGAACGTACAAACTCCGTACAGACAGCACCCGTGGTCAGGATCGAACCCGGGTCTGTGGCGCTGCAAGCGCTGTAACGCAACAACCCTACCGCTGCGCCACCGTGCCACCCATTTAATATCTCACGTTTAATATTTCACAAAACACCCATGGGATGATTTCATGGTTTACATCTTCGAATTCTGGGTACTGGCAGTAAAGAATAAGGTTAAAAAAATGTTCGCACATCACCCATTCCAAAGACGTGCGGGATTGTAGATTAATTGGCTTCTGTAAATTGTCTCTGGTGCGTAGGAAGGAACGCTTGTGTAGGTGGGCCGAAGAGCCTGTTTCCACACTGTATCTCTTAAACTAAAACTAAAGATACAGCATGGAAACAGGCCCTTTTGGGGTGATCGCTGGTCAGCTCTGTCTAAAGTCTAAAGTGGTGCTTCGTTGGTTTGGAGATACAGCATGGAAACAGGCCCTTCAGCCCACCGAGTCCACATTGAACATCAATCACCCGTTCACACTAGTTCCACGTTATCCCACTTTTGCATCCACTCCCTACACACCAGAAACAATTTACAGAGGGCCAATTAACCTACAAACCCGCAAGAATTTGGGATGTAAACCAGAGCACACGGAGGAAACCCACGCAGTCACAGGAGGAACGTGCAAACTCCACACACACAGCACCTGAGGTCAGGATCGAACCCGGGTCTCCGGCGCTGTGAGGCGGCGGCTCTACCTGCTGCGCCACCGTGCCGACAGTGTAGCCAATGCCTACATTGCATTGGCTGCAAGATAAATTGATAGGTCCTGGATACACAAATGGTGTAAAAGGACGCTGCAAATTTTGGAGAAATCTTATGACCAGATGAGACACAAGAGGCTGCAGATTCTGGAACCTGGAGCAAAAAAAAACAATCTACCGGAGGAACTCCGCAGGTTGGGCTGCATTCGATAATCCCTGGTTTCCACCTCCCGCACCAAAGTTTTTTAGACTTTTAGACTTTAGAGACAGCGCAGAAACAGGCCCTTCAGTCCGCGCCGACCAGCAATCACCCCGTACACTAGCCCTATCCTACAGTTTACAGAAGCCAAATAACCTACAAACCTGTATATCTTTGGAGTGTGGGAGGAAACCGGAGCGTCCGGGGATGAAAGCCTGGAGTTTTAACAGTTTAAAAGGAATATTAATTCTCACACATTTGCCCGAGTAAGTTCGGCCATGGTGGCGCAGCGGTAGAGTTGCTGCCTCGCAGCGCTTTCAACGCCAGAGACCCGGGTTCGATCCCGACTACAGTGTTTGTCTGTACAGAATTTGTACGTTCTCCCCGTGGCCTGCGTGGGTTTTCTCCGAGATCTTCGGTTTCCTCCCACACTCCAAAGACATACAGGGTTGTAGGTTAATTGGCTTGGTGTAAATGAAAACTGTCCCTAGTGTGTGTGTAGAATGGTGTCAATGTGCGGGGATCGCAGGTCGGCGCGGTCGGTGGGCCGATGGGCCTGTTTCTGTGCTGTATCTGTAAACTAAACTAAACTAATTAGCAATTTTTACTGAAGCCAATTACCCCACAAACCTGTACGTCCGCGCCGACCAGCAATCACCCCGTACACTAGCCCTGTCCTACAATTTACAGAAGCCAAAGAGCCTGCAAACCTGTAGGAAAAAAAACTGCAAATGCTGGTTTAAATCGAATGTAGACACAAAATGCCGGAGTAACTCAGCGGGTCAGGTAGCATCTCTGGAGAGAAGGAATGGGTGACGTTTCGGGTCTGAAGAAGAATCTCGACCCGAAACGTTACCCATTCCTTCTCTCCCGAGATGCTGCCTGACCCGCTGAGTTACTCCAGCATTTCGTGTCTACAACCTACAAACCTTTATGCCTTTGGAGTGTGGGAGGAAACCGGAGCACCCGGGGAAGAAAGGCTGGAGATTTAACTGTTTAAAAGAAACATTAACGCTCACACATTTGTCGTGTAAGTGTATTTATTCACGAATATCACCGGCAGTCCATTCCCACACTGAAAAGAAAGAATCACAAAAAGTCACAATCTTGTTGAAGGGAATTTAGACTGAATTGTGCTATTCCTTAATTGTTTCCCTGTGTGCTTGTTATCCTCAGCCGGAACGGTCATCTCGTGGGACAGATCGCAGCTAGTGACATCTATAGAAACCCCAAAATCTACGAAAAGGTGAGTGTGTTAGTAAACTCGACGTTATTGAGGCCAGATGGTTGTGTAAGAAAATAACTGCAGATGCTGGTACAAATCAAAAGTATTTATTCACAAAATGCTGGAGTAACTCAGCAGGTCAGGCAGCATCTCAGGAGAGAAGGAATGGGTGACGTTTCGGGTCGAGACCCTTCTTCAGACTGAAGAACCATCAGTCTGAAGAAGGGTCTCGACCCGAAACGTTACCCATTCCTTCTCTCCTGAGATGCTGCCTGACCTGCTGAGTTACTCCAGCATTTTGTGAATAGAGGCCAGATGGTTGATAAGTTCACAGTTCGTTGATCCAGAAGAAGCCACAACAGGCAACTTGTAGTTCAACAACACACATCTACACCCTACATCCAGTCATTTTTCCGTGAAGCAATTTTCATCTGGAATGCACCGCCCACAATGCTCTGTTGACATGCCCACCTACGCAGCCTTGAATACCCCCACCCAGGCCCACAGACTGCACAGCCCCCCGCTAGACCAGACCCACTCTCGCCAACTTCCAGTCGAGTCCCAATAAAAATATGCAATACACATACAATCATAAACGAAACAAAAGGAACATCCATCACGGTGGGTCTCCTCCAGTCAACTCCTCACTGTGATGGCAGGCCAGAATGTCTTTTCTCTTCCCCTGCCGTCTTCTCCCGTGGTCTGGCTGTTTAAGTTGCCACATCGGGGTGTTCGGGGCTCCCGACATTAAAGCGCCGCGCCGGACGGTGAAAGGTCTGCGGCGGGCCGACCCAAGCCCCGTGATTCGGGGCGGGCAAAAACGTTGCCGCTGCCGGAGCTCCCAATGTCGGCCCCCACCCAGGGGCCTGCGGACCTCCGACGTCCAGGCGGCCCGCGCCGAAGCTTCCGGATACAAGTTCATAAGTTCTAGGAGTAGAATTAGGCCATTCGGCCCATCAAGTCCACTCCGCCATTCGATCATTGCTGATCTATCTTTCCCTCTCAACCCCATTCTCCTGCCTTCACCCCATAACCCCTGACACCCGTACTGATCAAAATACCGTCGATCTCCATCTTGAACATATCTATGAGTGTGCTAGGAAGGAACTGCAGATGCTGGTTTAAACCGAAGATAGTCACAAAAAGCTGGAGTAACTCAGTGGGACAGGCAGCATTTTTGGAGAGAAGGAATAGGTGGCGTTTCGGGTCGAGACCTTTCTTCAGACTGAGAGTCAGAGGAAAGGGAAACGAGAGATACAGACGGTGATGTAGAGTGATATAGAACAAATTAATGAAAGATATGCAAAAATGTAACGATGATAAAGGAGACTGGCCGTTGTTAGCTATGGGCTAGGTGAAAACAAGTTACAGACAATGAGACTCAACAAGACGTCTTTGAAACTAGTATAACATTCAGCAAAACTACTTTGAAAAAAATATCCATTGACTTGCCCTCCACCACCATCTGTGGCAATAAATTCCACAGATTCACCATCCTAAAGAAATTCCTTTTCATCTCCTTTCTAAGCGTACGTTCTTTTATTCTGAGGCTGTGCCCTCTAGTCCTAGGCTCTCCCACTGGTGGAAACATCCTCTCCATATCCACTCTATCCAGGCCTTTCACTATTCGAATTTTACATCAGTTGTTGACCTTATGTTGATGCAGACCCTAAAACCTGACAAGACAGAGAGGGTTTTGGTCACCCTGCTCCAGGAAGGATGTCCTTAAGGTCTTCTTCTTGCATGTAGTGTGCACAGCCTAAAGTTAGAGGCATCCAGGCCAGGGCAGCATCAGTTGCTGGGTGGATGGTCTTGATGCCACCAGGGAAAAGCCTCAGTGAGCAGTCATTCACGGTGTGTGGGATGGTCTGGTCTGGATATCCTGACCTGTTCTTCCGGCACTTTGTGTCTATCTTTCGTATAAACCAGCACCTGCAGTTCCTTTTTATTCCATTCTGTCTTTTAAATGTTGTTATAGCCCCTGCCTCAACTACCTCCTCTGGTAGCTGGTTCCATACACCCACCACCCTCTGTGTGAAAAAGTTGTCTTTCAGGTTCCTATTAAGGCGTCACAGTGGCGCAGAGGTAGAGTTGCTGCCTCACAGCACCAGAGACCCGGGTTCGATCCTGACTACAGGTGGTGTCTGTACAGAGTTTGCACGTTTTCCCCGTGACCTGCCTGGGTTTTCTCCAGGTGTTCTGGTTTCCTCCCACACTCTAAAGATGTCCAGGTTTGTACCAGCGATCACCCAGTGCACTAGCAGTATCCTACGCACACTAACGACAGTGTACAATTTTACCAAAACAATTAATTGGCTTGGTAAAATTGGCTTGGTAAAATTGTAAATTGTCCCTAGTGTGTGTCGGATAGTGTTAGTGTGCGGGGCTCGCTGGTCAGTGCGGACTCGGTGGGCCAAAGGACTTGTTTCCGTGCTGTATCTCTAAATAAAGTAAAGTAAAACTTTACTCTCTCACTGTAAACCTGTGTCCTCTAGTTCTTTGAACCGGGGAGAGGTTATTTGTTTTGAATGCATTCGAGTTTTCACTAAAACTATGACTCAACAAAGATTTTAACCCGTGTTAAGTGTTAGTTGTTACTGGCATTAGTCTTGTCTTAATTACTCCCACTTGGATGACTCGAAGTTCCCAACCCAGAAATCGCTCTTGTAAATATTAATGGGTGGAACTAATATCCATGGCAACCACCTGCCTGCCTGCTTCTGTAGTTTTAACTGTTTAAAAGACATTTTAATGCCCACACATTTGCCCGAGTAAACCGTGAACTTGCTCAGGAACATCAGCAGTAGACAATTCATAGTCAGAGTCCTTCAGCACGGAAACAGGCCCTTCGGCCCAACTTACCCAAACCAACCAACACGTCCCATCTACACTGGTCCCACCTACCTTTGCTGGCCCATATCCATCCAATCCTAAGATAGACACAGAATGCTAGAGTAACTCAGTGAGTCAGGCAGAATCTCTGGAGAAAAGGAACAGTGACGTTTTGGGTCAAGACACTTCCTCAGATTGAGTCTGAGAAAGGGTTCTGATCTCTGACGCTGGCTGGCACACTAATTAATCCAGTATTTTGTGTCTATCTCCAGTATAAACCAGCATCTGCAGTTCCTTCCTACACAATCCCTCAACACCTATCGTATCCATGTGGACACCAGCCCTTGGCCCACCGAGTCCACGCCGACCAGTGATCACCCCGTACACTAGCACTATCCAATACACTCTAGGGACAATTTACAATTTACAGAAGTCAATTAATCTACAAAGCTGTACTTCTTTGGAGTGTGGGAGGAAACCGAAGCACCCGGAGAAATCACGCACGGTCACAGGGAGAACGTACAAACTCCACATAGACAGCACCCGTGGTCAGGATCGAACCCGGGTCTCTGGCGCTGTGAGGCCACAACTCTACCGCTGCACCACCATGCCGCCCCTAACACCCACCATCATTTTTGTGTAAAAAAATGACCCCTCAGGTTCCTATTAAATCTTCCCCTTCCCCCCATCACCTTAAAGATTCCTGCATAGAACAGATTAGAAACAATCACAAATAGTCAAAATCTGAGGAAAGGGTATTTTGGAAATGCAGGACAACAGGTCCATCGGCAATTCTGGAGAGAAGGTGAAGGTTCATGTATCTGCTGGGTGAATCCTCTCCACCCTAAATTTTAGCCTGCAACACAGGCTGACAGGATCGCTCTGCACATTCCGGCATTTTCCATCATGCCGGTGCAGGGTGGATCACTCTGTGCAAGTTCACACCAACACTGTGGGCTGGGGTGTGAGTGGAGATGGTAATTTCCTCTGGCCCTCAGCAACAAACCAGATGCTGGGCGCGGCACGGCAGCGCAGCGGTAGAGTTGCTGCCTCACACCGCCAGAGACCCCGGTTCGATCCTGACCGCGGGCGCAGCCTGTACGGAGTTTGTACGTTCTCCCCGTGACCTGCGTGGGTTTTCTCCGGGTGCTCCGGTTTCCTCCCATACTCCAAAGACGTACTGTACAGGTTTGTAGGTTAATTGGCTTCGGATAAAATTGCTAAATTGTCCCTAATGTGTGGGATAATGCTAGTGTACATGGATCGCTGGTCAGCGCAGACTCAGTGAGCCAAAGGGCCTGTTTCTGCACTGTACTTCTAAACTACAAGAAGGGTTTCGACCAGAAACATCATCTATTCCTTTTCTCCAGAGATGCTGCCTGACCTCTAGCTATTTGTCTGTCTTCAAAAAACGGTTTAATATACATACTTATATATATATAAAAAACCAACAGACAAATAAATAAACAATAATAGTGCAAAGTCAAAGATAGTACCCCCAAGCCTATATAGTTCGGAGCCGTTTAGGTGATTAGTCACAGAATCATAGAGTGATACAGCATGAAAACAGGCCCTTCGGCCCTGCTTGCCCACACCGGCCAACATGTCCCATCTATACTAGTCCCATCTGCCTGTGTTTGGTCCATATCCCTCCAAACATGTCCTATCCATGTACCTGTCTGTTTCTTAAACATTGGGATAGTCCCAGCCTCAACTACCTCCTCTGGCAGCTTGTTCCATACACCCAACACCCTTTGTGTGGAAAAAGTTACCCCTCAGATTCCAATTAAATCGTTTCCCCTTCACTTTAAATCTATGTCCTCTGGTCCTCGATTCACCTACTCTGGGCAAGAGGCTCTACCCGATCTATTCCTCTCATGATTTTATACACCTCTGTAAGGTTATATGTTTAATAGCCTGATGATTGTAGGGAAGAGGCTGTTCCTGGTCAGACTTGGAGTTTGGTGAACTTGTTTTCTGTAATGGGTTTCTAGTCCAGAGATGGCCTGTATGCTGCCGTGCATGGTCTATTAATGATATCTAATACCAGATCTCTGAACTATTTGACTGCTTAACATGAAACAAAATCCTTAATCAGTAACTAAATACAAAAATCATTGTGTTTCTCTTCCAGGCGAAAGAAATCAGTGGAATAAAAATCGTGACCTACTGCTCTCCGCTGTATTTTGCAAACGTGGAGTTTTTCCGAGAGAAAGTGATCAAAAAGGTAAAATATCACCGATTCAAACTCATGAGAACAGATTATTTTGCAATATTGTAAAACTGCAAGGGAACTCCGATAAACCCTAAACCAATTGTCTGTAACACGGTGGTGCAGCGGGTAGAGCTGCTGCCTCACAGCGCCAGAGACCCGGGTTCCATCCCGACTACGGGTGCCGTCTGTACCGAGTTTGTACGTTCTCCCCGTGACCCGCATGGGTTTTCTCTGGGAGCTCCTGTTTCCTCCCACACTCCAAAGTCGTATATGTTTGCAGGTTAATTGGCTTGGTATAAATGTAAAATTGTCCCCTGGTGTGTGCAGGATAGAGTTAGTGTGCGGGGATTGCTGGTCTGCGCGGACTCGGTGGGCTGATGGGCCTGTTTCCGCGCTCTATCTCTAAACTAAAACTAAACTGTATCCACTTCTGCCACCTCCTGTGGCAGCTCGTTGCATCTACCCACCACCCTCTGCATGAAAAACTACCATTCTAGTCCTCTTTTAGGTCTTACCTTTCTTTTTTTAAAGACATTTGGACCAGTACCTGGATAAGTTGGCGTATTGGGCTAGTTGTAATTCCCTGTATTTGAATCATGGCCCACTAAACCATTCCTATCCATACATCTTAGTTTAGAGATACAGCATGAAAACAGGCCCTTCGGCCCACCGAGTCCATCCTTGCACTTGATCTATGGTATCCCACCTTCGTATCCTACATACTAGGGCCAATGAACCTTCAAACCTGCACGTCTTTGGAATGTGGGACGAAAGTGGAGCATCTCAAGAAAACCCACATGGTCACAGGGCGAACGTGCACACTCCGTACAGACAGAGCAGGTAGTCAGGATTGAACCCGGGTCTCTGGTGCCGTGAGGTAGCAGCTCTACCCGCTGCGACACTGTGCCACCCCAAATGTCTTTTAAGATTTGTTATTGTGTCCATTTCTATAGCTACTTCTAACAGCTCACTCCAGATATGGACTACCCTCTGAGTGGAAAGATCACCCTTGAGGTCCCACATACATCTCTCACCCTACTCCCTCCCGTTTTATAACCCAGGTCAAAAGACTGTGGGGGGGAATTAGAAGAATGATGGGGGACCTCATTGAAACTTACCAACTAGTGAAAGGCCTGGATAGAGTGGATGTGGAGAGGATGTTTCCACCAGTGAGAAAGTCTAGGACCAGAGGGCACAGCCTCAGATTTAAAGGAGATGAGGAGGAATTTCTTTAGTCAGAGGGTGGTGAATCGGTGGAATTCTTTGCCACAGAAGGCTGTGGAGGCCAAATCAATGGATATTTTTAAGGCAGAGATAGATAGATTCTTGATTAGTATGGGTGACAGGGGTTAAGGGGAGAAGGCAGGAGACTGGGATTTGGAGGGAGAGATAGATTAGCCATGATTGAACGATGGTGTAGACTCAATGGGCCGAATGGCCTAATTCTGCTCCTTTGACTTATGAACATCATCCCAGCCTATCCAACTTTGCCCCACAACTCAAGCCTTCAAGTCCTAACATTCAATCTTTCGAAAAGCACAGTGGCTATCGCAGCTCAGTTACTCTTTTCTTTCCTGCAGTCGGGATACGACCCGGTGAAAATTCTAATAGCCAAGAAGAAGTACCTCAAGGCTGCAAAGAGAGAAGAGCAAGAAATAGATGCCCGAAGACCAAGTAACCTCGTCAACAAGGTATGACTGATAACATATAGGCAGTTGTTGGTTTAGATTAACACTCCAGCATTTTGTGTCTATCTTCGGTGTAAACCAGCATCTGCGGTTCCTTCCCACACATCCCGTCTGCTCCACTGCCAAATCTCCTCAAGGTACGCCCACTTGGAAGAGGTTCTCCTCCTTCCTCTGATGAGAGTTCTGGAACCTTCTCTCTCGCTGCTCCCCCTCTGCGATTCCTCTCCCCCTCTCTATGACCCCGTTTTATATGTAAACATATTTTCTATCACCGTCTCCCGTCCCCATCTCTCGTTTCCCTCCCCCCTGACTCTCAGCCTGAAGAAGGGTCTCGACCCGAAACGTCACCTATTCCTCCTCTCCAGAGGTGCTGCCTGACCCACTGAGTTACACTAGCATTTTGTGTCTGTCTTATGGGAATAGGCGTCCTTCGGCCCACCGAGTCCATGCCGACCATCGATCGCCCATTCACACTAGTTCTATGTTATACCACTTACACACTGGGGGCAATTTGCAGAAGGTCAACATAGAAACATAGACAATAGGTGCAGGAGTAGGCCATTCGGCCCTTCGAGCCAGCACCACCATTCAATATGATCATGGCTGATCATCCAAAATCAGTGCCCCGTTATCCGAAGAGCTCTATCCAACTCTCTTGAAAACAACCTGCAAACCCGCACGTCTTTGGGATGTGGGAGGAAACTGCAGGCCCCACAGCTTACAGGGAGAGAGGGTGTAAACACCTCACACAGACAGCGCCCGAGGCCAGGATCGTACCGGGGGTCTCTGGCGCCGAGAGTCAGCGGCTCTCACAGTTCATTTCCCCCCCCTTCTGTTGCAGCAAGTGTCCCTGCAGGAGCTGGTGAAAGAGGTGGAGGCGGAGTCGTCAATGGACTGCAACAATAACTCCGTGGATGAAGCGCCCCGGATCTCCTACATCACGGTCAACACCCCCAACGGGCTCCACGAGCGGATGGAGAAGTCCACGCTGGAGGCGGACAACTCTGAAGATCCCATCAAACTCGCCCACCCCATCGTGGACATTCACACCCTCATCCTGGACATGAGTGGAGTTTGCTTTGTGGACCTGATGGGGATCAAAGTTCTGGGAAAGGTGAGCAGCGACCCGACCTTTAGATGAACAAACCCCCCTATCCCAGCGCTCCCTCCGTTTACCGTGACCAATGACCCCTGTTTAGGTCAGCATGTGGTTTGCTTGCCTTCGTTGGTCACGGTGGCGCGGAGGTAGAGTTGCCGCCTTATGGCGCCGGAGGCCCGGGTTCGATCCTGACTACGAGTGCCTGTCCGTACGGAGTTTGTACGTTCTCCCCGTGACCTTCGCTTTCCTCCCACACTCCAAAGATGTACCTGTTTGTTGGTTAATTGGCTTGGTATAAGTGTAAATTGTCCCCAGTGTGTGTAGGATAGCATTAATGTGCGGGGATCGCTGGTCGGTGAGGGCTCCTTGGACCGAGAGGTCCGTTTCCGCATTGTATCTCTAAATTAAACTAAACTAAATAAGGTCATTAGGTCATAAGTGATAAGAGCAGATTTAGGCCATTCGGCCCATCAAGTCTATCTGTCATTCAAACATGACTGATCCATTTCTCCCTTTCAACCCCATTCTCCTGCCTTCTCCCCATAACCCCTGACAACAGTACTACTTTGCCACAGCCTTCTGTGGCAAATAATTTAAGAGATTCACCACCCTCTGACTAAAGGAGCGTCCTTTAATTCTGAGGCGATGACCTTTGGTCCAAGACGCTCCCACTAGTGGAAAGATTGTCACCTTGTCGTGGTGGAGAAGCTTGTGTGGTCCTGAGATCCTGAGAGCGATGTCGTCTGGAGCTATGCTCCTGGTAGGGTCATCCATGGCGCTAAGGTCAAGGGGGAGGTCCCTGACAAAGAGCAATCCAACCAAGACCTCAACAATGGAACAGGCGTAGGATGATGGCTGAATTTAGTGGAGCATCACAACGGTTGGGAAGGCGGATGAAGACTGCAGCAGAATATGGTCCCCGGTCGTCTTGGACTCCATGCCACTGGATCCTGACCCAGATCTGTCAAGGACCGTGTGGTGGCTGTCGGTGCACCAGTCTCCCCACATTAAACAAAGTCACGCACAGGCGTCCTCTATGGAGAGGACAGTCATACTCGCTGCAATTGACCGTCGATGATGATGACTAGTGGAAACATCCTTTCCACATCCACTCTATCCAAGCCGGGCCAATGGTCAGAACATTGAAAGGAAAGCTCAGGAAGTCATGATGCAGCTCTCTAAGACTTCAGTTTGGCCGCATTTTGAGCATTGCGTGCAGTTTAATATACCTTAGTTAGTTAAGTTTAGTTTATTGTCACGTGTACCGAGGTACAGTGAAAAGCTTTTGTGGCTTTTGTAACCAGTCAGCAGAAAGACAATACACGATTACAACCGGGCCATCTACAGTGTGCAGATACAGGATAAAGGGAATAACGTGAATAACGTTTAGTGCAAGATAAAGTCAAGTAAAGTCCGATCAAAGATAGTCTAAGGGCCTCCTATGAGGTAGATAATAGTTTATAGCTGAGGACCGCTCTGTAGTCGTGATAGGATAGTTCAGTTGCCTGATAACAGCTGGGGAGAAACTGTCCCTGAATCTGGAGGTGTGCATTTTCACACTTCCGTACCTCTTGCCCAATGGGAGAAGGTGTAGTTCTGGTCGCTCCATTGCAGAAAGGACATGAAGGCTTTGGACAGGGTGCACAAGAGGTGTAATAGACAGCTGCCTGGATTAAAGGTAGACACAAAATGCTGGAGTAACTCAGCGGGTCAGGCAGTATCTCTGAAGAGAAGGAATGGGTGACGTTTCGGGTCGAGACTCGAAACGTCACCCATTCCTTCTCTCCAGAGATGCTGCCTGACTCGCTGAGTTACTCCAGCATTTTGTGCCTACCTTCGATTTAAACCGGTATCTGCAGTTTTTTTTCCTCCACTGCTACCTGGATTTGGTAGTTACGTATTCATTTGCTTTTTATCAATTTGTTCTTCTGATTGCTGTCTTTGTTTGCACAGATGTGTTCAAACTACAAGAAGATTGGCGTGACCATTTTCCTAGCCGGTATAAGAGGTGAGAATCTTTATCGCATCAACTCTGCCCAAATTTAGTTTAGTTGAGTTTAGTTTATTGTCACGTGTACTGAGGCACAGTGAAAAGCTTTCTTGTTGCATGCCAGCCAGTCAGTGAAAAAACTATATATATATATATATATATGGTATAATATAATAATGTATAATTATGTTTTTAAGGCAGAGATAGACAGATTCTAGTACGGGTGACAGGGGTTATGGGGAGAAGGCAGGAGAATAGGATTGAGAGGGAGAGATATATCAGCCATGATTGAATCTGAAGAAGGGTCCTGATCCAAAACGTCACCTGTCCATTTTAGGTAACACCCCTCAAAATGAGGCAACACCTCTGATAAATCCATGCCACAGTGAGGGAAGAGAGAATCATATGGATATTAGATTATTCAGTCGTAGTGATACAGCGTGGAAACAGGCCCTTCAGTCCAACTTGCCCACACCAGCCAACATGCCCCATCTACACTAGTCCCACCTGCCTGCATTTGGCCCATATCCCTCCAAACCAGTCCTATCCATTTACCTGTCCAAGTGACTCTTAAACGTTGCGATAGTCCCTGCCTCAACTACCTCCTCCCGCAGCTTGTTCCGTACACCTACCACCCTTTGGGTAAAAAGGTTACCACTCAGATTCCTATTAAATTTTTCTCTTAAACCTCAAACATTCGGCCCAACTTGTCCACGCCGACCAACATGTCTCATCTACGCTTTGGCCCATATCCCTCCAAACCTGTCCTATCCATGTACCTGTCCAAATGACTTGAACGTTGCGATAGTCCCTGCCTCAACTATCTCCTCCGGCAGCTCGTACCACACACCCACACACTGCCCTTTGCGTGAAAAGGGTGTCGGGCATCCTTTGATGCCAGAGATTAATGACACATTAGCCTTCATCAAGGTTAATGCTTTGACATTATGAATTTGCAGTTTTAAGTGCTAAAAATAACACAATACCAACCACCACTATTTATGAGAGGACACATCAGTAATAACTAGCAGCTGCACTTTGATTTAACACCTTTCACCGTTGTTTAAGCATGGGAGGGTTTTATTGTCATGTTTATACCTCATATTACTTATTAAATACTGATAATAGGATATTGATTGCGTTTTTGTATATTGTGCGAGAAATCTCCGTGCCTTACCACACAGCCTTGTGATGGCATTCCGTTTCCATGGTAAATTTAAATCCCCAAAAAACGCCAAAGTTTGAAATCTGAAACAGAAACAAGAGCACATTTTTTCAAATTTTAATTTAGAGATACAGCGCAGAAAGAGGCCCTTTGGCCCACCGAGTCCGCGCCGACCAGTGATCCCCGCACACCAACAATTTCCTACACTAGGGACAATTTACAATTTTACCCAAATCAATTAACCTACAAACCTGGACGTCTTTGGAGTGTGGGAGGAAACCAGAGCACCCGGAGAACACCCACGCGGGTCACGGGGAGAACGTACAAACTCCAGACAGACAGCACCCGTGGTCAGGATCGAACCCGGGTCTCTGGGCCTGTGAGGCAACAACTCTACCGCTGTGCCACCGTGCCGCATGTTGGCAGCACAGTGGCAGAGCGGTAGAGTTGCAGCCTTACATCACCAGTGACCTGTGTTCGATCGTGACTACGGGTGTACATTCTCTCCGTGACCTACGTGGGTTTTCTCCAAGATCTTTGGTTTCCTCCCACACGTACAGGTTTGTAGGTTAATTGACTTGGTATAAATGTTTTTAAAAATTGTCCCTAGTGTGTTTAGCGTAATGTTAGTCTGCGGGGATCGCTGGTCGGTGCACACTCGTTGGCCCGAAGGGCCTGTTTTCGCGTTGTATCTCTAACCTCAAATAAACTAAACTAAACTGAACTGAACTGATGTTGCCTGACCCGCTGAGTTACTCCAGCACTGTGCGTTCAGATTCCAACAAGATTCCAGCATCTGCAGTTCCTTGTGTCTACTCTGGAAATACTATCACGGTTTTAATTATTTGGACAAAAATAAATTCCTGACGGTGAACCACTTCAGGAATGCCAGGAACATTACGTACTCCCCTCTTGGCAAAGTCCATGTGAGCAAGTTGCAAACTCAGAAGTTTCCAAACTGTTGGTGAACTCAACACAGAGCAGAAAACATTCTAGGCAGAATTTTTTAGTTCAGTTTAGTTTAGAGATACAGTGCAGAAACAGTCCCTTCAGACCACCGAGTCTGCGCCGACCAGCAATCCCCGCACATTAACACTATCCTGCACACACTAGTGACAATTTTTACATTTATACCAAGCCAATTAACCTATAAACCTGTATGTCTTCGGTGTGTGGGTGGAAATCGGAGCATGCGGGGAAAAAGGATGGATGTTGTTTCAGGTCTGAAGAACAGTCTGAAGGGTCCCGACCTGAAATGCCACCTATCCCTTTTCTCCAGAGATGCTGCCTGAGCCACTGAGTTACTCCAGCACTTTGTGCCTATCTTCGGTACATAGCAGCATCTGCAGTTCCTGTCAACACAGTGGGCTTAAGAGCCTGTTTGCATGCTACAAGTTCAATGCTACAAATTCTTTGCTACAAGTTTGCATGCTACAAATTCAATCAAAATTGGACTCCAGTAGTGTCTGATCAAGGATAGTCCGAGAGTTTCCTGTGAGGTAGATAGTAGTTCAGGACTGCTCTCTAGTTGGTGATAAGACGGTTCAGTTGCCTGATTGCAGCTGGGAAGAAATTGTCCCTGGATCTGAGGGCGGGTGCGTTTTCACGCTTCTGTACCTCTTGCCCGATGGGAGAGGGGAGAGAGGCTGCTTCTAATCCTGCCGTGAAATATTTGTTCAACAGATCAAGTGTTTGAGGATATCAAGACCGGCGGCGTGTTTGACGAGAATGGTCTGGAACGTGGTTGTCTCTTCTTGTCTGTGCACGATGCTGTACTCTACGCACTAGCCAGCCGGCAGGACACTCCCAAGGAAAAGGTATCCAACTTTTAAAATCATTTTAGTTGAGTTGACTTTGACTTTAGTTTATTTGTCACGTGCATCGTGGTACAGTGAAAAACGTTTTTGTGCGTGCTAACCAGTCAGCGGAAAGACAACACATGATTACAATCAACCTGTACAGACGGTAGTTTAGTTTAGTTTTCATATACGGCGCTGAAACAGGCCCTTCGGCCCACTGAGTCCGCGCTGACCAGCAATCCCCGCACACTAACACAATTCTACACACACTCGGGACAATTTACAATTTCACTGAGCCAAGTAGCCTACAAACCTGTATGTCTTTGGAGTGTGGGAGGAAACCGGAGCATGCGGGGAAAACGTACGCAGGTCATGGGGAGAACGTGCAAACTCCATACAGACAGCACCCGTGGTCAGTATCGAACCCGGGTCTCTGGCGCGGTGAGACAGCAGCTCTACCCGCTGCGCCACTGTGCCGACCACTGTAAACAGCAAGAACAAAATTCAGGATCTGTTCCTCTTTAGATTACTGCCTTAAATTTCAACAGTCATTAGTTAATGCTTTATCCATACGAGATAATCTCAATAGTTTCTCTCACTGTTTAAACAATACTTGTTTTTAAACTTGACATTTGAAGCAGGACTTATTATCATAACAGTTATGATGGGGTTGAGAGGGAAAGATAGATCAGCCATGATTGAATGGCGGAGTAGACTCAATGGGCCGAATGGACTAATTCTGCTCCTATCACTTATGAACTTATGAGAAGTAAGTAATTATTATGTTGCCAGGCTTAGAAAGTGACTCACAGGAAGGAGCACTACACAGGAGCACAGAGGTATGTTGTATCAGTGCAGTTATATGATTTAATAAAAATAAGTAAACAATGTGCAGGGGTGTAGGTACATGGACAACACCACAGATGAAACATGACCAATGGGTTGACTGGTCTTGTATTCACTGGAATTTAGAAGGATGAGAGGGGATCTGATAGAAACATACAACATTCTTAAGGGATTGGACAGACTAGATGCAGGAAAAATGTTCCCCATGTTGGGGGAGTCCAGAACCATGGGTCACAGTTTAAGAACAAGGGGTAGGCCATTTAGGACTGAGACAAGAAAAAAACTTTTTCAACCAGAATTGTGAATCTGTGGAATTCTCTGCCACAAAAGGCAGTGGAGGCCAATTCACTGGATGTTTTCAAGAGAGAGTTAGATTTAGCTCTTAGGGTTAAAGGAATCAAGGGATATGGGGAGAAAGCAGGAACGGGGTACTGATTCTCATCTTTCTAGATTCCAGCGAATTGATTCCAAAGTGCTTTGTTGTTTACAAACGCATCTATATTCGCTCGCGCCGTCCTTACGGACGGCTGCTCGGAATATTTCCAGCCCCTTATCAGTGCTGTTTGCCAGCCTTGGTGTCAAGGTGAAATCTAGAACAAATATAGACCTAACAGTCGGAGGCAAGGGCGTTTGTAAGTTAGATCATGGTTTCAGCAGTTTCACTGAATATCGACCGGAATTGTCGCAAAATTCCGTGGAACTCTTTCAGAACTTTATCAGGACTTTCCGTAGAACTACACCTTGACATCAAGGCCGGCATACAGCACTAATGAGGCGTGGAGAGGGACAGCGGTAGTGTGCGGGGATCGCTGGTTGGCATGGACTCAGTGGGCCGAAGGGTCTGTTTGCGCGCTGTAATCTCCAAATTAAACAAAACTAAAAGTTAAAATATTGGGCAGTGTTCAGTGCAGGGCACCAAATCCACGCCGACCATCGATCACCCGTTCACACTAGTTCTGTGTTATCCCAATTTCGCATCCACTCCCTTCTACACATTAGGGGGCAATTTACAGAGGGCCGATCTACATACAAACCCCGCACGTCTTTGGGATGTGGGAGGAAAGCGAAGCACCCGTAGGAAAACCACGCAGTTGCAGGGAGAACGTGCAAACTCCGCACACCGACAGCAACTGAGTCCGTATTGAGCTGGTGACCCTGGTGCTGCGAGGCAGCGGGTCTACCCGCTGCGCCACTGTACCGCCTGTGTATTTCACCTTTCAGTAAATTTCATCTGTAAAACTTGTACAACTGCAGGTTCCAGATGCGGCAACGATCTACATGAACGAAGATGTGTCAAGTGATGAAAACGATGTGAATCAGGATTTGGAACAGGTATGAAACAGATACTTGCTCTCAATATTCATTGAACACCAACCTCCCTTCTCTGCTAGAGAATGCTGCCTGGATTAGTGGGTATATTAGCTGCCGGGAGAGGTTAGACAAACTTGGATTGTTTTCTCTGGAGCATTGGCACCTGAGGGGAGACCTGATGTTTGTCAATGTTTTGGACTGAAAATAATGAGAAAGTTGAAGGAAAGGCAAAGTGTTGTCCAGCACAGAAATAGACCCTTCATCCCACCAGGTCCATGCAAATCTTCACATCCATCTACACTTAGCAGCAGCACAGTGGCGCAGCGGTAAAGTTGCTGCCTCACAGCGCCAGAGACCTGGATTCGATCCTGACTATGGGTGCTGTCTGCACAGAGTTTGCACGTTCTCCCCATGACCTGCGTGGGTTTCCTCCCACTCTCCAAAGACTTAGGTTAACTGGCTTCTGTAAATTGTCCTTTGTGTGTAGGATAGAACGAGTGTATGGGAGATTGTTGGTTGACGTGGACCCAGTGGGCTGAAGGGCCTGTTTCGCATTGTATCTCTAAAGCTAAAAGAAAAAACTAAAACGAATGCCATTTACCCATGTTAGGTCCATTTCCTTCTCTGCTTTGTCTATTTAAGTTCCAAATTAAATGTTTCTTAAACAGTGATTCCACCATCTTCTCTGGCATTGAGTTCCATAGATTAATTTGTTAGACTATTGCGTATCGGTTGAGTGAGATACTATTCAATTATAATTTTGAACAAGATTCAATGGTGGTTTATTGTCACGTGTGCACTGCATGGTGAAATTCTTTTCGCATTGATCACACTTGCACAGAACCACCATATTTTATCGGCATTTACAAAAAAAGTCCAAAAGCCAAACCAGGGGTTTGACCAAGCCAAGATGAACAGGTGGCACAGAGGTAGAGTTGCTGCCTCACAGCGCCAGAGACTCGGGTTCGATCCTGACCTCGGGTGCTGTTAGTACAGTCTGCTCGTGACCGCATGGGTTTTCTCCAGGGCCTCCGGTTTCCTCCCACACTCCAAAGACTTAAAGGTTTGCATGTTAATTGGCTTGGTGTAAAATTGCCCCAGGCGTTGTGTTAATGTGCGGGGATCGCTGGTCGGCGCGGACTTGGTGGGCCAAAGAGCCTGTTACTGTGCTGTACCTCTAAACTAAAGGTTCAATGGAGCTTTATTCTTTTTGCATTGACCATACTTGTACAGAGTCGCCGCCATATCTTGGCGCCATTTGCAAAAAAAAAACTCCAAAGACCAAAGCAAGGGGTTTAGGCAAACCAAGGTGAACAAGGGTGTAGGAAGGAACGTAGGAAAGAAAACTGCAGATGCTGGTTTAAATCGAAGGTAGACACAAAATGTTGGAGTAACTCAGCGGGACAGGCAGCATCTCTGGAGAGAAGGAATGGGTGACGCATTTTGTGTGTAGGAAGGAACTGCAGATGCTGGTTTAAACTGAAGATAGACACGAAGTGCTGGAGTTACTCAGCTGGGGCAGGCAGCATCTCTGTGGAGAGAAGGAATGGGTGACGTTTCGGGTCGAGACCCTTCTTCAGACGTCTTTTCCTGTCGAAAGAAACAGCAGAACGTTCTTGTCGCCGCGGTTGAGTGGAGGGAGTCAGTCGTTAACGAACATGTTGCTGTTAAGATATTTGTGCTTTAACCCCCCTCCTCCCCTCCCCCCCCCCCCACACACAGGTGATGTTTGGAACAATGTTTGACAATAGCGTTGGAGACCACACGATTCTGTGAACAAATTCGGGGAGCGTGACGATCAAACGCAAGTGATTTGCCCTCGAAGCCAGAGAGCTTTCGGATCAAATAACTTGTTCAATGTGTATTGTGAAGTGCGTCGCACTGACTCCTGATACACAGAGTGAAATGGAAAAGGGTACAATGTGCAGGCACCCCAGTTGTTAGTTAAAAGACTCTTTCTTGGTTGTAGTATGCTATTTCTTATTTAAAGCACAAGGCAAGGGACGGGCGAGTCTTCCCCACACTTGTGCGAAATCATTTTAATCCGGCGCATGTGAAAATGACGATATTATTGTACTTGGTTCAAATACCCTGCTGTGTGTGACTGGTATCTCCGCCCGGTCTCTCCGCCGTGAAGCTGGAGGGATTTGCTGGAAGAGTTACTTCTTTTTTTTTTCCCCCCCTCGGTCGTTCCCCCTCAGGTTCGAGATTGATTTTGCTCCCACTGTCGGGGGTGGGCGAGGTGGGTGGGGGTGGAGGGTCCCAGAAGTGGGCCCTGGCTGGTTTTCCGTTGGGGGAACCCGCAGCCTCCGCCATCGGTCGATCGGTCGGTGGGTTGTGGTGGTGGTGGTGGTGGTGGGGTGGGGTGGGGGGGGCAAGAAGGTGCTTAATTGGGAGGGCAAGTGGATCGTTTTGTTTTTGCCAGATGGACCGACCTCTTTCCCACGACTTTTTTTCCACACGATAGAGTTCTCCAACTGTCCCCCGTATTCAGTCGGGAACGTTCCCGCCAATTTCGGGCTGTTCAACGGCCCTTGTCGTCATCGTCCTTCTCCTCCTCCTCCCCCCCCCCCCCCCGCGTGCAAAGATACTAGAGGAACAAGACGGACCACACCGTTGAAAACCGCGTAGCACATCATTAAAAAAAAATTTTTAAAAAGGGGATTGAGCAACTTGATCTCCTCAACTTGGTCAAAAAAGGCCCACTTCAAAATTTAAAATCACGAGCTCGAGAAAACCACTTTATGAGGTGTTTGCGCGGCAATCGACTCGTCGCGCGCAAAGCCGGAGCCATTTTAGTAAGCAGAACCCGCCTCGCGCAGCGTGATCAGTGTTTTGCGGGGGAACAGTAATGTGTAAATGACGCCATTAGAAATGTAGAATATATTCTCGTCTATCAATTCATAGATTTTTTTTGGGGTTATTTTTTTTTTTTTTTTAATGTTTCTGCACGTTTCTGCCTACTAAAATGGCGCCGTGACGTAGACAACAGGTGCAGGAGGAGGCCATTCGGCCCTTCGAGCCAGCGCCGCCATTCACTGTGCAAGAAAATAACTGCAGATGCTGGTAGAAATCGAAGGTATTTATTCACAAAATGCTGGAGTGACTCAGCGGGTCAAGCAGCATCTCAGGAGAGAAGGGGAATGGGCGACGTTTCGGGTCGAGACCCTTCTCCAGACTGGCTGAAGAAGGGTCTCGACCCGAAATGTCACCCATTCCTTCTCCCCTGAGATGCTGCCTGACCTGCTGAGTTACTCTAGCATTTTGTGAATAAATAACCACCATTCAATGTGATCATGGCTGATCATTCTCAATCAGTACCCCGTTCCTGCCTTCTCCCCATACCCCCTGACTCCGCTATCATTAAGAGCTCTATCTGGCTCTCTCTTGAATGCATTCAGAGAATTGGCCTCCACCGCCTACTGAGGCAGAGAATTCCACAGATTTACAACTCTCTGACTGAAAAAGTTTTTCCTCGTCTCCGTTCTAAATGGCCTACCCCCTATTCTTGAACTGTGGCCCCTTGTTCTGGACTCCCCCAACATTGGGAACATGTTTCCTGCCTCTAACGTGTCCAATCCCTTAATAATCTTATATGTTTCGGAACTACGGTTTTTAGGGTCGAGTGGTCTATCTTGCTCCTCTAGTATCTTTGCGCAGTAGTACTAGTAGTAGTAGTAGGGTCGCCAATTTCCTCACTCTCAAACAAAGATACTAGAGGAGCAAGATGGACCACTCCGTCAAAATCGCCTCTACTGAAGTGTAGTACGCCACGGAGCGTAACGGCCGCCATTTTAGTAAGCAAAACCCACCGTTCGCCCTGCCTCTCACAGTGTAATCAGTGTCTTGGAGGAACAGTATGCGTGATGAAACCATTAAAAATGCAGAATATATCTCATCTATCCACAGATTTTTGTTATTTTTCTTTTAAAATGTTTCTGCAAGTTTCTGCCTACTAAAATGGCGCCATGACATACTACGGTTTTTAGCGTCGAGTGGTCTATCTTGTTCCTCTAGTATCTTTGCTCCCAAAGAAGGGACAAAGGGCGACGTCACCATGCCCCGCGCCCCACGTGACCTCACCCAGCCAGCGGCCTCGCGCTCCCGCTCCACCAATGGCTGCTGCCATTGGTGGAGCGGGACACGTGGCCGCTGGCTGGGTGAGGTCGCGTGGGGCGCGGGACGGTGACGACACCCTTTGTCCCGTATTTGGGAGTGAAGAAGTTGGCAACCCCTACACCAGACCCCTCTCACACTGTCTGGCGGACAGACTGACTGACCCACCCAGGCACCGGTTCCCTTGCTCCACCTTGGGTCGACCAAGGGCCAGGGACCTTCGGGTCTCCCGGTGGGGTTGGTGTACCGGTAGAACAGGCTCCCTGGATAAGGGCTAATGCCTCCGCAGGGCGCGTCCTCAACAAACTCTGCAACTATTTCAGCCTGAGGTGCCATCCTTGCGACACGAAGCCTTACAAAGGATCGAGCAAAGGGGTCAGTTGATGCTCTGTACCTGGTCACCCACTTTTATTCACGCACAGCTGCAATTCCAGCAAGGCTCCAATTCTAAGGAAGACACAAAGTGCCGGAGTAACTCAGCGGGTCAGGCAGCATCTCCGGAGAGAAGGAATGGGTGACGTTTCAAGCCGAGACCCTTCTTCAGTGTAGATGGGACATGTTGGTCAGCGTGGGCAGGTTGGGCCAAAGGGCCTGTTTCCACGCTCTATGACGGCATCTCTGCTGTTTGGAAAAATAGGGAACGGTTAGGGAATTATCAATAGTGGCTCAGCTGGTAGCACTGCTGCCTCACAGTGCCAGAGACCAGGGAGCGATCCTGCCCTCGACTGAGGTCTGCATGTGGAGTTTGCACGTTCCCTCCGTGACCCCACAAAGACGTGCACGCTTGTGGGTTCATTGGCCTTGTATATGGAGCAGATGCAAAAGTGGGACAACAACACAGAAGTAGTGTGAAGGGCGGATCGCTGGTCAGCGTGGACTCGGCGGGCCGAAGGGCCTGTTTCCAAGTTATATCTTTCAATAAATCAAACAAAAAAAAATCCCATGTCTTTGTCAGCTGTCTCCTGCATTCAGTCTGAAGAAGGGTCTCGAACCGAAACGTCACCCACTCCATATCTCCAGAGAACGCTGCCCTTCCCGCTAAGTTACGCCCAGCATTTTGTGTCTATCGTCTATTTATACCATCCCACCCCCCCCCCCCCCCCCTCCTCCTAAAAGTGACTCGGGACTAGGGTTGCCAACTGTCTCGTATTAGCCGGGACATCCCGTATTTTGGGCTAAATTAGTTTGTCCCGTAGAGGACCGCCCTTGTCCCCGTATTAGTAGGGTTGCCAACTTCCTCATTCCCAAATAAGGGACAAAGGGTGACGTCACTGCCCCCGCGCCCCGCGTGAACTTGCCCAGGCAGCGGCCGCGTGCTCCTGCTCACCAATGGCAGGAGCACGTGGCCGCTGGCTGGGTGAGGTCAAGCGGGGCGCGGGGGTGGTGACGTCACCCTTTGTCCCGTATTTGGGAGTGAGGAGGTTGGCAACCCTATGAGTAGGGACTAAGGACATCCAGTGAAGTGAGCGTGTGGCTGGGGGTTTGGTGAAGTGATTTGGGTGCCTTCCTTTAACTTTATGTGGCCGTTATTCAGAAGGTCCTCAATTAAGCACCATTGTCGCAGGCTAACTTTGGAGACAAACTCAGTCAATTCTCTCGTTTTTCCTCGTACACCCAGTCAGTGCATGAGTGAAACGTTTCAAAGTTAGCTGAACTGGCAAAGCAGGAAATGAGTAATAGGGCTATTTCATATCCATAATTATGAAGGACATCATTAATAAATCAATGTTTTGCTGCATTCCAATGTAAAAAATACTTGCGACTGTTATTTAACTGATAAATACTATTATATGCTAATGAAATATCAATAAATATAATATATTACCAAGATCCCGAGTGTCATTATTCTGTAAGGTGGCATCTGTCCTGGCATGCCCAATCTTTCAAAAGGGGGAGAAGACGTGACCATATTGGATGTCTATTCCAGTGCTTCTTAAACTGGTGAATGGTTCATCCAAGGGTGAATGAAATTATTTTGGGGTGAATGAAACAAGAAGGCTGAATGAAGGGTGAATGACTTTATATATATATAAAATTACACACAAGGGAGAATAAGACGAAAATTACCAAAAAACATAAAAAAATTTAGTTGAGGGCGAATGAAATTTTGTGATAAAGACTCAAGAGTGAATGACACTGAAATAGTTGAAGAAGCACTGGTCTATACTACACTTTCCAAGCCAACAACAATGAGCATTCAAACTTCAAAGTGAATACTGACCGCACGAATGGCGGCACGGTGGCGCAGCGGTGGAGTTGCCGCCTCACAGTGCCAGAGACCCGGGTTCAATCCTGACTGCGGGTGCTGTCTGTACGGCGTTTGCACGTTCACCCCTCGTGACCCGCGTGGGTTTTCTCCAAGATCTCCAGTTTCCTCCCACACTCCAAAGGCGTACAGAATCTGTACGTCAATTGGCTTGGTGTAAATGTAAAATTGTCCCTAGTGTATGTATAAGGTAATGTCAATGTGCGGGGGTTGGTGCAGACTCGTTGGGCCGAAGGGCCTATTTCCGCGCTGTATCTCTAAACTAAACTATGAGCATATAGAAACAGGAAATAGGTGCAAGAGGAGGCCATTTGGCCCTTCGAGCCAGCACTGCCATTCATTGTGATCATGGCTGATCATTCACAATCAGTAACCCATGCCTGCCTTCTCCCCATATCCCTTGATTCCACTAGCCTCTAGAGCTCTATCTAACTCTTTTACATTCATCCAGTGAATTGACCTTCACTGCCTTCTGTGGCAGAGAATTGGACATGAACTTTGATGTGAATACCTCCGTCCACACCAATAGACTTAAAAACCCAAATTGCACCTCTACCCTTCCTCTCTGTCTCAAGAAAATATGAAAGCATGTAAAATGAAAACCATGATGATCGTTCCCCATTCCCACCTTGGTTTGTTCGTTCGTCCAAGTGCGAGTGAGTGAAAAGTTCACCGGAGGAGCGGCTGGTTATCTGCAGGTCTACGTGATTGAAATCACACACGTTCCCTTCACAGCCAGGCTGCTCCACAGTGGAGATCACAACCGCGCCCAGCACGGACAACCCACGGTCAAATCTAAAGCAAGCACAGGTTTAGATGCATGCATTCACCGAGACTGATAACATCTGGAACCCGACCTAAACAGAGAAAAAAAAATCCCTCTGAAACTTCGGCCAAAAAAACATTTCTGATACTTCCTGGAATCAGTCGCAGAAACAATTTGAGTTATAGAATTGTTAAAATACACATTTCCACCTAGCTTATCCTCGATGTCTTTCTGGGAAAGTTAGGCATGTTTCCCAGCGTTATTTCCCTGTGATTTATTTTTGTAGAACTGAATAGTAGGATAGATAAAGGAGCAACCGAGTACTATCCAGTTTAGTTTAGTTTAGTTTATAGTTTAGTTTAGAGATCAGGGAGGAAACAGGCCCTTCGGCCCACTGAGTCCGCGCCGACCAGCGATCCCCACACTGTCCTACACACTATCCTACACAAACTGGGGACAATTTACAATTTTTACCGAAGACAATTAACCTACAAACCTGCACGTCTTTGGAGTGTGGGAGGAAACTGGTGCACCCGGAAGAAACCCACGCGGTCAAGCGGAGAACGTACAAGTTCCGTACAGACAGCGCCCGTGGTTAGGATCGAACCCGCGTCTCCGGCGCTGTGAGGCAGCAATTCTATCGCTGCGCCTTCGTGTCGCTCTAGTTCACCAGTTCCTAGTTTTCATTAAGCATTGTCAGAGGCTAAGTCTAGTTTTAACAACATTTCCCAACACACACTCAAGAGTCAGTTTGGCAAATAGAGGTTCTTAACAGTCTTGACATTATTCAAAGCTACCAGTCACACCGATCCAACAGGTAGATACACAATTTTGGAGTAACTCAGCGGGCAGGCAGCATCTCTGGAGAGAAGGAATGGGTGACGTTTCGGGGAGGGGGCGGGACAAAGATAGGATGTAGTCTGAGACAGGAAGACTGGTGGGAGAACTGGGAAGGGGGAGGGGATAGAGAGGGGAAGCAGGGACTATCTGAAGTTCGAGAAGTCAATGTTGATACCCACACCGATCCATCATGTTGATTGAGTCCAGGAACCAGGTAACAGTTAGTTAGAACATCAACGTGGCACAGTGGCACGTCTGGTAGAGCTGCTGCCTCACAGCGCCAGACACCCAGGTTCAATCGTGACCTTACGTGTTGTATGTGTGTGGTGTTGGTACATTCTCCCTGTGACCACGTGGGTTTCCTCCAGGTGCTCCAGTTTCCTCACACGTCCCAAAGACATGTGGGTTTGTAGGTTAATTGGGCTCTGTAAATTGCCCTTAGTGTGTAGTTCCTAAATTTGTAAGTCACAAGAGCAGAATCAGGCCATTCGGCCCATTGAGTTTATAGATCAACCTATTGCTAAACTTATTGAGGCTGTAGACCAACCGGCCCAAAGATCATCCTATTCAATCATGGTTGATCCATCTTTCCCTCTCAACACCATTCTCCAGCCTCCTCCCCATAACCCTTGGCACCATTATTAATCAAGTATCTGTCAATCTCTATCTTAAAAATACCCAGTAGAGTTGCTGCCTCACAGCGCCAGAGACGCGAGTTCGATCCTGACTATGGGTGCTGTCTGTATGGAGTTTGTACACGTGTATGGATCACGTGTGTTGTCTCTGGGTGCTCCGGTTTCCTCCCACACTCCAAAGATGTACAGGTTTGTAGTTTAATTGGCTTCGGTAAAAAAATTGTCCTTAGTGCGGAGGATAGTGCTTGTGTACGGGATGATCGCTGGTTTGCATGGGCTTGGTGGGCCGAATGGCCTGTTTCCACACTGCTTCTCTAAAGTAAACTAAAAGTTAATGTGATGTCTTAGGTTTTCAGATTCAACAAGACATAACAAGAGTCCGAAGACTCGAACATCTTCAACCTGAAACGTCACCTATCCATGTTCTTCAAAGATACAGAAGATAGACACAAAATGCTGGAGTAACTCAGTGGAACAGACAGCATGTCTGGAGAGAAGGAATGGGTGACGTTTCGGGTCTAGACCCTTCTTCAGACACCAACCCGAAACGTCACTCCTTCTCTCCAGAGATGCTGCCTGTCCCGTTACTCCAGCTTTTGGTGTCTATCTTCGGTTTAAACCAGCATCTGCAGTTCCTTCCTGTACACTTTCCAAGTATGGTAGGACCTTCATTGTATCTAGATGCTAAATATAAGCCACAGTTTCCACAAGTCTTGAAGCCTATGACCAACCCGCCTGCTTCGCAGTTGGTAGCCATAATATTTATTGAGCTACTTGGCTCCAGTTCGGCTGTGGTGACGTGGGTATGTTGTGGGTTTATTGCTGTGGCTACCCACAAAGGCCACATGGTTAACCAGGGTGGAAGCTTCAAGGTGGGAGATCCATGGAGGGCTAGATTTCCTCAGGAAAGTGGTGGGAAACATAAGTTCTAGGAGCAGAAATAGGCCATCCGGCCCATCGCGTCTACTCCACCATTCAATCGTGGCTGGTCTATCTTTCCCTCTCAACCCCATTCTCCTGCCTTCTCCCCATAACCCCTGACACCTATACTGATCAAGAATCTATCTATCTCTGCCTTAAATATATCCATTGATTTGGCCTCCACAGCCTTCTGTGGCAATGAATTCCACAGATTCACCACCCTCTCGCTAAAGAAACTCCTCCTCATCTGCTGTCTTTGGAGTGTGGGAGGAAAGCAAATATCTCGGAGAAAACCCAGGCAGGTCACGGGGAGAACGTACAAATTCCGTACAGACGGCACCCGTGGTCAGGATCGAACCTGGGTCTCTGACATTGTAAAGCAGCAACTCTACCGCTGCGCCACCGTGCCGCCCGTAACCTTTGATGCCCTGACTAATCAAGAACCTATCATTCTCCACTTTAAAAGCACCCAATCACTTGGCCTCCACCGCCATCTGTGGCAATGAATTCCACAGATTCACCACCCACTGACTAAAGAAATCCCTCCTCAGCTGCTTTCTAATGGTACCTCCTTTTATTCTGAGGTTATGCCCTTTCATCCTAGTTTCCAATGAGTAAATCTATATATTTGTTTAGAAGCTATGTATGACCGCAACTACTGCCTCACAGCGCCAGAGACCCGGGTTCGATCCTGACTACGGGTGCTGTCTGTACGGAGTTTGTACGTTCTCCCAGTGACCTGCCTGGGTTTTCTCTGAGATCTTCGGCTTCCTCCCACACTCCAAAGGCATACAAGTTTGTAGGATAATAGGCTCGATATAATTGCAATTTGTCCCTAATGTGTGTAGCATAGTGTTAGTGTGCAGACTTCACTGCTGGTCAGCACGGACTCGGTGGGCCAAAGGGCCTGTTTCCATGCTGTGTCTCTAAACTAAACCAAACTAAACTCAAATCATTGTTATGCTTAATTGATCGAAAGTTGAAAATGAGCCCTTCGGCCCACCGCGTTCACGCCTACCATTGATCACCCATTCACACCAGTTCTACATTATCCAACTTTCACATCCACTCCCTGCACACCAGTGGCAATTTACAGAGGCCAATTAACCTGCAATTCCCATGGCTTTTTTCCCCCACAGATGCTGCCTGACCTACTGAGTGTTTCCAGCTTTTTTCCGGTTTTAGTTTGCATCCATGATCCCAGTCCTTTGCAAGGAGCAAGGCTGAAGAAGGATCACGACTTGAAAGGTCATCTGTCCGTTCCCTCCTCAAACAGACGCTGCCTGGCCCGCTGAGTTCCTCCAGCACTTTTGTGTTTTTACTCAAGATTCCAGCATCTGCAGTTCCTTGTGCCTCCAATGAAGAAACAAGAGTGTTTTATTATCATATGTCCTAAAACAGACCAATGATATTCTAACTTGCAGCAGCAGCACAACTGGTTTGGAAACAGTGCTCAGTAGTGAATATAATAAACAAAAACAAAAAAATTCAATAAATAAAAAGAGCCCAATGTAGTGCAAAAACAAAAGTCCCGAGTGCAACCCAAGGGACTGGTAGCTTGGACTTTAGTTGGAGTTCATAATGTTCAATAGCCTGATGGGTTCATAAGTCATCGGAACTGAATTAGGCCATTTGGCCCGTCGAATCTATTCCACCATTCCATCGTGGCTGATCCATCTTTCCCTCTCAACCCGATTCTCCTGCCTTCTCCCCATAACCCCGGACAATCTGACTTGAATGTTGGAAAGAAGCTGTTCCTGAACCTGGACGTTACAGTTTTCAGGCTCCTGTACCTTCTTCCCGATGGCAGGGGTGAAATGAGAGCGTGGCCAGGGTGGTGTGGGTCTCTGATGATGCTGGCGGCCTTTTTGAGGCAGCGACTCCTGTAGATCTTTTCGATGGTGGGGAGGTCAGTGCCCGTGATGGACCGGGCAGTGTCCACAACTTTTAGTAATGTCCTTTGCTCCTGGTTTCTACTTGCTCTGACGAAACCCGTCGCAATCTGCTAGCAATTAAATAGGCAGTAACGGAAGAAGGTAAACAAGATGCTTCAAGGATGTAACTTTGTTAAGGTCAGTCTGGCATTCCATGCCCCCAAGCAAGCTGATTCCAGAAACGCAACACAAATGTTTTGCAGTTGCTGAAGCATATGGAAAATATTCACTGACAGAGATTAAGACATAAGGAATCTGGGCAAGATTTTAGGAAAAATAACAATTGCAATTGAAGTTTACTTTAGTTTAGTTGAGTTTAGTTTAATTTAGCTTAGTTTAGAGATTCAGTATGGAAACGGGCCCTTCAGCCCACCGAGTCCATGTCCGACCAACTGATCCCCGCAAACTAACACTATCCTACACACGAGGGACAATTTATAATTTTTACTGAAATCAATTAACCTACAAACATGTACGTCTTTGGAGTGTGGGAGGAAACCGGAGCACCCGGGGAAAACCCACGCGGTCACGGGGAGAACGTATAAACTCCGTACGGACAGCACCCATGGTCAGGATCGAACCCGGGTCTCTGGTGCTGTAAGGCAGCAACTCTACCGCTGCACCACCGTGCCACACCCCCCCCCCATGTCTCAGTGATGTCCTCCACTGAGAAAAACAGACCCACAATATGAGGACCATGCGTTGAGTGTATGGAACAAGCTGCCGGAGGAGGTGGTTGAGGCAGGGACTATCGCAACGTTCAAGAATCATTTAGACAGGTACATGGATAGGACAGGTTTAGAGGGACATGGGCCAAAAGCAGGCAGGTGGGACGAGTGTAAATGAGACTGAAGAAGGTTGTCGACTCGAAACGTCACCTATTCTTTTTCTCCAGAGATGTCGCCTGGGCCGCTGAGTTATATTGTTCATGTCTCTACAAGGTCAACTCTCAGCTTCCTAAACTTGGGGGGGAAATACGTCCCAGCCTGTCCGGTGTCTCCTCGCAACTTAAGCCTGACGGTCCTCGTAGTCTGAAGAAGGCTAGCAGTCTGAAGAATCGTCTCGATCCGAAACGTCACCGATGTTGCCTGACCCGCTGAGTTACTCCAGCATTTTGTGTCTATCTGTCTATCTTCAGAGTAGATTGGACATGATGGTCGGTGAGGGCAAGGTGGGCCGAAGGGCCTGATTCCACTTTGTGTGACTCCGTGACTCTACGACAACAATTTAAATGACCAGTCACTGCAATAGCACGAAGGACAGTGCAATCAAAACTCCCCTTGGCAATGACTCCCACATCCTGAAACCAATAAAACGCAAGTTAATGATGCAAAGAGTCATTCAAAATAGTTCTGGAAGTCAATTTCCGGAAATAAGTTAAATGTGTCCACCTAAATAGCACATTTAATTTGCATCTCTGACTGTACTCAATCAAAGTTCGTCTCGGCACAATGGTTTGCATTGTGAATACATTGTGCCTTTAACTGTGTTCTGAGTTTAAGATAAAAATTCCTCAGCAAATTCGGAATCGAGCCTGAATCAAAACATTCACCTCATTGCGTGGGACGGTGATATTTATCCCATGTGTTACTCCAGCAGCATAAATGTTTCCATTCAGGCTGAGAGAGTGGAATGTGGAGAATTTCACGCGGAGAAATGCAGAGTTGGAGTCAACAGGCTGGCAGGAGACGTTTGACCGTTTAGTGAGAGAAGGAGGGAAAGGGAAAGGTACAACATGCAAACAGCAAAGGAAAAACACAACGTGCTGGAGGAACTCGGAGGACCAGGCAGCATCTGTGGAGGGAATGGACAGGCGATGTCTCGGGTCGGGACCTTTCGAGTCATGGAGTCATACAGCATGGAAGCAGGCCCTTCAGCCCACCCTGTCCATGCCGACCCACATGCCCCATCTACACTGGTCCCATCTTGCGTTCCCGTGTGTTGGACGGGACCAGTCATGCAATCAGTCAGGAGTGTGAAGAAGGGTCTCGACCCGAGACATCATCCATGCCTTCTATCCAGAGATGCTGCCTGTCTATCTGCAGTGTAGACCAGCAGCTGAAGTTCCCTCCTACACATACTTTCTACACGGTGGCACAGCGGTAGAGTTGCTGCCTTACAGCGCTGGCAGCACCGGAGACCCGATTTCGATTCTGACCACGGGTGCTGTCTGTACGGAGTTTGTGCGTTCTCCCCGTGACCTGTGTGGGTTTTCTCAGAGATCTTCGGTTTCCTCCCACACCTACAGGTTTGCAGGCCGATTAGCTTGGTGTAAATGTAAATTGTTCCTAGCGTGTGCAGGGTAGTGTTAGTGTGCGGGGATTGCTGGTTGGCCCGGTCTCAGTGGGCCGAAGGGCCTGTTTCCGCGCTGTATCTCTAAACTAAACTAAACAAAACTGAACTGCCTTCACTGTAAAAGAACTTCCCCTAACCAACTTGCCCTGGCATGTCGAATCTCTAGACTTCTGAGAAAGCAAAGGTGTTGGCACGCCGTCTATAAACTCAATCCCATTGATTCCTTCACACACTCAGTCGGGCACTGAATCCAACGGAAAGACCTTCACCCGTCTGCGGCCAGTTGAGGTCTTGCCCAAATTCTTGTGCTTGACCTCCATTGACTATCTCTCCTTACAGCGCTTGCAGCGCCGGAGTCCCGGGTTCGATCCCGACCATGGGTGCTGTCTGTACAGAGTTTGTACGTTCTCCACATGACCTGGGTGGGTTTTCTCCTAGATCTTCGGTTTCCTGCCACACTCCAAAGACGTGCAGGTTTGCAGGTCGATCGGCTTGGTGTAAATTGTAAAATGCCTGAACACAGCCTGGTCGAGTAGTGGCAGTGAAGTCCACGAGGCGTTTGTGGCCTGTGGAAGCGGCAAGGTTTCATGACTGTTGCTGTTGTTATCATGGCGCCTTTCAATGCATCTCAATATAAAATAATAAATCCACAAACAATAAACTTAGTTCACAAAAATATCATGAAACCGATACAAAATAATGGTGCACCAGTAAAAAAGTGGAGACAAAGGAGTCATGTGTAGGAAGGAACTGCAGATGCTGATTTGTACCAAAGGTAGACACAAAAAGCTGGAGTAACTCAGCAGGTCCGACAACATCTCTGGAGAGAAGGAATGGGTGACGTTTCGGGTCGAGACCCTTCTTCAGATTGAGAGTCAGGGGAAAGGGAGACACAGAAATATGGATGGGCAAGGTGTGAAAACGAGACATCAAAGGGGACATTGATCAAGGAAAATGTAGAATAGATCATTGTTAGCTAAGGGAAGGTGACAACGAAGCAAACAAAGATAACATTTAATCAGGAGGACTCCATTGATCTCTCGTTTTCATACCTTACCCTTCCATATCTGTGTCTCCCTCTCCCCTGACTCTCAGTCTAATGAAGGGGCTCGACCCAAAACGTCACCCATTCCTTCTCTCCAGAGATGCTGCCTGTCCCGCTGAGTTACTCCAGCATTTTGTGTCTATCTTCGGTGTAAACCAACATTTGCAGTTCTTTCCTACACAGACTTAGAACATATTAGAGTCATAGAGTCTTGCAGCACGGAAACAGGACCTTCGGCCCAACTTGTCCATGCCAGCCAAGATGCCCCATCGATGCCAGTCTCACTGCCTGTGATTGGGCCATATCCCTCTAAAGCTGTCTATATTCCCTCTGGGAATTAATTACCAGAGTGTTGGGTTTTATATCAAATATGTAGGTTTTACTAGTTGGAAACCAGGACCAGAGGGCACAGCCTCAGAATAAAAGGACGGATCTTTAGTAAGAAGATGAGGAGGAATTTCTTTAGTCAGAGGGTGGTGAATCTGTGGAATTCATTGCCACAGACGGGTGTGGAGGCCAAGTCAGCGGGTATATTTAAGGCAGAGAGAGATAGATTCTTGTTTAGTACAGGTGTCAGGGGTTATGGGGAGAAGGCAGGAGTATGGGGTTGAGAGGGAAAGATAGATCAGCCATGATGGAATGAAGATTCGATGGGCTGAATGGCCTAATCCTGCTCCTATGACATGAAATTATAAACCTTTCCTATCCATGCACCTGTTCAAATATCTTTTAAATGTTGTTTTAGTACCTACCTCAACTACAGTGCCCTCCATAATGTTTGGGACAAAGACCCATCATTTATTTATTTGCCTCTGTACTCCACGATTTGAGATTTGTAATAGAAATAAATCACATGTGGTTAAAGTGCACATTGTCAGATTTTAATAAAGGCCATTTTTATACATTTTGGTTTCACCATGTAGAAATTACAGCTGTGTTATACATAGTCCCCCCATTTCAGGGCACCAGAATGTTTGGGGCACAGCAATGTCATGTAAATGAAAGTAGTCATGTTTAGTGTTTTGTTGCATACCCTTTGCATGCAATGACTGCTTGAAGTCTGTGATTCATGGACATCACCAGTTGCTGGGTGTCTTCTCTGGTGATGCTCTGCCAGGCCTGTATTGCAGCCATCTTTAGCTTGTTTTGGGGGCTAAGTCCCCTTCAGTTTTCTCTTCAGCATATAAAAGGCATGCTCAATTGGGTTCAGATCGGGTGATTGACTTGGCCACTCAAGAATTGATCATTTTTTAGCTTTGAAAACTCCTTTGTTGCTTTAGCAGTATGTTTGGGATCATTGTCTTGCTGTAAAATGAACCGCCAGCCAATGAGTTTTGAGGCATTTGTTTGATGTGTCTAAACACTTCAGAATTCACTATGCTATTACCATCAGCAGTTGTATCATCAATGAAGATAAGTGAGCCAGTACCTTCAGCAGCAATACATGCCCAGGCCATAACACCCCCACCACCGTGTTTCACAGTTGAGGTGGTATGCTTTGGATCTTGGGCAGTTCCTTCTCCTCCATACTTTGCTCTTGCCATCACTCTGATATAAGTTAATCTTCATCTCATCTGTCCACAAGACCTTTTTTCCAGAACGGTGGTTGCTCTTTTAAGTACTTCTTGGCAAACTGTAACCTGGCCATCCTATTTTTGCGGCTAACCAGTGGTTTGTATCTTGCAGTGTAGCCTCTGTATTAAACTAAACTACAATTGTAACATAGCATTATAATTTTCCCCTCTCATCCTAAATCTATGTTAAGAAACAAGCTGAAATGTACTTTAACCTTGGAGCTGTTATCCCCCAAAGACTGAAGAAGTTAAAAGCTAGTAGCTTTTTATTAATCATTTTCACCATGTTTTTGTTGGACGCTATCAGACGTTATTCAACGAGATCAACACGTTCTTAACACATGCTGAAACACTCACAAACATTAACATCCACCACCACCTGAGAGCTTGTTGACACACTTTGTTCAACACAAAGTTCAGACGTTCATGTCCTCAAGACATTGGAGCAGAATGAGGCCATTCGGCCCATTGAGTGTACCTAGGGTTGCCAACTTCTTCACTCCCAAATACGGGACTAGGTAAAATCACCGCCACGTGCCCCACGTAACCTCACCCAGCCAGCGGCCACGTGCTCCCGCTCCACCAATGGCATCCCGCCCCCTCCCCTGACATCAGTCTGAAGAAGGGTCTCGACCCGAAAAGTCACCCATTCCTTCTCTCCAGAGATGCTGCCTGACCCGCTGAGTTACTCCAGCATTTTGTGTCTACCTTCGATTTAAACCAGCATCTGCAGTTTTTTTTCCTACACATAATGGAATCACATATGAATTATGGCCAAATTATACAAGTGTGAATTAATAGCATTAACCAACAGATATAATTTTGAGGGGCCTATACGCTGAATGAATGAATGAATGAATGAATGAATGAATGAATGAATGAATGAATGAATGAATGATCACTTTATTGCCACATGTGACAAGTCACGGTGAAATTCTTCGCTTGCTGACCCAAGGTATACAAACAGTCGCCACATAAAGGGCGCTTACAAAGTTAAAAAGTAGGTCCCCCTCTGTTCCCTCTCTGTCCCCCTCTGTTCCCCTCACTCCAGGTCCCCCTCCGTTCTCCCCCTCCTCACAGTACCCACCCCCCCCCCCCCCCACGCCGGGTCCTCCATTGTTCTTCCCTCTCCCTCAAGGCGGTCCTCCCCAACCCCCACTCTGATGATTCTTGGGGGAGGGGGGAGGGGTTATCTGTCGATGAAGAAACCATGATTCCCAGAAAGATGGGGGAACAGCGTGACGTTGTTGGAGAGATGCTTCAGGGCAGCCCGGGTCGCTGCTGGCCGCTGGAATCCAGTGCTAAGTTTCTGGTAATAGATTAGACTTCAACGCACAATACCAAGTTGGACGGATGTGCAGGTAACAAGACTGAAAGTGCAACGAACCAGAAAATGGCTGGAGGCGGAGAAGAAATACCAGCCATGTCTATATTTCGTAAATGAAGAAATGCCCCTGGAAGCCCCTGGGATGGCTGGACTGTCATATGAGGAAAGATTGGAAAGACTAGACTTATATTCACTGGAGTTTAGAAGGATGAGAGGGGATCTTATAGAGACATATAAAATTATAAAAGGACTGGACAAGCTAGATGCAGGAAAAATGTTCCCAATGTTGGGGGAGTCCAGAACCAGGGGCCACACAGTCTTAGAATAAAGGGGAGGCCATTTAAAACTGAGGTAAGAAGGAACTTTTTCACCCAGAGAGTTGTGAATTTGTGGAATTCTCTGCCACAGTGGACAGTGGAGGCCAAATCACTGGATGGATTTAAGAGAGAGTTAGATAGAGCTCTGGGGGCTAGTGGAATCAAGGGATATGGGGAGAAGGCAGGCATGGGTTACTGATTGTGGATGATCAGCCATGATCACAATGAATGGCAGTGCTGGATTGAAAGGCCGAATGGCCTCCTCCTGCACCTATTTTCTATGTTTCTATGTTTCTAAGCCAGGGCTCACTGGCCAAGATGGAACTTGGGGGTAGGATCCGAGGATGTCCTGGTTGGGTTGCTCCTGGGCCTGACCAAGCTGGCCATCCGCGACTCACGGTGCCAGGCGGAAGAGGGCTCTGTCCGAGCCAGCTGCCTACCCCTTTTCTGGGGTTACGTCCGTGCCCGGGTGGTGTTGGAGAGGGACCGCGCGCTGTCCATAGGCACCCTGAGGGATTTCCGGGACCGTTGGGGACCGCGGGGGATTGGACGCATCCTGGATAGGGATTGTAATATAGTTGTATAATAGTTTCATTTGGTATATTTGTTTGTATTTTATTCTGGTGGTGAGTTCTGTTTTGTTTCATTGCATTGTGAATATTGTTTTTAAATAATTGAATACGTTTTTTGATAAAATTAAAAAAAAGAAAGATGGAACTTGGCTCTGTGGGGCTGTTTGGGATGGGTCTCGCTGGATGGGTGCAACAGGATGGTTTCTTAGCTGGCACCAGGCCTGAACCCACAAGCATCAATCAGACTCGAACTTCACTCCTTGGAGCGCGGGAGGCCGAGGGGTGATCTTCATAAATGATAGGAGCAGAGTTAGGACATTCGGCCCATCTATGTCTACTCAACCATTCAATCATGGCTGATCCATCTCTAACTCACAACCCCATTCTCCTGCCTTCGCCCCATTACCTCCAACACCCTTACCTACAAAATCCATCTCTCTCTGCCTTAAAAATATCTACTGACTTGGCCTCCACAGCCGTCTGTGGCAAAGAATTCCATAGATTCACCACCCTCTGACTGAAGAAATTCCTTTTCGTCTCCATTTTATAGGAAGGTCCTTTTATTCTGAGGCTGTGCCCTCTGATCCTAGACTCTCCCACTAGTAGAAACAAAACTAGTGGAATGACAGTGTACACTCAATGGGCCAAATGGCCTCATCCGCTCCAATGTCTCATGAACATGAACATGAACATCTTATTGGAGAAGGTCTTAGATTCTGGCTCAGAGGGGTAACACTGACTTGGGGAAGGTTGTCTGCTACTGGATACAACTCATCTGCACGCTCGTTGGCAGAAACGCCCAAATTAATGGAGGAGAAATGGACTCGAGTCTGGAGTTGGGATGGAAAAAATAAAATATTAGCGGGCGTAGTTTTAAGGTGAGAGGGGCAAAGTTTAAAGAAGACGTTCGGGGCAAGTTTTTTTGACATGATTGAATGGCAGAGTCGACTTGATGGGCCGAATGGCCTCATTCTGTCCCTGTGACATTAGTGAAGGATGCCCTCTTGACTCTGTGGTGTTGGACCCAGCCTTCTGCTGAATCCATGAGGAAGGGTAAGGGTACAAGAGGGCCGATGAACCCAGGAACCAGAGGTAGTCGGGACCAGGCTTCCCCGTGTGTGGACAACATCGCCATCTTCTGCTCACACCCACTCTCAACCCTCGGATCGGTGTACATCGGTGGCCAGTTTGTACCAGCTTCACGGGCCTGAAGCAATGGTAGCATGAGTGATTTCATTTAGTTTCGTTTAGTTTAGAGATACAGGGTGGAAACAGCTCCCCCCCCCCGTTCCCCGGCCTACTGTCCCTTATCTTGTATCTTACACACCGTAAATGGATTGATTGCAATCGTGCATTGGCTTTCCATTGACTGGTTAGCACGCAACAAAAAGCTTTTCACTGTACCTCGGTGCACGTGACAAGAAACTAAACTGAAACTGAACTGAGTCCGCACCGACCAGCGAACACCGCACACTAACACGATATGGCCTGTACGGTGGCGCAGCGGTAGAGTTGCTGCCTCACAGCTCCGGAGACCCAGATACGATCCTGACTATGGGTGCTGTCTGAACGGAGTTTGTTCCTTCTCCCCGTGACCTGCGTGGGTTTTCTCCGAGATCTTCGGTTTCCTCCCACACTCCAAAGACGTACAGGTTTGTAGGTTAATTGGCTTGGTGTAAATGTAAAATTGTCCCTAGTGTTGTAGGGTAGTGTTAATGTGCGGGAATCGCAGGTCGGTGCAGATGGTCGGTCTGTTTCTGTGTTGTATCTCTAAACTAAACTAAACTAAACTAAACTATCCTACACACACTAGGGACATTTTTTACATTTATACCAAGCCAATTTACCTACAAACCTGCACGTCTTTGGAATGTGGGAGGAAACCGAAGATCTCGTAGAAAACCCACGCAAGTCACGGGGAGAACGTACAAACTCCGCACAGACAGCACCCGTAGTCGGGATCGAACTGAAGGTATTTTAAATAATTTGAATATCCAGTGAATGTGCATTGGAGAAAGGTGTGCAGATAAACAGCCTTCTTCAATAGACAATAGACAATAGGTGCAGGAGCAGGCCATTCGGCCCTTCGAGCCAGCACCGCCATTCAATGTGATCATGGCTGATCATTCTCAATCAGTACCCCGTTCCTGCCTTCTCCCCATACCCCCTGACTCTGCTATCCTTAAGAGCTCTATCTAGCTCTCTCTTGAATGCATTCAGAGAATTGGCCTCCACGGCCTTCTTCATTCTTAATTTAGATTGATTGTAAGACACAGTATAGAATCAGGCCCTTCGGTCCTCTGAGTCCACGCCAACCATCGATCACCAGCTCGCACTAGTTCTTTGTGATCCCACTTTCCTCATTCACTTCCTACACACTAGGAGGGCAATTTAGAGAGGGCCGATTAACCTACAAACCTGCATGTCGTCGGGATGTGGGAGGAAACCGGAGCACCCGGAGTAAACCCACGCGGTCACAGAGAGAACGTGCAAACTCCACACACACACAGACAGCACCCGAGGTCAGGATCGAACCCCGGTCTCTAGCGCTGTGAGGCAGCAGCTCTACCCGCTGCGCCACTGTCTAACGTGATATGAATTGTAAAGATCATTCAACAGGTTAAGACAGTTGGTAACCAATGACGCATTAGGTTCTGATTCTCAAGGAGACTATCTTGGAGAAATATATTATTTTGTCAAGGCCCACACTTGGCACCATTTGGCATTTAATAGAGACTTATAGAGTGTTTTCCCAAGCTCAAAGGAACATGGGTAAGCAGTGCAGCCATTCTGACTTTACGAATCGGCCCTCCCATGTTGGAGTTTTTAATTATAACAGGTATCTAGCATTAGTTTACACTCAGTTTAAATCCAACTTCAAGAGAAGATATAGAACAAAGGTTGCTACAACTTGGGAGGCAGACATTTACCGCAAGAAATACATTTTTTCCCCCTGATGTTGAAAGATTTTTCTTCCTCTGATCACACCCTCACTTCCAAACCACCAGCACTATATTTATTGGAATGTTGTGCGATCCAGAGGAAATAAACACTTCAGCCACCAAGTCAAAGAACTTTTCCCAGCTGCGCAAACTTGTGAAATAAAACTTGTCAACAGTACGTCATGAAAATTTTGCAAACAACCCCCTGAAGAAAAACTGGGAATAAAATGGTGTAATTTTAGAAACTTGATCTTTCTAGACAACGGCAGCCAAATGGCACTAATGGGTAGCAGGTTTACATTCGTACCACACAACTTGGGAAATTTCACACTCAACTTATGAAGTCACTCGATTCCCAACGAGGGCTGACACAGGTCGTGTGTTATATAAAGATGAGTGTAAGCAGGCTGCTGCTCAGAACAATCTGAAGCAGGTTAACAGGAGGTTGTGGAAGAGAACTCCCAACAAAGTAACAACTGCAAGGTAAATGTCATGTTTATCTTATCGAAGGATCTTATAGAAACATAAAAAATTCTTAAAGGATGCGACAGGCTAGATGCAGGCAAAAATTTTCCTGATGGTGGGGGAGTCCAGAACCAGGGGTCATACAGTGTAAGAATAAGGGGTCGGCCATTTAGGACTGAGATGAGGAAAATCGTTTTTGCCCAGAGAGTTGTGAATCTGTGGAATTCTCTGCCACAGAAGGCAGTGGAGGCCAATTCACTGGATGTTTTCAAGAGAGAGTTAGATTTAGCTCTTAGAGCCAAAGGAATTAAGGGATATGGGAAAAAGCAGGAACGGGGTACTGATTTTAGATAATCAGCCATGATCATGTTGAATGGCGGTGCTGGCTCGAAGGGCCGAATGGCCTACTCCTGCACCTGTTGTCTATGTTTCTATGTTTAAATGATGGTTTCAGTTTAGGTTTGTTATTGTCACCTGTACCGAGAAATTTCTTTAAGTTTATTGCCATGTTTATCAAGATACAGTGAAAAGCTTTTAATTTTGTTTAGCTTGGAGATAGAGCGTGGAAACAGGCCCTTCGGCCCACCGAGTCTGTGCCGACCAGCGATACCTGTACACTAGCACTAGGGACAATTGATATTTTTTACCAAAGCCATTTAACCCACAAACCTGCACGTCTTTGGAGGGTGGGAGGAAACAGGAGCGCCCGTAGAAGACACACACAGGTCATGGGGAGAACGTACAAACTCCGTACAGACAAGACCCGTAGTCAGGATTGAACCTGGGTCTCTGGCGCTGTGAGGCAGCGACTCTACTGCTGCACAACCGTTCAACCCATTTGTAGCATGCTAGCCAGTCCGCGGAAAGCCGACACATGATTACAATCGAGCCGTCCACAGTGTACAGATACAGGATAAAGGGAATTATGTTTAGTACGAGATAAAGCTTATTGCAGTTAAAAAATATGTCTTGCCATTTACTAAATAAAAACAAACACCGCAATGAGAAAGTCAGCTTTAAAAAATAGCTACAGGATAAATAATAACTAAATTATGTAGGAAATAACTAAATGATAGAGTAATAATGAATAACTAAATGATACATTTATAATGTAAATGAGGTTAATGTGATATAATGTGAATGAGATAACTCTCTCAAAAAGTCTTTTGAGAAAGGCCAAATAGTCCCTTTTACGCAATACAACTATTTGTTGATGAAGCGGGTATTAATCCGTCTCAATCTCTGAGACAAATTAATGACACTGGACAGATTTACAGTCCAGACACTGGAGACAGACACAAAATCCTGGAGTAACTCAGCGGGACAGGCAGCATCTCTGGAGAGAAGGAATGGGTGACCTTTCCGGTTGAGACCCTTCTTTAGGCTCGACCCGAAACGCCACCCATTCCTTCCCTCCAGAGATGCTGCCTGCCCCGCTGAGTTACTCCAGCTTTTTGTGTCTATCTTCGGTTTAAACCAGCATCTGCAGATCCTTCGTACACATTACAGTAAACTGGTCTGTCCTCGCTCCATGGTCTGTCCTATCATTATTTATTTAATCTCTTGAATTTTATAGAGTCGTAGTTTTAATGTGCTGTTGATGTAGAAAATAATTCACTCCCCCTCCCATTCCCACACTGACCTTTCTGTCCTGGGTCTCCTCCAATGTCAGAGTGAGGCCCTGCGCAAATTGGAGGAACAGCACCTCATATTTCGCTTGGGCGGCTTACACCCCAGCGGTATGAACATTGACTTCTCTAACTTCAAGTAACCCTTGCTTTCTCTCTCTCTCTCTCCATCCCTCCCCCTTCCCAGTTCTCCGACCAGTCTTACTGTCTCCGACTACATTCTATCTCTGTTTGCTCCGTTGTTACCTTCTCCCAGCTAACAATGATCTATTCTACATTTTCCTTGGAGCTACATTCCCTTTGACCTATTTTCACACCTTACACTTCCTTATCTCTGTATCTCCCTCTCCCCCTGACATCAGTCTGAAGAAGGGTCTCGAAATGTAACATCACCCATTCCTTCTCTCCAGAGATGCTGCCTGTCCCGCTGAGTTACTCCAGCATTTTGTGACTCTGTACAATTTTCCATATATTGCCTGGAATTATTTTAAAATTTGACTTTAGTTAGTTCACATTGGTTGTAATTTGAAAGCAGCTAGTTTGAAAAATCGACCATTGGTGGATTCATTTAACTGGATTTAGGAACTGAATGGTAAATGATTGTATTGTCTCGGCACTTTTAAAAGAAGGGAACAGTTTCTTTATATTAGAAATACAGTCCACACCACCATCAAAGGGAACTACAGGAGTCGCTGCCTCCAAAAGGCAGCTAGCATCATCAGAGACCCACACCACCCTGGCCACGCTCTCATTAGGGTGGCACAGTGGCGCAGCGGTAGAGTTGCTGCCTTACAGTGCCAGAGACCCGGGTCCCAGGTTCCATCCAGTCTACTCCGCCATTCGATCATGGCTAATCTATCTCTCCCTCCCAACCCCATTCTCCTGCCTTCTCCCCATGACCCCTGACGCCCTTACTAATCAAGAATCTGTCAAGAAGTCAGGAGAATGGGGCTGAGAGAGAAAGATAGATCAACCATGATTGAATGGCAGAGTGGAGTTGATGGGCTGAATGGCCTCTAATTTCTGCTCCCAAAACCTATGAACTTTCTGCGTTCTGCAGAGACCGTTTCCTCTGAAACTCCCTGGTCCACTCGCCCCTTCCTACCCAAACCACCCCCTCCCCGGGCACTTTCCCCTGCAACCGCAGGAGAAGCAACACCTGTTCCTTTACCTCACCCCTCGACTCCATCCAAGGACCCAAACAGTCTTTCCAGATGAGGCAGAGGTTCACCTGCACCTCCTCCAACCTCATCCACTGCATCCCCTGGTTCCAGGTGTCAACTTCTCTACAGCACTGGCGAGACCAGGCGCAGGCTCGGCGATCGTTTCGCTGAACGCCTCCGCTCGGTCCGTCTCACCTCCTGATTTTATCCAGCGTCTGCAGTTTTAGACAATAGACAATAGGTGCAGGAGGAAGCCATTCGGCCCTTCGAGCCAGCAACGCCATTCAATGTGATCATGGCTGATCATTCTCAATCAGTACCCCGTTCCTGCCTTCTCCCCATACCCCCTAACTATGCTATCCTTAAGAGCTCTATCCAGCTCTCTCTTGAATGCATTCAGTGAATTGGCCTCCACTGCCTTCTGAGGCAGAGAATTCCACAGATTCACAACTCTCTGACTGAAAACGTCTTTCCTCATCTCAGTTTTCTTTCCTGCCTGTGAACTTGTGGACTGTGTTAACGTTCTTCAACGTATCCATCTCCAAACGAGAGCACTGATGTCCCCTCCTTTTGTTTTCTGCGCAGCGGTGGGGAAGTCGCTGTGGGGATGGAGGTGTTGAGTTCGGTTGGTGGCGGATACCTGGTCGTTTTGTGGCACCTGTGCAGCGTTGCAGCAGCATTCTCCGATGGATCGCCACCACGCCTTCAGACCGCGGCCCCTCTGCGCCGGAGCTTCCCCTTCTTGGCCGTGTGGAACGCACCGTCCGAGCTGTGCGCCAACAAGTTTGGAGTCACCCTGAACCTGCCGTCGTTCCCCATGGTCTCGACCACCCGCCGAAGCCCCTTCCAGCAGGACGTGCGGATATTCTTCAATGGCATGATCGGCCACTACCCGCACTACGACGGGCCGAGCGGCCGGGAGGTGAACGGCGGAGTGCCGCAGCAGGCCGACATGACCAAGCACCTGCTGAAGACCCAGCAGGACGTCGGCCAGCTCATCCCGTCCAACACGTCCAGCGGCCTGGCCGTCATCGACTGGGAGAGCTGGCGGCCGGTCTGGGGTCGGAACTGGCACAGCATGTCCATCTACCAGCGCCAGTCCGTGGAGCTGGTGCAGCAGAGAGACCTCTCCCTCACCTGGCACAATGCCACCGCCATCGCCAAGGCCGAGTTCGAGGAGGCGGCAAAGACCTTCCTGGTCAAGTCTCTGCAGCTCGGCAAGAAGCTGAGGCCCCACCAACTCTGGGGCTACTACCTGTTCCCCAATTGCTACAACAACGTGCACAGGGACCGCAACAGGACCTACACCGGGCGCTGCCCGCAGCGGGCCATCTCACGGAACAACCAGCTCGCCTGGCTGTGGCGGGAGAGCACGGCTCTCTACCCCAGCATCTATCTCCCCAAGGCCATCCAGTCGACAGACAAGGCCAAGCTGTTCGTGCGCAATCAGGTGCAGGAGGCAATGAGGGTGGCCGCGCTCTCCAGAGACGACCACACAATCCCTGTCTACGTCTACACCAGGGCAGTCTACCGCAATGCTTTCAATGAATCCCTCTCTCAGGTGAGCACAGCAAGACCACTTGGGTTCCTCATCGAAAGAGCAAACACAAATACTGTAAGAGCAGGAACAGATCATAAAATCGTAAGGGGTAGGAGCAGAATTAGGCCATTCGGCCCATCAAGCCTACTCCGCCATCCAATCGTGGCTGATCTATCTCTCCCTCCTAACCCCATTCTCCTGCCTTCTCCCCATAACCCCTGACACCTCTGAATAGAAACATAGAAAATAGATGCTGGAGGAGGCCATTTGGCCCTTCGAGCCAGCACCGCCATTCATTGAGGTCATGGCTGATCGTCCACAATCAGTAACCTGTGCCTGCCTTCTCCCCATATCCTTTGATTCCACTAGCCCTTAGAGCTCTATCTAATTCTCTTTTAAATTCATCCAGTGAATTGGCCTCCACTGCCCTCTGTGGCAGAGAATTCTACAAATTCACATCTCTCTGGGTGAAAAGGTTTTTTCTCACCTCAGTTTTAAATGGCCTCCCCTTTATTCTTAGACTGTGTCCCCTGGTTCTGGGCTCCCCAACATTGGGAACATGTTTCCTGCATCTAGCATGTCCAGTCCTTTTATAATTTTATATGCTCGTATACATGGGGCATGTTGGGCAGTGTGGGCAGGTTGGGTCGAAGGGCCTGTTTCCAAACTGTATCACTCTATGACGAGGCACATTCCTGCCCTAGACCCATTCCTTAATTCCCCATTATATTTTAACAAAAACACCAACAAATCTGGAAGTCAGAATTAAAGGACGTTCTTTTGAGAAGGAGATGAGGAGTAATCTCTTTAGTCAGAGGGTGGTGAATCTGTGGAATTCTTTGCCACAGCAGACTGTGGAGACCAAGTCAGTGGATATTTTTAAGGCAGAGATAGATAGATTCTTGATTAGTGCGGGTGTGGGAGGTTATGGGGAGCAGGCAGGAGAATGGGGTTAGGAGGGAGCGAAAGATCGGCCATAATTGAATGGTATAATAGACTTGATGGGCCGAATGGCCTAATTCTACTCCTATGTCTTATGTCCTTATGACCTTATAACCCGGCTCGGGTGGCACAGCGGTAGAGTTGCAGCACGGGTGGCACAGCGGTAGAGTTGCAGCACGGTGGCACAGCGGTAGAGTTGCTGCACGGGTGGCACAGCGGTAGAGTTGCTGCATGGTGGCACAGCGGTAGAGTTGCTGCATGGTGGCACAGCGGTAGAGTTGCTGCACGGTGGAGCAGCGGTAGAGTTGCTGCCTCACTGCGCCAGAGACCTGGGTTCGATCCTGACCTCGGCTGCTATCTGTGCGGAGTTTGTACGTTCTCCCTGTGTCAGCGTGGGTTTCCTCCGGGTGCTCAGGTTTCCTCCCACATCCCAAAGACTTAAGGGTTTGTAGATTAATTGGCTTCGGTAAATTCTGTGAATATATGTTTCCAAATGTTTTCTATCAGTTGTGATAGTTCCTGCCTCAAACTACCACCTCCAGCAGCTCATTCCATACACCTACCACCCTTTGTGTTAAAAAGTTGTCCCTCAGGTTCCTATTAAATCTTTTCCCCCGCACTTTAAACCTATGTCCTCTGGTTCTTGCTTTCGCCAAGTCTGGGTAAAATTCTGCGCGTTCACCCGGTCTATTTCCCTCATGATTTTTCACACGAAGGGTGGTAGGTGTATGGACCAAGCTGCCAGTGGAGGTTGTTGAGGCAGGGACCATCCCAACGTTTAAAAAACAGTTAGACAGCTACATGGATAGGACAGGTTTGGAGGGATATAGACCAAGCGCGGGGCAGGTGGGACTAGTGTAGCTGGGACATGTTATAGAGGTGTAGAAAATCGTGAGAGGAATAGATCGGGTAGACGTACTGAGTCTCTTGCCCAGAGTAGCGGAATAGAGAACCAGATGACATAGGTTTAAGGTGAGAGGGGAAAGGTTTAATAGGAACCTTAAGGGTAACTTTAAACAGAGGGTGGTGAGTGTGTGGAACGAGCTGCCAGAGGAGGTAGTTGAGGCAGGGACTATCAAAATGTCTGAGAAACATTTAGATGAGTACATGGATAGGATAGGTTGAGAGGAACATGGGCCAAACGCAAGCAGGTGGGACTGGTGCAGATGGGGCATGTTTATTGGTCAGCATGGGCAAGTTGTGCCGAAGGGCCTGTGTCCACGCTGTATCACTGTGACTCTAGGACTCTACATCTCTATAATATCACCCCCCATCCTCCTGCGCTCCAAGGAATAGAGTCCAACCTCTCCCTAAAGCTCAGGCCCTCGAGTCCTGGCAACATCCTCGTAAATCTTCTTCTGTGCCCTTTCCAGTTTGGCAACGTTGGTGCTGCCAGTGGGGGCTCGTTGTGTTTGATAAATTTCAGGACGACAGATGTGGGATTAAAAAAATATATATATAAAATGTTGTGGTTCATTCTGTGGCCTGGGTGACTGGTCCCGCCAGGATTGGTATCATAGGAAGCCTTTCTTATGTCTGGGCGGTCAGACGACAGAGGAACTTCTGTTTCCTTTATGTACTTCCAGAATTCCGGGCTACATCCCAAAGAGATGTGGAATACTGCCGCCCAGTGCACATATTGGGATTGGTTTTATTCCTTGGAACTAAGACTGTATTCCTTGGACCGGAAAGGGTACAGAGAAGATTTACGAGGACGTTGCCAGGACTCGAGAGTCTGAGCTATAGTACAGGGAGAGGTTGGGCGGGCTGGGACTCTATTCCTTGGAGTGCAGGAGGATGAGGGGTGATCTTATAGAGGTGTAGAAAATCGTGAGAGGAATAGATCGGGTAGACGTACTGAGTCTCTTGCCCAGAGTAGCGGAATAGAGAACCAGATGACATAGGTTTAAGGTGAGAGGGGAAAGGTTTAATAGGAACCTTAAGGGTAACTTTAAACAGAGGGTGGTGAGTGTGTGGAACGAGCTGCCAGAGGAGGTAGTTGAGGCAGGGACTATCAAAATGTCTGAGAAACATTTAGATGAGTACATGGATAGGATAGGTTGAGAGGAACATGGGCCAAACGCAAGCAGGTGGGACTGGTGCAGATGGGGCATGTTTATTGGTCAGCATGGGCAAGTTGGGCCGAAGGGCCTGTTTCCGTGCTATGACACTACTATGACTATGTTGTGTAGATGTAGCGGGAAGAACCGAAAGCTTCACTTCGATGCAGGTAACTTGAAGATTCCTATAAAGCAAGGACGAGACTATCTTGCCCTTTGATCGGAAATCAGATCAAAGGATCTGACAGAACTCAGATACAATGCAATGCAGGACTCCAAAAACGGGCGTAATTTGGTGTCAAAATAAGAACCTTTCCCTCAATGTCAGCAAGACACAGGAGAAGAACTGGCAATGGCGACTTCAGGAAGCAAAGCGGTACAAAGGCCCCAGTCCCCAGCAGCCCCGCTGAAGTAGAGATGGTTTGAAACTTTAAAGTTTAGTTTAGTTAAGAGATCCAGCATGGAAACATGCCCTTCGGCCCACCGAGTCCAGGCCAACCGATGATCACCTGTACACTATTTCCTATCCTACATACCAGGGACAATTCACAGAATCTAATTAACCTACAAACCTGCACGTCTTTGGAATGTGGGAGGAAACCGGAGCACGTACTAATCAAGAAATCCCTCCATCCCTCCCCCTTCCTAGTTCTACGACCAGTCTGACTGTCCCCATGAGTTAAATTTTACCTTTGTATCCTTCGTATTCATCTTCTCCTAACCAACAATGACCTCTTCTACATTTCCCTTGAGCATCAACATCCCCTTTGATGTCTCATGCTCACACCTTACACTTCCCTATCTCCGGGTCTCCCTCTCCCCTGACACTCAGTCTGAAGAAGGGCCTCAACCCAAAACGTCACCCGTTTTTTCTCTCCGGAGATGTTGCCTGTCCCGCTGAGCTACTCCAGCATTTTGTGTGTCTACCACATGTGTTTTGAGTCGAGTTGAGTAACGCTGAATTTGTTTAGTGCTAGCCTTTCACCTGTTTGTTGGTTCCTCAGGCTGACCTCATCAGTACAATTGGGGAAAGTGCCGCGCTTGGAGCCGCAGGGATCGTGGTTTGGGAAAGCTCGAACACAACGCTAAATAACGTAAGAACATGATATAATGTCACACTGGGTGTCGTTTTATCCAATTCTAATCTTTATCCAAGTTCCAGGCACTCAGCACTCTCTCTCGCCCCCACACATCTCCCTTCACTCTTCCAAGCATGTCCACAACTCTTTAATGAAACGTATGATGAGCGTTTGTTGGCTCTGGGCCTGTACTCGCTGGAGTTTAGATGGCTTCAATGTCGGGAGCCACGACCGCCCCGACGTGGCAAGTTCAACAGCCTGACCGTGGGAGAAGACGGCAGGGGAAGACATTCTGGCCTTCCATCACAGTGAGGAGGTGGCTGGAGGAGACTCACTGTGATGGATGTTTCTTTTGTTTGGTGTTGGTTTATGATTGTATGTGTTATTGCATATTTTTATTGCTTATTTTTATTGGTCTTATTGTTGGACTGCGGGTAATTTTTCATTTCACTGCACATTTATGTATATGTGACAAATAAATTGACTATTGACTATTGACTATTGGGATGAGAGGGACCTCATTGAAACTTAACGGATAATAAAAGGCCTGAATAGAGTGGATGTGGAGAGGATGTTTCCACTAGTGGGAGAGTCTAGGACTAGAGGTCACAGCCTCAGAATTAAAGGACATTCTTTTAGGAAGGTGAGGAGGAATTTCCTTAGTCAGAGGGTGGTGAATCAGTGGAATTCATTGCCACAGGTGGCAGTGGAGGCCAAGTGATTGGGTGTTTTTAAAGTGCAGAATGATAGGTTCTTGATTAGTCAGGGCATCAATGGTTACGGGCGGCACGGTGGCGCAGCGGTAGAGTTGCTGCTCTAGAACGTCAGAGACCCGGGTTCGATCCTGACCACAGGGTGCTGTATGTATGTAGTTTGTACGTTCTCTCCGTGACCTGCGTGGGTTTTCTCCGAGATCTTCGGTTTGTACTCGCTTATCCACCCCACTATGAGGAAAGACTGGATAGACTGGGCTTGTACTCGCTGGAATTTAGAAGACTGAGGGGGGATCTTATAGAAACATATAAAATTCTTAAGGGGTTGGAGAGGCTAGATGCGGGAAGATTGTTCCCGATGTTGGGGGAGTCCAGAACCAGGGGTCACAGCTTAAGGATAAGGGGGAAGTCTTTTAGGACCGAGATGAGAAAACATTTATTCACACAGAGAGTGGTGAGTCTGTGGAATTCTCTGCCACAGAAGGTAGTTGAGGCCAGTTCATTGGTTATATTTAAGAGGGAGTTAGATGTGGCCCTTTTAGCTAAAGGGATCAGGGGGTATGGAGAGAAGGCAGGTACAGGCTACTGAGCTGGATGATCAGCCATGATCATATTGAATGGCGGTGCAGGCTCGAAGGGCCGAATGGCCAACTCCTGCACCTATTTTCTATGTTTCTATGTCTATGTTTCTATGTTTCCTCCCACACTCCAAAGACGTGCAGGTTTGTAGGTTAATTGGTTTGGTATAAATATAAAGTGGCCCGGGAGTGTGTAGTAGGATAGTGTAAATGTGCAGTGATCACCGGTCAACATGGACTCGGTGGGCCGAAGAGCCTGTTTCTGCACTGTATCTCTAAAATAAACAAGCCTAAAGGCAGGAGAATGGGGTTGAAAGGGAAAAATAGATCAGCCATGATTGAATGGCGGAGCAGAATTGATGGGCTGATTAGCCTCCATGGTCAGGATTGAACCCTGGTCTCTGGCACTGTAAGGCAGCATCTACCGCTGCACCACTGTGTCACCCCTAGTTATAGGCAGAGGCTTTAGGACGGGCTTAGGGAGGGTGCTGAGAGCCAGGGAGAGAGAGACAGAGAAACATTGGGGACACGAAAACAAGGATCAAATGGCAGAATGTCTAGGAAAAAATAACTGCAGATGCTGGTTTAAATCGAAGGTAGACACAAAATGCTGGGTCAGTCAGCATCTCTGGAGAGAAGGAACGGGTAACAATAGACAATAGACAATAGGTGCAGGAGGAGGTCATTCGGCCCTACGAGCCAGCACCGCCATTCAATGTGATCATGGCTGATCATTCTCAATCAGTACCCCATTCCTGCCTTCTCCCCATACCCCCTGACTCCGCTATCCTTAAGAGCTCTATCTAGCTCTCTCTTGAATCCATTCAGAGAATTGGCCTCCAATGCCTTCTACAGATTCACAACTCTCTGACTGAAAAAGTTTTTCCTCATCTCAGTTCTAAATGGCCTACCCCTTATTCTTAAACTGTGGCACCTGTTCTGGACTCCCCTAACATTGGGAACATGTTTCCTGCCTCTAACATGTCCAACCCCTTAATAATCTTATACGTTTCGATAAGATCTCCTCTCATCCTTCTAAATTCCAGTGTAATGTTTCGGGTCGAGACCCTTCTTCAGGCACATCGAATCTGCTCTGCCATTTGATCGAAAACAAGGATCAAATGGAAGAATTTCTAGGAAAAAATAACTGCAGATGCTGGTTTAAATCGAAAGTAGACACAAAATGCTGGAGTAACTCAGCGGGTCAGGCAGCATCTCTGGAGAGAAGGAATTGGTGACGTTTCGTGTTGAAGCTCTGCTTCAAACTGAAGAAGGGTCTGGACCCGAAATGTCACCCGTTCCTTCCCTCCAGAGATGCTGCCTGACCCGCTGAGTTACTCCAGCATATTGTGTCTATCTTTGGCCTAGTTCAACTCCTTTGTCTTATGTTCCGATGAATAGATTGCCCTGGGGTTTGTGCGTCTGCGCTCACAGTTCTCCGTTGGTTTTCACAGCACACTTGCAACATGCTGCAGAGTCACGTGGATGAGGTTCTGAATCACTACGTGTTGAACGTGACGCAGGCAGCCAGGCTTTGCAGCCGGGAGTTGTGTCGGAACAAGGGCCGCTGTTTGAGGAGGCGCTGGGACTCTGACGACTACCTGCACCTCAACCCCAACCACTTCAAGATCCGTCGCAAAGCCAGCGGGCGGCTGCAGGTCATCGGCCAAGCGTCACCGGAGGATTTGCTGAAGATGTCGGAGAGATTTACCTGCCAGTGTTACGCTGGGAAAGCCTGCAACTCTCACTGATCCTCTGGCGTGTCCCTCTGGAAACTCGGCGGCACGGTGGCGCAGCGGTGGAGTCGCTGCCTCGCGGCGCCAGAGACCCGGGTTCCATCCTGACCACGGGTGCTGTCCGTACACATGTTCTCCCCGTGACCTGCGTGGGTTTTCTCCGGGTGCTCCGGTTTCCTTCCAACGCTCCAAAAGTTTTTGTAGGTTAATTGGCTTGGCGTAAATGTAAAGTTGTCCCTAGTGTGTGTAGGATAGTGTCAGTGAGCGCGGATCGCTGGTCGGCACGGACTCGGTGGGCTGAAGGGCCTGTTTCCACGCAGTTTCCCTAAACTAAACTCGGTTCAACAGGAAATAAATATTAAACAGGAAGCGCTTTATATATTCAGCAGGTTTACACCAAAGATAGACACAAAACGCTGGAGTAACTCAACTCAGCAGGACAGGCAGTATCTCGGGAGAAAAGGAATGGGTGACGTTTCGGGTCGAGACATTGTTCAGACTGAGGGTCGGGGGGGAAAGGGAAACGAGAGACATAGACGGTGATGTAGAGAGATATAGAACAAATGAATGAAAGATAAGCAAAAAAAGTAATGATGATAAAGGATGTTAGCTGAGGGCTAAGTGAACACTTCCTACACATTCAGCATGTTCCAATTTAGTCCATTGTCACGTGTACCAAGATACAGTGAAAAGATTTTGTTGTGTCGAATGGGCCAAATGGCCTAATTCTAGGCTACTTTGTGGGATTCTCTGCCACAGAAGGCAGTGGAGGCCAATTCACTGGATGAATTTAAAAGAGAGTTGGATAGAGCTCTAGGGGCTAGCGGAATCAAGGGATATGGGGAGAAGGCAGGCACGGGTTATTGATTGTGGATGATCACAATGATTGGCGGTGCTGGCTCGAAGGGCCAAATGGCCTCCTGCTGCACCTATTTTCTATGTTTCTATGTTTACTCCTATCACTTATGATCTTATAATCATCTGAGACCCTTGTTCGGACAGAGAAACAGAAATGCCCAGGAAGGCATACACTACGGAAGAGCCTTTCAACAAGAGGTCATTTGGCAGAAAATGGTACAAACCAAAAATCTATTTTTCTACATGATGGACTGGGATCACATTGAAATGGTCTCCACTGGTTCCAATATGGTTATTTTTAATTACTGTCGTTGTATTGAATGTTGAGGCACTGGTTGTAGAAACACTAACAGACGTTCAGTGTGTAGGAAGGAACTGCAGATGCTGGTTTACATCGAAGAAAGACACAAAACGCTGGAGTAACTACAGCGGGACAGGCAGCATCTCTGGACAGAAGGAATATCTGAAGAAGGGTCTCGACCCGAAACGTCACCCATACCTTCTCTCCAAAATGCTGCCTGTCCCGCTGAGTTACTCCAGCATTTGCTGCCTGTCCCGCTGAGTTACTCCAGCATTTGTGTCCAACATACCTTCAACACTGGGGAAAAGGGTTTTTACATGGTAACGGATGAATGGTGCAGATAGAAGATACTTCTGGTAGTTAGGGAGTCTAGGGTTGGAGAGACTGATACTTAATGCCAACCCTTTTGGGTGGTTAGGCAATATTTCTAGACGTAGCAGTTTGTAGATATTATTTGGAACTTTCTTCCAGAAAGGCCAATTATTAATTGAGCTCCCAGGACACTACACGTGCAGCTCGGTGGCGCAGCGGTAGAGTTGCTGCCTCACAGCGCTAGAGACTGGGGTTTGTTCCTGATTACGGGTGCTGTCTGTATAGAGTTTGTATGTTCTCACTGTGACTGCGTGGGTTTTCTCCGACTGCTGCAGTTTCCTCCCACACACTCTAAAGACATACAGGATTGTAGGCTAATTGGCTTGGTATCATTGTGTGTGTGTAGGATAATGTTAATGTGCATGAATTGCTGGTCGGCACGGACTCGGTGGGCCGAAGGGCCTGTGTCCGCACTGTGTCTCTAAACTAAATCTAAACTAAACTAAATCTGATTTGAAGAAGGACATCCTTGCTACTGACGCAGTGCAGCATAGGTTCACGAGGTTAATGGCGGGACTGTCATATGAGGAAAGATTGGAAAGACTAGGCTTGTATTCACAGGAATTTAGAAGGATGAGAGGGGATCTTATAGAAACGTATAAAATTATAAAAGCACTGGACAATCTAGATGCAGGGAAAATGTTCCCAATGTTGGGGGAGTCCAGAAACAGGGGCCACAGTCTAAGAATAAAGGGGAGGCCATGTAAAACTGAGATGAGAAAAATCTTTTTCAACCAGAGAGTTGTGAATTTGTGGAAATTCTCTGTCACAGAGGGCAGTGGAGGCCAATTCACTGGATGAATTTCAAAGAGAATTAGATACTCTTGGGGCTAGCGGAATCAAGGGGTATGGGGAGAAGGCAGGCACGGGTTACTGATTGTGGATGATCAGCCATGATCACAATGAATGGCAGTGATGCCTCGAAGGGCCAAATGGCCCCCTCCTGCACCTATTTTCTATGTTTCTATGTTAAACCTGCGAAGTGGAGTATATGATGTTAGGTCACAGTCAGAACGCTCTTGATTTCAGCTTGTAGAGAAGCTGCCTCGCAATGCCAGATACCCCGGTTCGATCCTGACGTCGGATGCTGTCTATGCGGTGTTTGCACATTCTTCCTGTGACCACGTGGGGTTCCTCCGGGTGATCTTGTTATCTTCCACATTCCAAAGACATGCAGGTTTGTAGGTTGACACAAAATGCTGGAGTAACTCAGCGGGTCAGGCAGCATCTTGGGAGAGAAGGAATGGGTGAGGATTCGGGTCGAGACCCTTCTTCAGACTGATGTCAAGGCAGGAGGCTGTCTAAACTAAATATAATTTAGTATAAACTAAACTATATTTAGTTTATACTAAACTAAACCTACAGCCTCTTTAATCATCGATCGCACTCTAGTCTGAATTACCATTGTTTCATAGAAACATAGAAAGTAGGTGCAGGAGGAGGCCATTCGGCCCTTCGAGCCAGCACCGCCATTCATTGTGATCATGGCTGATCATCCACAATCAGTAATCTGTGCCCAACTTCTCCCCATATTCCCTAATTCCACTAGCCCCCAGAGCTCTATCTAACTCTCTCTTAAATTCTTCCAGTGACTTGGCCTCCACTGCCCTCCATGACAGAGAATTCCACAAATTCACAACTCTGGGTGAAAAAGTTCCCTCTCACCTCAGTTTTAAATGGCCTCCCCTTTATTCTAAGACTGTGGCCCCTGGTTTCAATCTCATCGGAACAAACAATCTTAAGAAACAATTGGACAGGTACATGGATAGGACAGGTTTGGAGGGATATGGGCCAAATGCTGGCAGGTGGGACTAGTGCAACTGGGACATTGTTGGTCGGTGTGGGCAAATTGGGCCAAAGGGCCTGTTTCCACGCTATATCACTCTATGACTCTATTTACAACATTCCAAAATATTAACTACTTCAATGTCATGAAGGGTTCATTAACTAACTTATTTTTTTATTTATACTTGAAGAATTTTGTATTTCATGGCGTATTTTGCAAATTATATTTTTGTGTATGAATGCAGATTTTTTGAGGGAACAATGTAAAAATTTGCGGCCTATCTTGGACCAAATAAAGAATTTGTCAAATAATGTTCGAGTATGTTTGAGTTATTGTTCCTCATTGGGAAAATACAATGGTAAGTGGCGTCACAGGTAGATAGGGCGGTCAAGAGGGCTTTTGGCACATTGGCCTTCAATAGTCATAGTATTGGGTATAGAGATTGGGAGGTAATGTTGCAGTTATACAAGACATCAGTGAGGACTCATTTAGAGTATTGTGTTCAGTTTTAGTCACCATGTTTTACATGAACGATGTCTAGCTGGAAAGGGTGCAGAGAAGATTTACAAGGATGTTGCCAGGACTCGAGGGCCTGAGCTACAGGGAGAGGTTGAGCAGGCTAGGACTCTATTCCTTGGAGCGCAGGAGGATGAGGGGTGATCTTATATAAGTGTAATTTATTCACAAAATGCTGGAGTAACTCAGCAGGACAGGCAGCATCTCAGGAGAGAAGGAATGGGTGACGTTTCGGGTTGAGACTGAAATACACTTATATAAGTGTAAAAGATCATGAGAGGAATAGATCTGGTAGACGCACAGAGTCTCTTGCTCAGGGTAGAGAAATAGAGAACCAGAGGAGATAGGTTTAAGGTGAGGGAGAATAATTTAATAGGAACCTGAGGGGTAACTTTTTTTACACAGAGGGTGGTGCGTGCATGGAACGAGCTGCCGGAGGAGGTAGTTGAGGCAGGGCCTATCATAACATTGGCTTGGGTAAAAATTGTAAATTGTCCCCAGCATGTGTAGTGTGTGTTAGTGCGCGGGGACCACTGGTCGGCGCGGACTCGGTGGGCCGAGGGGCCTGTTTCCGTGCTGTATCTCCACACTAAAAAAAACGAAACTAACCAAGGCAAAAACTAAATATTTGTAATATGATTTTGCTACCAGATGGTGGCACTATTGTCCACGGCACGTTTGATATAAGCCTGGTGAAATAGTAAGTTTTTAATAAGGGATACCAGGAACTATCGATGATGACTTACAAAGATTGACACAGAGTGCTGGAGTAACTCAGCGGATCAGGCAGCTTCTCTAGAGGACATGGATAGGTGACATTTCTGGCCGGGACCCTTCCACAGACTGATTGTGGTGGGGGGGGGGGGGGGAGGGGGGTGGGGAGAGGGGGGGGAGGTGCCCGAAAGAGACATTTCTTAGCCAGAGGGTGGTGAGTCTGTGGAATTAATGGAGAAGGAGAAACAGATCAGCCATGATTGAATGGTGGAGTAGACTCAATGGGCCGAATGGCCTAATTCTGCTCCTATTACTTTTGAACTTGTGAGATGAGGAGGAATATCTTTAGTCAAGAGAGTGGTGGATCTGTGGAATTCATTGCCACAGAAGGCTGTGGAGGCCAAGTCGATGGGTATTTTTAAAGTGGTGGTTGATAGATATTTCAAAGGTTACAGGGAGAAGGCAGGAGAATGGGGTTGAGAGGGAAAGATGGATCAGCCATGATTGAATGGCGGAGTAGACTTGATGGGTCGAACGGCCTCATTCTGCTCCTATCACTTATGAACTTATGATCTTGTAGCCGCGGACACCTTTATTAATCAACTTCACTTCCGTAACAACTCACTGTGCCTCAGTGTACGTGACAATGAATTAGAGAACATGGAACCTCTGGCAGTGCAGCACTAGAACAGGCCCTATATCTCGAAACTAAAATAAAACTAAACTAAACCAGGCGAATGGGGTTGAGAGGGAGAGAGAGGTCAGCCATGGTTGAATGGCAGAGTAGACTCGATGGGCTGAATGGCCTGATTCTGCTCCTCTCACTCATGAACACACTGTGTCGCTGTGTAAGAAAAAAAAACTGCAGATGCTGGTTTAAAAATCGAAGGTAGACACAAAATGCTGGAGTAACTCGGCGGGACAGGCAGCATCTCTGGAGAGAATGAATGGGTGACGTTTTGGGTCGAGACCCTTCGGGGTCCCCCTAAGCTGGGTCCATGCATGCGATGTCATTGCATAGAAACATACACAATAGGTGCAGGAGGAGGCCATTTGGCCCTTCGAGCCAGCACCGCCATTCAATATGATCACGGCTGATCATCCACAATCAGTACCACGTTCCTGCTTTTTCACCATATCCCTTGATTCCATTAGCCCTAAGAGCTAAATCTAACTCTCTCTTGAAAACACCCAGTGAATTGGCCTCCACTGCTTTCTGAGGCAGAGAATTCCGCAGATTCACAACTCTCTGGGTGAAAAAGTTTTTCCTCATCTCAGCCCTAAATGGCCGACCCCTTATTCTTACACTTTGTGATCCCTGGTTCTGGACTCCCCCAACATCGGGGAGCATTTTTTCTGCATCTCGCCTGTCCATTCTCTTAAGAGTTTTATCTGTTTCTATAAGATCCCCTCTCATCCTTCTAAATTGCAGTGATACCTATCCCCATGTTGCAACACTTGCTTGCTGCCCATTGTTTGCCCGGTGACCTCTGGACCCTGGAGTCAGCCACTGACCTGGTTACTTGCTAACGTGCGGACATTCTCCCCTGGGTGCCTTGTGCTGAACTCGGACATTTTCGCTTCGTCGTGGCAATTTTAGACCGGAAATTCCCATCATCATTTACTCTAGCACAAAAGTAATCCAAGCATGGACTATGCAAAGCGGGTCACGGCACATCTGCACGTCACAGAGTCATCGAGTCACACAGCGTGGAAACAGGCCCATCGGCCCAGCCTGCCCATGACCACCAACATGCCCCATCTACGTGTCGGAACCCTTCTTCAGACCCAACCTTTTCTGACCCGAAACCTCACCTCTTCCTATTTCTCCGGAGATGCTGCCTGACCAGTTGAGTTACTCCAGCACTTCGTATCGATCCGGGGTAAATCGGCACCTGCAGTTCCTTTCTGCACAGCACAGCACTGGAACAGGCCCTTCGGCCCACAATGTCTGTGCCGTACTTGATGCCAAGACCAACTCTTATCTGCCTGCACATAATCCAAGGATTTCCATTCACTGCGAACCCATGTCCCTGTCAAAATGTCTCTGAAACGCCACTATCGTATCTGCCTCCATCTCCGGCAGCCACTGGGTACAATAAACTTGGCCGGCACATCTCCTTCAAACTTTGCCTCTTTCACCTTAAACCTATGCCCTCTACGAAGTGATTTTCCCACCCCTTTCCTTTGGGATCTTGGCTTCACCGTCTTTAGCATTTTTTGCCTTTTTTGTAAACCAGCACCTGCAGTTTCAGTTTAGTTTAGTTTAGTTTAGAGATATAGCATGGTAAAGAGGCCCTACGGCCTACCGAGTCCACACCGACCGGTGATCCCCACACACTAACACTATCCTGCACACACTGGGGACAATTTACACTTACGCCAAAGCCAATTAACCTATAAAACCTGCACGTCTTTGGAGTGTGGGAGGAGACCGGAGATCCCAGAGAAAACCCACGCAGGTCACGGAGAGAGTGTGCAAACTCCACACAGACAGCACCCGTAGTCAGGATCGAACCTGGGTCTCTGGCGCTGTGAGGTAGTGACTCTACCGTTGCGCCACCGTGCTGGTTTTGTTGCCATGCCAGTTCCTTGGTGAAGAGGGAGTGACCGGGGTAAGACTGGCCCTCGATTAAGCCGGTGGGCTTTGACGCTGTTTCTAAAATACACATTTACCCACTGGTTTTAAAACAAAACTCCAAAAAAATTGGCCAAAATTTCTAACCGAGCATGTACTGAGGAATGATTGAAGAACAAAGAACTGGGCACGTCATGGTGGCGCAGCTAGTAGAGTTGCTGTCTCACAGCTCCAGAGACCCAGGATCGATCCTGACTACGGGTGCTGTCTGTACGGAGTTTGTACGTTCTCTCTGTGACCCGCGTGAGTTTTCTCCGAGATCTTCAGTTTCCTCCCACACTCCAAAGACGTACAGGTTTGTATGTTAATTGGCTAGGTATAAATGTAAAATTGTCCCTAGTGTGTGTAGGATGATGTTAAAGTGTGGGGATCGCTGGTCGGTGCAGACTCGGTGGGCCGAACGGCTTGTTTACGCCCTGTATCTCTAAACTAAACTAAACAAGGAGTTTCATTTTACGACATATTTATTTGAAAAAGGCTTCAAACAAGAAAGCCTATTTAGACAAAAAATGGCTAAGAAGTTCTGAAACACAACAGGATGGAGAGTGAACTTCATTATTTGTTTCCCTCTCCTCGGCCTCTCGAAATCCTTGAGAGATTGTCAAGTTAACGCTTAAAATGATAACTGTGGCTCCAGCAAGGCTAGGTTTTAAAACTAGTTCATCATATTTCCAGAATGTGAGTAAATTCTAATAATTTGTTTAGCTCTTGAAATATTCCTGCTGTGATAATGGTCAAACTTCTCATGAACGATAGTTTTCAAATCAGCCAATTCACTGAGTTATAACAAATGAACAGAAGGAAGACAGTCGTAGGAGAATTAGGCCATTGGGCCCATCAAGCCTGCTCCACCATTTATATAAGAAAATAACTGCAGATGCTGGTACAAATCGATTTATTCACAAAATGCTGGAGTAACTCAGCAGGTCAGGCAGCATCTCGGGAGAGAAGGAATGGGTGACGTTTCGGGTCGAGACCCTTCTTCAGACTGATGTCGGGGGTGGGACAAAGGAAGGATATAGGTGGAGACAGGAAGATAGAGGGAGATCTGGGAAGGAGGAGGGGAAGGGAGGGACAGAGGAGCTATCTGAAGTTGGAGAAGTCGACGTTCATACCACCAGGCCGCAAACTGCCCAGGCCATTTAATCAGTTCAGTAGTTCAGTTTGGTTTATTGTCAAGTGTACCCAGGTACTGCGAAAAGCTTTTATTGCGTGCCAAACCAGTCAGCGGAAAAACAATACATGATTACCATCATTACCATTCTTGCTACTGAGGGCATGCAGCGTAGGCTTACTAGGTTAATTCCCGGAATGGCGGGACTATCATATGTTGAAAGACTGGAGCGACTAGGCTTGTATACACTGGAATTTAGAAGGATGACAGGAGATCTTATCGAAACGTATAAGATTATTAAGGGGTTGGACACATTAGAGGCAGGAAACATGTTCCCAATGTTGGGGGAGTCCAGAACAAGGGGCCACAGTTTAAGAATAAGGGGTAGGCCATTTAGAACGGAGATGAGGAAAAACTTTTTCAGTCAGAGAGTTGTGAATCTGTGGAATTCTCTGCCTCAGAAGGCAGTGGAGGCCAATTCTCTGAATGCATTCAAGAGAGAGCTGGATAGAGCTCTTAAGGATATCGGAGTCAGGGGGTATGGGGAGAAGGCAGGAACGGGGTACTGATTGAGAATGATCAGCCATGATCACATTGAATGGCGGGTGCTGGCTCGAAGGGCCGAATGGCCTCCTCCTGCACCTATTGTCTATTGTCTATTGACCCAAAACGTCACCCATTCCTTCTCTCCTGAGATGCTTCCTGACCTGCTGAGTTACTCCAGCATTTTGTGAAATAAATACGTGATTACCATCGATCAATTTACAGTGTGTAGATGTCAGAGGTTGCGGGGAAAAGGCTGGAGAATGGGGTTGGGAGGGAGAGGTCGATCAGCCATGATTGAATGGCAGAGCAAACTCGATAGGCCGAATGGCCTATTTCTGCTGCTATGACTAATGAACACGAGATGTTTTGAAAGCAGCAACCCTATTTTGAGAGCAGTATGAAGTGTTTTGAGTCAGAGTGAGGCAAGTCCTTGCACACCCTGGTTACATTTAAGTATATGTGTGGAGGAGGTTGGTTCAAGCTAACTGCATGACTTAATACTTAAAATTAAAGTGCAAAACCATATTTATCATCACCTTCATCAGAGGCGAGAGGTTGCTTCACAGCTCACAGTGTACAAATGTCTTCCCTTGCCCTGTGATAGAACATAGAACAGGACAGCACAAGGAAGGCCCTTCGGCCCACAATGTCCGTGCCGAACTTGATGCAAAGTTAAACCAATCCCCAGTACCTACACATAGAGCCCAGAACATTGGACTGTACAGCACAAGAGCAGGCCCTTCGGCCCACGATGTCTGTGCCGAACTTGATGCCAAGACCATCTCTTATCTACCTGTGCATAATCTATATTCCACTGGCCCCTGCATATCCATGTGCCTATCCAAAAGGCAGGAACAAGCAGCAACAAAGCAGGAATAAACTGGCACAGCAGCGGCTTGTCGGCGGCGACAACCTCCTGCTCCCTCACTCCATCCCCTCAACCCCTCTTCTTCCCCACCCACATAAAAAAAAATCTGTGGTGTTTAATTAGAATCCAAAATGGATGACTCCACATTCAATGCTGAACTCCATTGTCATCGTTTTCATCACTCCCAATTTGTTAATGCCGTTTCTCAATTTTCTGTTTCTATCTACACTATTTACTGCATGAGGGTGCTGATCTGAAAAGTCACCTATCCATATTCTCTCGAGATGCTTGACTCACTGGGTTACTTCAGCATTTAAAAAAAATCTTTCTTTGGTAAATCAGCATCTGCGGTTGTTATTACACTATTTACTGTGAGCAATGTCATTAAAAGGTTTTACTGGTTTGGGAACTATCCAAGTCTGCAAGAAATTGCAGTGATGTGGGGATATAACCAGTCCGGCACGCAAACCAGGCTTTCCGCCTCTGACTCCATGTGCACTTCACGTAACCTCGGGAAAGCAGCCAACGTAATCAGAGACTTGTCTCACCCTGGTCATTCCTTCTTCTCCCTGCTCTTTATGGGCAGATTCCCATCTGTTATCAGGATTCTGAATAGTCCTTCCATAAGCTAGGGCACTGTCCGAGTCACCTCTACTACTTGAGATGTGACCTCTACTACTTGAGACTGCTTCTCCATCACGTAAAAGGGCCAGTATCCTATGATTCATCGAGAACATATGACGGACATATTCTTCCTTCCTTCAAAGACGTCTGCATAGAAAGAGGTTTGTTGCAAACTGACGACCATTGGCAACAGACGATGGAAGATGCTGAGCGGACAAGACTCCCCGAAGCAATGAGAGATTTGTTTGTTTTGCTGACGATTGCTGAGATCAACTTTAATAAATCCCTTTTCCACTTGCTGTGCCCGTCAGCCGCCCATGTGCAGTAATACCTCCATGTTCCACGTCACAATGGAAACCCAACGGGCAGGAATAGTGGCGCCGCCAGAGAGCCCCTAAGAATGGAGAGAGGAGATAAGGGGGGATGGAGTGGGTGACTGGGGTGAGGGAGGGGAAGGGGGGAGTGGGTGGGGAAGAAGAGGGGTTGAGGGGATGGAGTGAGGGAGGGGAGGGGAGGGTGCTAGACCAATGAAGAAAAGAAAAAAACATTTAAAGAAAAATCGCTATTTTCATTGAATTTTTTTTTTTTTAAAAGGCATTTATTTTAAAGAACAAAGTGCTATTTTTCCCAACATCACAATGGCAACCCAATGAGTTATGGGCCCAACGGGTCCACTTGGTCTAGTCTCCTTTAAACTTTGCCCCTCTCATCTTAAATCAGTGTAGGGCGGGGATGAGAAAGTGGGATCACTTAGAACGGGCGGCACGGTGGCGCAGCGGTAGAGTTGCTGCCTTACAGTGAATGCAGCGCCGGAGACCCGGGTTCGATCCCGACTACCGGCGCTGTCCGTACGGAGTTTGTACGTTCTCCCCGTGACCTGCGTGGGTTTTTCTCCGAGATCTTCGGTTTCCTCCCTCACTCCAAAGGTTAATTGGCTTGGTAAATGTAAAAATTGTCCCTGGTGGGTGCAGGATGGTGTTAATGTGTGGGGATCGTTGGTCCGTGCGGGCCTGGTGTATCTCTAAACTAAACGAATGTGAACGGGTGATCGATGGACAGTCCGGCATAATTACACATGCGGGCTAGCCACGCTTTGGAGCCGCTTCCTATGTACGCCCACCCGGTCTACCGGAGCAGTTTCCTGATCCAAAAGTCCTGTTTCATGCCTTATGTCTAAACTAAACTAAACTAAACTAAACTAAACTAAACTAAACTAAACTAAACTAAACTAAACTAAACTAAACTAAACTAAACTAAACTAAACTAAACTAAACTAAACTAAACTAAACTAAACTAAACTAAACTAAACTAAACGGAACTGCTTTTAGCTTTCAGACTTTAGAGATTCCAGCATCTGCATCTGCATGAACAGGTACATGGATAGGAAAGGTTTATCGTGGTGTGGGCCAAACGTGAGTGGGTGGGACTAGCTTAGATGGGATATCTTTAGGGTTGCCAACTTCCTCACTCCCAAATACGGGACAAAGGGTGACAAATGGCACCTGGGCGGACGCCATTGGTGGAGCGGGAGCACGTGGCCGCTGGCTGGGTGAGGTCACGTGGGGCGCGGGGCGGTGACGTCACCCGTTGTCCCGTATTTGGGAGTGAGAAAGTTGGCAACCCTACTAATATGGGGACAAGGGCGGTCCCGTACGGGACAAACTAATTTAGCCCAAAATGTCCCGGCTAATACGGGACAGTTGGCAACCCTAGATATCTTGGTCGACATGGATGAGTTGGGCTGATGGGCCTGTTTCCGCACTGTATCTCCAAACTAAAGTTGGGCTGAAGGGCCTGTTTCTGCGCTGTTCCTCTAAACGAAAGTTGGGCTGAAGGGCCTGTTTCCGCGCTGTCTGACTCTATGATTCTACCTGCAGTTCCTTGTGTTTCCATTTGTCCGGTAAAGCAAGCTGCTGAAACACTTTTGACTTAACCCCTTCCTCTCCTGGGCTTTAGTAGAAATTGAAACTTAACTAAACTAAACTGAGAAAAACTAAACTAAACTTAACTTAACTAAGCTAAACTGAACAACTTTACTAAACCAAACTAACCTAAACATAACTTAGCTATACTAAATTAAACTAAACAAAACTAAACTTAACATAACTAAACTAATAACTAATTTGGCTTAATAACTTCCTTATGATGAAGACTAATTAATTGACCTTCATGGGTTCATAAGTGATAGGAGCAGAATTAGGCCATTCGGCCCATCAAGTCTACTCTGGCATTCAATCATGGCTGATCTATCTCTCCCTCCTAACCCCATTCTCCTGCCCTCTCTCCATAACCCCTGACGGCAGTTTCAGTTTGCAGCCCCCGTTACGATTTTAAACAGATGATTGGGGAAAGTCTGAAGCAAGTTCTTCCGACTGAAAGGAAGTTTTTTAAAGGAAGGTAGGCCATGTTATCAGCGCACCGTTAAACGGTTCCCGTTTTGTGGAGCAGATGTTTCTGTGGGGGCTTCCCCTCACCAACAGCATTCTCATTTCTTGCAGCGATGGCAGTGTTGTAGTTCCAAGGTAAATCAAAAAGATTTGACATCAGGCAAGCTAACGACTTCAAATCTTTAAGCAATTCTCAGATACAGTGCAAGTGTATAGAGCAGTACACTGAGACAGTGTACACAGATGCCTGTTTGGCGCCATTTTCAAGTCCCAGTTGTTGTAAGTGCAGGAATATGTTCATAGGTTCATAATTTGTAGGAGTAGAATTAGGCCATTCGGCCCATCAAGTCTACTCCGCCATTCAATCATGGCTGATCTGTCTTTCCCTCTTAACCCCCATCCTCCTGCCTTCTCCCTGTAACCTCTGACACCCGTACTAATCAAGAATCTATCAATCTCCACCTTTAAAAAAATCCATTGACTTGGCCTCCACAGCCTCCTGTGGCAATGAATTCCACGTCATAAGTCAGACCCAATATTAAAGCACAACTTCAGGAAGAATCAAAGTGGGCCGAAGAGCTTGTTCCCGTGCTGCACTGTCCTATTTATCTTATTAAGTCACAAGTCAAATCCGAATTTCCAGAAGAATCCTTTGCCCTGTTAAGATAGCACAATTTGCAAACACCCTCATTTTTCACACAGGTATGCACCGACCAGCACCAACTGTTGCAGTGAGAATGAGGGTTCTGTCCTCAATCTGAGTGTTTACTCCAGAAGACAGCGGTGTTTATCATCATTTAAACACAAATCCCTCGTTAGACGTGACAAGAAGTTTAGCAAACTGCTTTCCCCACAGGTTATTGCTCCTGCCTTTGACAGCTCCCCACTGTCACTGATTCTGCATCAACTCTTCTCTGTCCTTGCACATCGGAAGGACTTTGTAAGTTTCTAACTGTATAACATAACAGAGCTTTATTTGTCATTCGGTACCGAAGTACCGAACGAAACTACATAGCAGTCATAGAAAAAAAAACACAAGACACATGACCCCAACACAAACGTCCATCACAGTGACTCCAAACACCCCCTCACTGTGATGGAGGCAACAAAACTTCCACTCTCCTCCCCACGCCCACGGACAGACAGCTCGTCCCCGACTGACCCGCACAGTCCCCGCAAGGGGATGGAAGTCCCCCCGGCCGAATCGCACCGGGCGCCGAAACGTCTCGCGGCCGAGCCGGGCGATGAAAGGCCCCGCGACCAAGCCTTGCGCAGCTAAGTCCCGTGGTCGAGCCGCACCAGCGATGTCAAGTCCCGCAGCCGAGCCGCACCGGGCGATGCAAAGTCCCGCAGCCGAGCCGCACCAGCGATGAAAAGTCCCGTGGTCGAGCCGCACCAGCGATGAAAAGTCCCGTGGTCGAGCCGCACCAGCGATGCAAAGTCCCGTGGTCGAGCCGCACCGGGCGATGTCAAGTCCCGCGGCCGAGCCGCACCGGGCACTGTTAAGTCCAGCGGCCAAGCCGCACCAGCGATGTAAAGTCCCGCGGCCGATCCGCACCGGGCACTGTCAAGTCCAGCGGCCAAGCCGCACCGGGCGATGTAAAGTCCAGCGGCCGAGCCGCACCGGGCGATGTTAGGCCCCGCAGCCGAGCCGCACCCCGCGCCGTGAGGAAGAGAAAAGTTTCCCCCACCCCCCCCCGCCACCCCCACCCCCCCCCCGCCACTCCCCACCCACACCACCACCCCCCACACATACACAACAAAAAAAAAGGAAAAAAGACGAACAGCCGCAGCCGTTAGGCCCCGCCACTCCCCACCCCCATACCCGTTCGCACGCACTCTCACACACACAGACACATAATCACACAATGAGTAGGAAAGAACTGCAAATACTGGGTTAAATCAAAGATAGACACAAAGTGCTGGAGTAACTTAGCGGGACAGATATGAGCACATACTCTCACACTTGTGTACTCACAAGTGTGAATGGATTAGTGTACAATGAGTGCTGGCTTGTCGGCACTGGGCCTCGACTCACTGGAGTGTAGAAGGTTGAGGGGCGACCTCATTAAAACTTACAGAATAATGAAAGGCACAGATAGAGTGGACGTGGAGAGGATGTTTCCACTGGTGGGAGAGTCTAGGACCAGAGGGCACAGCCTCAGAATTAAAGGAGGTGAGGGGGAACTTCTTCAGTCAGAGGGTGGTGAATCTGTGGAGCACGTTGCCACAGAGAGCTGCGGAGGCCAAGTCAGTGGATATTTTTAAGGCAGAGTGAGATAGAATTGGATTGGTAAGGGTGTCAGGGGTTATGGGGCGAAGTGGAGGAGATTGGGGCTGAGAGGGAAAGATAGATCAGCCATGGTTGAATGATGGAGTAGACTTGATGGGCCGAATGGCCTCATTCTGCTCCCATCACTTATGAAGATCACCCAGAGATAGACAAATTCTTGATTAGAACAGGTATCAAGGGTTATGGGGAGAAGGCAGGAAAATGGGATTAGGAGGCAGGGATCAGCCATGATTGAAAGGCGGAGTAGACTCGATGGGCCGAATGGCCTCATTCTGCTCCTATCACTTGTGAACTTTGGAACTGCGGCCTGCCTGGATCGAGACACAGCGCAGAAACAGGCCCTAACCCATTGAGACCGCGCCGACCAGCGATCCCTGCACACTAACACCACCCTACACACATTAGGGACAATTTTACATTTACACCAAGCCAATTAACCTACAAACCTGTACGCCTTTGGAGTGTGGGAGGAAACCGAAGATCTCGGAGTAAACCCACGCGGGTCACACGGAGAACGTACAAACTCCGTACAGACGGCGCCGGTGGTCGGGATCGAACCCATGTCTCTGGGGCAGTGAGGCAGCAAGTCTACCACTGCGCCACCCTGCCACCCTCTTCCAATCTAATCCCCCTCACCTATATCCACCTATCACTCATAGACACAAAGTGCCGGAGTAACTCAGCGGGTTAGACAGCGTCTCTGGAGAAATGGGTGAAGTTACGGGTTGAGACCCTTCTTCAGGACTCTTACCGAATTAGAAATATCAGGGCCGTTTGTCCTTTCCAAGCTCGACTCACCTTAAGTGATGAAGTTAGCGTGAGAAAGTGAGTGTGTTGGAGTTACAGGTGAACTCATTAAATGTTAAATATGTCAGCTTTAATCAGCTCATCCCATGCACTCTACCAATGCTCACTTCACATTTCATTATCAGAAACAGACGTAACCATTGGGAAACGAGACAGACACAGTGTGCTGGAGTAACTCAGCGGGTCAGGCAGCATCTCTGGAGAACACGGATAAGTGAAGTTTCACAGAGTGCTGGAGTAACTCAGCGGGTCAGGCAGCATCTGTGGAGAGAAGGAACGGGTGAAGTTTCAGGTCGAGACCCTTCATCAGACTGAGAGTCAGAGAGGGGGAAACTTGAGGTGGGAGAAAGGGTATGGGTAGGGGTAACAAGAAAACAACTTTCTTTTGTTCTTTCAACAGAAAGTTAAACACAAAGTGGTGGAGTAACTCAGTGGGTCAACCAGCATCTCTGGAGAACATGGACAGGTAACGTTATGGGTCGAGACCCTTCTTCAGTCTGAAGAATCTGAAGAAGGGCCTCGACCTGAAATGTCACCTATCTATGTTCCTCCACAGATGCTGCCTGACCCGCTGAGTTACTCCAGCACTCTGTGAAACGTCACCTATCCATGTTCTCCACAGATGCTGCCTGACCCGCTGAGTTACTCCAGCACTCTGTGAAACGTCACCTATCCATGTTCTCCACAGATGCTGCCTGACCCGCTGAGTTACCCCAGCACTCTGTGCCTTTTGTCCTCCTCTCTTTCCCCTGGATCGGCCGCGGGAGAGAAGAGGATTACTTCAGTCCGAATTTCAGAGCAAATCGTCACCCTTTCCCAGTCTCCCTGATAGTTTGTGGAGGTGCCATGGGGAACAATTTGCCGACAATTCACAAACAGATGAGTTCATATGAGGTCTCGTGTTCATTGCGTGTCTGAAGTATTTAACGTGACATTACGAGCCCATCCTGGATTATGCCAGAATTTTAATCTGTATAATTTATGATGATACACAACATTAAGAAATGCCACACACACGCACACACACAAACACACGTGTTCAGCATGATTCAGTATTACACAACAGCCTGTTTTTTGGGGGTTTTTTTCATTTCATATATACAGCGCGGAAACAGGCCTTTTGGGCCCACCAAGTCCGCGCCGCCCAGCGATCCCCGCACACTAACACTATCCTACACACACTAGGGACAATTTTTACATTTACCCAGCCAATTAACCTACATACCTGTACGTCTTTGTGTTTCTGCTACCACACCCTCTCCCCCCACTACACACACCCCTCACACCATCCTCAACCAGAGCCCTGCCTACACAAAGTTCCCGACATCTACTACAAACCTACTGACTCCCATAGTTATCTTGACTGCACTTCTTCCCACCCTGTTTCCTGTAAAGACTCTATCCCCTACTCCCAATTCCTCCGTCTACGCCGCATCTGCGCCCGGGATGAGGTGTTCCACACTAGGGCAATGGAGATGTCTTCATTCTTTAGGGAACGGGGGTTCCCCTCTTCCATTATCAATGAGGCTCTCACTGGGGCCTCCTCTGTATCCCGCAGCTCTGCTCTTGCTCCCCCTCCCCCCATTCGTAACAAGGACAGAGTCCCCCTTGTCCTCACCTTCCACCCCATCAGCCGTCGTACACAACAAATCATCCTCCAACATTTTCGCCACCTCCAACGGGATCCCACTAAAGGCCACATCTTCCCATCTCCACCTCTTTCTGCTTTCCGCAGAGACCGATCCCCCCGTAACACACACACACGCGCGCGTGTTCAGCATGATTCAGTATTACACAGCAGCCTGTTTCTGCTACCACACCCACTCCTCCCACAACACACACCCCTCACACCAACCTCAACCAGAACCCTGCCTACAACAGCGTTCAGGAGAAAAAAAACTCCACATGCTGGTTTAAATCGACACAAAATGGTGGAGTAACTCAGCGGGACAGGCAGCATCTTGGGAGAGAAGGAATGGGTGACGTTTCGGGTCGAGACCCTTCTTCAGACTGATGTCAGGGGAGGGGGCAAGACCCACTGATGGCCTGTTTCTACAGCAGATGAATGTTTTACATCGCTAACTTTAAGCTCAAGCACCATTATAAAAATCTGCCCATTTCTTGTTCCCATTTCAACAACTGAGAAAAGGCGCAGAATGTTGGAGTAACTCAGCGGGAATGGCAGCATCTCTGGAGAGAAGGAATGGGTGACGTTTCGGGTTGAGATCCTTCTTCAGTCTCGACCCAAAATGTCACCCATTCATTCTCTCCAGAGATGCTGCCTGTCCCGCTGAGTTACTCCAGCTTTTTTGTATCTATCCTCGGCTTAAACCAGCATCTGCAGTTCCTCCCTACACATCGAACCTACAAACCTGCACGTCCTTGGAGTGTGGGAGGAAACCGAAGATCTCGGAGAAAACCCACGCAGGTCACGGGGAGAACGTGCAAACTCCAGACAGACAGCGCCCGTAGTCGGCCCCCCACTGCCTCCATTTTTCTATTTCAGGGGACAGAGTCAGGAGACAGGGAAACAAAAGATATGGAAGGGTGAGGTTTGTAAAAGAGCCATCGAAGAGGATGGTGTCAAAGGAAAATGTAGAATAGCTCATTGTTAGCTGGGGGAAGGCAACAACGAGGCTTACAATGTATAATTTAATCAGGAGGGCAGTCAGACTGGTCGGAGAACTAGGATGGGGGCAGGATGGAGAGAGAGGGAGAGCAAGGGTTACTTGAAGTTAGAGAAAACAATATTCATACCGCTGGGGTGTAAGCTGCCCAAGTGAAATATGAGGTGCTGTGTTCTATTGTGACTGCTCTTCTAATGAACGGTTTCATAACTCGAGCTAAATGATATCAAGAAAAGCCACTCGCTGGTGTTATGTCTAGACTTCCCAACACATCTCTATAATTACAAGAAACATTCCAGCCCAAAGTTACAGTGCTGGGCGTTGCGTGATACCAAGCCGACAATTTTCATTCTTTCTGAGTCTTAGATGTTGTTGATCTTATACATTTTGATGGCACAGAATGAGGCCATTTGGCCCACTCTGGCCATGCCTGATACCTGGGGAGCTCATACAGTCATAGAGTCACACAGCGTGGAAACAGGCCCTTCCACCCAACTTGCCCATGCCAACCAAGAAGTCCCATCTACACTAGTTCCACCTGCATTTGGCCTACTTCCCTCTAAGTCTTTCCTATCCATGTACCTGTCTAAATGTCTTTTAAATGTTGTTACAGTACCTGCCTCAACTACCTCCTCTAGCAGCTTGTTCCACAAACCCACCTTCCCAGCAGCTATCAGGCAACTGAACCATCCGACCAACAACTGAAGAACAGTCCTGAGCTACTATCTACCTCGTTTTCTACCTTTGATCAAACTCTACTGGCTTTATCTTGCACTAAACGTTATTCACGTTATTCACATATATCATGTGCCTGTACACTGTGGACAGCTCGATTGTAATCATGTATTGTCTTTCTGCTGTCGGGTTAGCACGCAACAAAAGCTTTTCACTGTACCTCGGTACACATGACAATGAACTAAAGTCAACTCTGTGTGAAAAATGTGCCCCACAGATTCTTATTAAATCTTTCCCCACTCTCCTTAAACCTAGTGCATGTCCCCTGGTTCTTGATTCCCCTACTCTGCGTAAAACATTGTTCATTTACAAACAACTCTGTTTACAAACCTGTCATGCTGCTCTTGCAAGTAAGAATTTAATTGTTCCAATTCGGGACATGATACAATAAAACACACTTGTCTCTCAACTCTTGATCTTTGGGATGCGGGAGGAGACTGGTGCACCTGGGGGAAACCCACGAGGTCACAGAGATGAAAAGCAGACCAAAGGGTGTTGGATCAGCCATGATCACAACGATCACAATGAATGGCGGTGCTGGCTCAATGGGCCAAATGGCCTCCTCCTGCACCTATTTTCTATGTTTCTATGTTTCTGTGATAAGGCGAGAAGAAGAGGGGTGAAATGTGAAGCCTGAGGAGGTGATGCGGGTGGAAGGGAACAGGGGGAGGTCAGGAGGGGAAATTTGGGCCGGGCAGCGGGAGAAATGGGTGCGTACTGGGGCGTGAGAGGGGTACAGGAAAGAGAGAGGGGTAAAGTGAAGTGGCCAAGAACCCGATGAAAGAAGGTCAACAAAGGTAGACACAAAATGCTGGAGTAACTCAGCGGGTCAGGCAGCATCTCTGGAGCGCAGGAGTGGGTGATGTTTCGGGTCGAGACCCTTCGTCAGACTCAACATCAGTTCAGTTCAGTTTAGTCTATTGTCACGTGTACCGAGGTACAGTGAAAAGCTTTTGCTGCGGGCTATTCAGCCAGCGGAAAGACAATACACGATTACTATCGAGCCGTTCACAGTGTACAGAATCAGGAGAAAGGGAAGAACGTTTAGTGCGAGATAAAGCCAGTAAGGTCCGATCAAAGATAGCCCGAGAATATCAGTTCACAAGGTTTTATCGTCTGGAATCCCCTGACCGGAAACAAATTTAATTTAAAACGGAGGAAGGAAATTGCTGAATTATTGAAAGGAAACTGTTGACAAGCTCAGGGGAACAAACAAGGGAAGGGAACAAATTAAATTAACCCTCCAATGCACGTAAAGTTGAAAGAACTTCATGCTGTGCCTTCTGAATTCAATTCATAACTTTAGTTTAGTTTAGTTTAGTTTATTATTGTCACGTGTACCAAGCTACAGGGAGAAGCTTTATTGTTGCGTGCTATCCAGTCAATACACAATAGACAATAGGTGCAGGAGGAGGCCATTCGGCCCTTCGAGCCAGCACCGCCATTCAATGTGATCATGGCTGATCATTCTCAATCAGTACCCCGTCCCTGCCTTCTCCTCATACCCCCTGACTCCGCTATCCTTAAGAGCTCTATCTAGCTCTCTCTTGAATGCATTCAGAGAATTGGCCTCCACTGCCTTCTGAGGCAGAGAATTCCACAGATTCACAACTCTCTGACTGAAAAAGTATTTCCTCATCTCAGTTCTAAATGGCCTACCCCTTATTCTTAAACTGTGGCCCCTTGTTCTGGACTCCCCCGACATTGGGAACATGTTTCCTGCCTCTAACGTGTCCAACCCCTTAATAAATCTTATACGTTTCGATAAGATCTCCTCTCATCCTTCTAAATTCCAGTGTATACAAGCCTAGTCGCTCCAGTCTTTCAACATATGACAGTCCCGCCAGTGGAAAGACTTCACATGATTACAATCGAGCCGTCCACAGTGAACAGAGACAGGAAAAAGGGAATAACGCTTAGTGCAAGATAAAGCCCAGTGAAGTCCGATTAAAGATAGTCCGAGGGTCTCGCATGAGGTAGACGGGAGGTCAGGACCGCTCTCTAGTTGGTGAGAAGACGGTTCAGTTGCCTGATAACAGCCGGGAAGAAAAAGTCCCTGAATCTGGGGGTAAGGGGGGTGGGTTTGATTGGTAGATGGGTGGACAATGGCCAGAGATGATAATGGTCTGAAGAAGGGTCTCGCCCCGAAACGTCACCCATTCTTTCTCTCCAGAGATGCTGCCTGTCCCGCTGAGTTACTCCAGCTTTTTGCGTCTATCTTCGGTTTAAACCAGCATCTGCAGTTCCTTCCCCCACAAAAAGGCGTCAGATACGGAGAGAAGAGAAATGCCAAGCCAGGGGGAGGTGGGTGGGAGGGGAGGGGATGGGGGAGACAGGGAAAAGAGAGGGGAAGGGTGAAAGAAGGGTGAAATAGTGGGAGAAATAGATGTGTGCCAGGGTTGAAGGGGCGTCCTGATTTGCTGAGCTCCCTCAATTACTAAATACTAAATCCTAAATACAATTAATTAAAATTTCAATGCATGTCTGAGGAAGGCTCTCGACCCAAAACGTCACCCATTCTTTCTCTCCAGAGATGCTGCCTGTCCCGCTGAGTTACTCCAACATTTTTTTGTCTATCTAATTGAAGATAAAACACAAAAAGTTGGAGTAACTCAATGGGTCAGGCAGCACCTCTGGAGAAAAGGAATGGGTGGCGTTTCGGGTCGAGACCCTTCTTGTTGAATTTAATTCTTCTATTTCAATCAATGTGGCGATTAGATATTCCTGACTATTAATCCTTGAGGGAAAATAAAACGCAATTTGTGAAATCATCCACTTCTCTCTGTAAAGGTATCCAAAGGGCGTCACGGTGGCGCAACGGTAGAGTTGCCGCCTCACAGCGCCTGAGACCCGGGTTCCATCCTGACCACGGGTGCCGTCTGTACGGAGTTTGTACGTTCTCCCCGTGACCTGCGTGGGTTGGGATTTCTCCGGGCGCTCCAGTTTCCTCCCACACTCCAAAGATGTGCAGGTTTGTGGGTTCATTGGCTTGGTATAAATGTAAAATTGTCCCGAGGATAGTGTGTAGGATAGTGTCAATGTGCGGGGATCGCTGGTGGGTGCAGACTCGATGGGCCGAAGGGCCTGTTTCTGCGCTGCACCTCTAAACTAAACCAAAAGCTGCCATGTTACTCCCATTTTGTTTGTTAAACAATGTGAAAGGGCAGCAGGAGGATGTTTATTCCCACTTGTTCTGACCCAGTCTGGTCACTTCCCTGACAACGCAGGGATAACTGGTGCAAAGGACTTGGCAAAAGGAGCAAGATTGATTCTCACGACATTTTTGTCACTGATGTTTATCCTGTGCACATAACAACAGCATGACATGTCCATTGTGGTTCAGGAAGCTGTATCATTCCTTATTCAGTGTAGCAAAGTTGGTCGAAATGGCACCTCACCGTCCAGTGACCCCAGTTCACTCCTGACCTCTGGTGCTGTCTGTGTGGAGTTTGCACGTTCTCCCTGTGGCTGCCTGCCTGTCCTCAGAGTACCCTGGTTTGCTCTTGTGTTTTAAGGCGTTTGGGTGGACAGGTTGACAGTGCATCACGGTGGCTCAGCGATAGAGTTGCTGCCTCACAGCGCCAGAGACCCGGGTTCGATCCCGACCGCGGGCGCTGTCTGTACGTAGTTTGTACGTTCTCCCCGTGACCTGCGTGGATTTTCTCTGAGATCTTCGGTTTCCTCCCACACTCCAAAGACGTGCAGCCTTGTAGGTTAGTTGGCTTGGTGTAAATATAAACTGTCCCTTGAGTGTGTAGGGTAGTGTTAGTGTGTGGGGATCGCTGGTTGGCGGGAACTCGACGAGCCGAAGGGCCTGTTTCCGTGCTGTATCTCTAAACTAAACTAAACTAAACTCTGCCACAAAAAGTGGGTCAGACAACTTCTCTGGAGAAAAGGAATAGGTTTCCCTTTCCCCTGACTCTCGGTCTGAAGAAGGGTCTCGACCCGAAACGTCACCTATTCCTTTTCTCCAGAGATGCTGCCTGACCCGCTGAGTTACTCCAGCTCTTAGAAACATAGAAACATTTAAAAAAATAGGTGCAAGAGTAGGCCATTCAATATGATCATGGCTGATCATCTAAAATCAGTACCCCGTTCCTGCTTTTCCCCAAAACCCCTTGATTCCTTTAGCCCGAAGAGCTAAATCCAACTCTCTCTTGAAAACCATCCAGTGAATTGGCCTCCACTGCCTTCTGGGGCAGAGAATTCCACAGATTCACAACTCCCTGGGTGAAACTCTCTTTGTGTCGATCTTTTGTTTGAACCAGCATCTGCAGTTCCTTCGTACACATAAACTCTGTCACAGACTGAGATGGAATCAGATAATGAATGTGAACGTCTGTAGCATCTGGAACACATCGTGGGATGTAAAAGCTCCCAAGAATAACACAAGCACAAGGCAATTCTCGTCCGGATCTCTCGATCATCCCTTCCACCCTTTTAATAACATTTATGTTCTGGCTTAAAATTGCAGTGTCAAATTGAGTGCAAGAGCTGGGATGGCATGTTACAGTTGCTGTGGAATGTCACGAAGCGGGAAAGAGTGCAGAAAAGATTCACAAGTGCGTTACTGGAACTAAAGATGCTGGACACAAAATGCTGGAGTAACTCAGCGAGTCAGGCAGCATCTCTGGAGAGAAGGAACGGGCGACGTTTCGGGTCGAGACCCTTCTTCAGACTCCAAGAATACTGGGATTTTTTTTTTAGATTTTAGAGATACAGTGCGGAAACAGGTCCTTCGGCCCACCGAGTCCGCGCCGCCCAGCGATCCCCACACGCACTAACACTATCCTACACCCACTGGGGACAATTTTTACATTTGCCCAGCCAATTAACCTACATACCTGCACGTCTTTGGAGTGTGGGAGGAAACCGAAGATCTCGGAGAAAACCCACGCAGGTCACGGGGAGAACGTACAAACTCCGTACAGACGGCGCCCGTAGTCAGGATCGAACCTGAGTCTCCGGCGCTGCATTCGCTGTAAGGCAGCAACTCTACCGCTGCGCCACCGTGCCGCTGGAGAAAAGGAATGGCCGACGTTTCGGGTCGAGACCCTTCTTCAGACTCCAAGACTACTGGGACTGGCAGGCTTACGTTCTAAGGAGCGGCTGGACAGGCTTGGACGTAATTCCCCGCAGAGTAAGCAGCTGAGAGTTGACCTTGTAGAACTATGCACATTCACAGTCAAGTAAACACCCACAGTCTTGTATTCACTGGAGTTTAGAAGGATGAGAGGGGATCTTATAGAGACGTATAAAATGATGAATGGACTGGGGTGGGAGCTGCTTTATATCCTCGTCTACCCAGGGTAGTTCTATGGAACGGGCTAAACTTGCAGCAAAGCGTCACTATGGTCACTCTGAAGCACCAAGTGCCACTTTTGCCTGTTGTAGTTGACAGACGAAAGAAGATGAAAGGACTGGACAAGCTAGATGCAGGAAAAATGTTCCCAACGTTGGGGGAGTCCAGAACCATGGGCCACACAGCCTAAGAATAAAGGGGAGGCCATTTAAAACTGAGGGGAGAAAAAAGTTTTTCACCCCAGAGAGTTGCGAATTTGTGGAATTCTCTTCCACAGAGGGCAGTGGAAGCCAATTCACTGGATGAATTTAAAAGAGAGTTAGATAGAGCTCGAGGGGCTAGTGGAATCAAGGGATATGGGGAGAAGGCAGGCACGGGTTACTGATTGTGGATGATCAGCCATGATCACAATGAATGGCGGTGCTGGCTCAAAGGGCCGAATGGCCTCCTCCTGCACCTATTTTCTATGTTTCTATGTCTTTTTCCTGGAAAGAGTGCAGAAAAGATTGTTACCCGGGATTGCTGGCGTGAGTTTTAAGGAGATGCTGTGACCTGTTTCCTTGGGTTGTGAGAGGCTGAGAGATGACCTTGTAGAAGTGTATCCAGTCACGTATATGTACAGTCAAGTATAAAACACTGATAAAAAGCAATTTTCCCAGGGTAGAGGATTCTAAAACTAGAGGACGTAGTCTTGAGGTGAGAGGGGGGGATTTAAGAGAAGGCAGGAAATTGGGGTTGAGAGGGAAAGATAGATCAGCCATGATGAATGGCGGAACAGACTCAATGGGCCGAATGGCCTAATTCTGACCTTAAAGACAATAGACAATAGGTGCAGGAGTAGGCCATTCGGCCCTTTGAGCCAGCACCACCATTCAATGTGATCATGGCTGATCATTCTCAATCAGTACCCCGTTCCTGCCTTCTCCCCGTACCCCCTGTCTCCGCTATCCTTAAGAGCTCTATCTAACTCTCTCTTGAATGCATTCAGAGAATTGGCCTCCACTGCCTTCTGAGGCAGAGAGTTCCGCAGATTCACAACTTTCTGACTGAAAAAGCTTTTCCTCATCTCCGTTCTAAATGGCCTACCCCTTATTCTTAAACTGTGGCCCCTGGTTCTGGACTCCCCCAACATCAGGAACATGTTTCCTGCCTCTCATGTGTCCAACCCCTTAATAATCTTATATGTTTCGATAAGATCTCCTCTCATCCTTCTAAATTCCAGTGTATGAACTTATGAAGATGGACTCAGGGGCAACCTTTTCACTCAGAGGGCAGTCGGTATCTGGAATGAGTTGTCAGCTATAGAAGCGGATTCATATATTACTTTCAAAGGACGTTGGAACAGATATATGGATAGGAATGGTTTTGAGGGATAAATGTGCTAAACGCCGGTGAGTGGGACTGGGGGGGAAGTTTTTACGTTAGACTTCAGACTTTAGAGTTACTGTATGGAAACAGGCCCTTCCGTCCACCGAGTCCGTGCCGACCAGCGTACACCAACACTTTCCTACACGCACCAGGGACAATTGTACAGAAGCCAGTAAACCTACAAACCTGCACGCCTTTTGAGTGTGGGGGGGAAACCAGAGCACATGAAGAAATGGAAAAAGGCCACAGGGAGAAGGTGCAAACTCCGTACAGACAGCACCCGTAGTCGGGATCGAACCCGGGTCCCTGGCGCTGTGAGGCAGCAACTCTACCGCTGCGCCACCGTGCTGCCCCTCCGGCAGGCACATTGTTTGGGCTTGGATGGTTCTCTTTCTGTGCTGAATAACTCGAAGGCTCCAAATATTGTTTATTGACGCATATCCTTCAAGGACTCCATGGAAATGAAAGTCATTACATGAAGATATCAATAATAACCCATTCATAGAACAATGTCAAGTCAAGTCAAGTCAATTTTATTTGTATAGCACATTTAAAACCAACCCACGTTGACCAAAGTGCTGTACATCTGATTAGGTTCCAATGGAAAAAAAATGAAACATACAGTAGCACGCAAACAGTTCACAGCGCCTCCGCAATGAGCCTCAAACGCTAGGGAGTAGAAATAGGTTTTGAGCCTGGACTTAAAGGTGACGTGTCCCCGAACAGGTCAGAGTTACTGATGGCTCTGGGTTGGAGGCAGTTAATCGGCGTGGACGTTCAATTAGTCCGGTCTCAGTTTCTCGATGCAAAAATTAAACAAGGGTTTAAGAACATCTAAATACTAAAACTCTCGTTTGTTTGTTTGTTTGGTCCTGATCTACAGCCAAAACGGTTCACGATAGCGCGACAATTTTAGGCCCACCTTACTCACCATCATCCCTTTGGTGCCAATGGAAGAAGTTTCATTGAAATCGGTGTTATATTTTTAAAGTTATGCACATTTTAAAGTTTAAATCTATCTCTTAGGAAGGGAGGGGGGAGGGAGGGGGAGGGGGTGGAGGGAGGGGGGGTTGAGGGGGGAGGTGGGATGGGAGGAGGGAGCGGAGAGGGAGGGAGGAGGGAGGTGAGGGGGGGAGGT